>NC_045443.1:105643624-105758624 GCF_002776525.5 Piliocolobus tephrosceles | reverse complement strand
CTTGTCTAGGATAAAGCAACTGTGTTGCAGCCAGTGGGAGACTCAGTCTTTCTTCTCATTTGCTGTCACTACAGGAGCCACCAAGGGTCCTTGGTGATGAGGGATAGAGATGGGTCATCAGAAGGCTCCCTACCCTGGGAACTCCTTCTGTTGCCCATCCAGGAACTCTAAGCCTGGTGGAGTTCATCAGCCCTGCCCTCTGGCTTGCATGGTTTTCTCCTTGCTGCAGGCTGTGTGGGATGGACTGGCAGGGACACGTCTGGGAGGGAAGCCATTGGGAGTGTATCTGGGGTCCACTGGGGAAGGGCCTAGCTCACCTTGGACTTGTGTCTGGTACACAATGAAGTAACTAGGAGTTCCGCAGCTCTCAAACTCCTCCGCGCTGCACTTCTGGGCACAGAGCTGCTCATCCTCTCTGTCATGGAGTGGGAAACGGGTGGTGGGAAATCCACAGTGGCAGGCAGTGCCTGCAAGAGCTGCCAGCGGGTACTCCTGGGGATGGAGTGGGAGTAGAAGAGGAAGAGAGTTGCTAAATCCCTGGACAGCTTCAGACTCCAAATGGAGAACAGGATTTGTATTCCAACCACTGCCTTCTCTGTCAGTCTCCCTTAACTTGAGGGTCCCCAAATTCCATCTACAAACCGTGCTTTTATGATTTTGCCCTATCTGTGCACCTACTGTACTATTGTTTACTTATTGGTTTCCTTTAAGTCGATTCACTTTTCGAAACATAAATTTCAAAGGATACTTTGTATTGCTACCACTAATAGTACTTGTGGACAAGTAGCACTTCCATACATCTCCATACTGTAAATGCACGTAATATAGAAAAAAACAAGTGATTAAATTCTACTAGGCACTCTGGCCAACCAAGACTGTGAGCCTGGGGTTGGCTCCATTTTTCCTGCATAGAGAGTAGTTAAGGGTAAGAGGTGTTGACGCTTAAACACTGAGACAAAGCTTTCTCCTGGAAAGAGAACTGAAAAAGAAATCCCTTTCTCATGGTCATGCAATACACCACAGTAAATGCCCCCTTGGTGAGATGGTGCGATGAGACCCATGCTTTGGGAAAAGCTGTCTGAGTCTGCTCTTTTAAGCCAACGGAGATACTGATACCCCTGTGTACCCAGAGTCTTTGTTGGGAGAGCTGCTTCTGATTGCTTTATTTGTTCTATTGAACAGCTAAGTGGGGGCAAGATGGACCTGAGACCTGGTGGGCACGGGTTTGTCTTTTGCCCCATTTACTTATAAACTGGACCCACCACCCCTAGTTCTTTCTGGTAGCCGGCCCAGGAATAATCAATCTGGTAGCAAACCAGGGTCACACCTGTGTGGCTGGATCCAGTCAGCTTTGCCACAGTAGCTTTGGTTTCTTTCCTAGAAGATATTAAATAGGAACTGCAGCACCTAGCTGAAGAGCAGAAGTGCTGATATACTGGAGGGTCAGCTTGGGCCATGACTGATGACATTTTCTAAATAACGAGAATCCTGGAGCCTCCTCTGACACCCTAAACCTCAGACCCTCTATCATGACACAAGCAGTTCTGTATCCCTGTCCACTTGATCACCTTAGTTTCTTTCCTTTGCCCCCTAAGAAGATCAGAGAAAACAGGAAGAGGGAGGTTTGCAGGGAGACTTCTTGTTCCCACATACACACCCTCACTTCTCTCCAGTCCTGTGTACAGTCTGACACTTCGCTACACTAGTTTGCCCCATGATTTCACTGTCACATGCCTGTTTGTCCCCCCAACTCCAGGGGATCTGTAGGTTTCCCCAGGGCCCTCTGGAAGTGAGGGAATGCCATGTGGGTGGAGGGATTCCTGCTAAGGGGAGAGCTGAACCAAATGACAGCCAAGCCTCCTTTAATCTCACAAATGTCACCTCCCATCTTCTAGAATGCCTCTTAGGAGTACAGCAAGTCCTTAAGAAATGCTTGGTTATTTGAGGTAGGCTGGTCCCTCTTGAATAGCTGTGGGAAGCCTCTCTGGTGCGGTCACCAGGGTGGCTCAGAAGTTTAAGAGCTTGAATTTGGAGTCAGTCCCCAGTGTGAACTCCAGCTCTGCCACTCGCTTCTGCTGAGAGCTTAGGCAAATGACTTCACCTGTCTGAATCTTGGTTTTCTCATTTGTGAAATGGGACTGAAAATGTCCAACTCATAGACTTGGCCTGAGAAGTAAACCGTATGATCCATGGTGCAGAGGGCTGCATGGAGGATGTTCTCAGCAAGCAGCCACTGCTGTGATGCTGCAGCCTTTTAGACTTCCAGAGAAATGCTTCATGCATTAGACGCCCAATGAGAGAAATAGCCAAGCAGGATGACTCAGAGCATATGGGGGCATCCAGGACTCAGGGTGTGGTCTGAGCACCCAGGAGGTGCCACAATGTAGATATCCAGGGAATGCCTGCATCCTTGAGTATAGAGATTGTATCTTGTTACTTTGCATCCCCAGCGCTAAGCAGGAGTCCTGACATACAGTAGGGTCTTATTAAATATTTGAAGATTTGGCATGATGGTGATATAGGACCCACGCTTTGGGAAAAGCTTTCTAAATTTGTTCTTTTAAGCCAAATGAGATACTGATACCTCTGTACACTTTGTTGGGAGTCTTTGTTGGGAGATGTGCTTCTGAATGGTTTATTTGTTCTACTGAACAGCTAAGTGGGGGCAGGACGGACCTGAGATCTGGTGGGCAAGGGTCTGTCTTTTGCCCAATTTGCTTCTAAACTTGACCCACCACCCCTAGTGCTCCCTGGTAGCTAGTCCAGGACTAACCTGGTAGCAAACCAGGGTCACACCTGTGTGGCTGGATCCACTGAGTCTGAGAACAGACTCAGACAGCTTTTCCCAAAGCATGGGTCCCATATCACCATCACACTAAGGGGGCATTTACTGCAGTGTATTGCATGACCGTGAGAAAGGGATTTCTTTTTTCAGCTCTCTTTCAAGTCCTGCAGAAGAAAGCTTCTTCTTGGTGTTTAAGCATTTATACCTCTCTACCCTCAACTGCTCTCTAGAATGAATGAAATGCCCAACCATCTTTTGGTGGTGGAGGAGGTATGGTTCTCCTCTGGACCCTTGAGTAATTAGTACATTTTGAGAAAACGCTGGAGCTCCTTGGACTTCGCTGAGTGCCAGTTATGTGCCCAGTTCTGTGCTGGGGATATTGAAGGGGGGCACAAAATGTACAAGGCATAGCCCCTACCCTCCAGGAGTTCACAGCCTGGCTAGGGAGGAAGTATAAATAGTCAGACATCTAGCACCTTAGGCTGAAAAAAGAACATCCAACCCAGGTGCTATCCAGTGCCCAAAGCTCTGGATGACACTGCTGCCTGGCCTCTGCTGGCACCCCTCCTCCAATGGGGAACTCCCTCTGCCCTAAGGTGGGACTGTCCTTACCTTTACTTGATAATTTTTTCATGCTTCTAGGCCAAGTTCAAATGTCACCCCCTGATATGGTTTGGCTGTGTCCCCACCCAAATCTCATCTTGAATTGGAGCTCCCATAATCCCCATGTGTCACGGGAGGGACCTGGTGAGAGGGAACTGAATCATGGGGGTGGGTTTTTCCCATGCTGTTCTCATGATAGTGAATAAGTCTCATGAGATCTGATGTCTTTAAAAAGGGCAGTTCCCCTACACACGCTCTCTTGCCTGCTGCTATGTAAGACATGCCTTTGCTTTTCCTTTGCCTTCCACCATGATTGAGAGGCCTCCTTGCCACATGAAACTGTGAGTCTATTAAACCTCTTTTTTTTTAAATGAATTACCCAATCTGAGTTATTTCTTCATAGCAGTATGAAAATGGACGAATAACCCTCATTCCTAACTATTCCTCAGTATTAAAACTGACTTCCTCAAAGGCAAGAAAATCTATTCTGTGTAGCTCTAGTCCCTTAGATCCACGTGAAACGGTCACATCCCTCTCCCATGTCATAGATCCCAGTCAGCGACTACGTGTATCTCGAATGAGCTGTTGCTTCTCCAGCTGAGCATGTGGTTCCTTCAGCTGTGCTGCACGGTCCCCCCGACCCCAAGTTCCGTGGGCCCCACCCTGTGCTCACCTTCTCAGTGCAGAAGTCCACACACTTGTCCACGGACATGTTCAGCATGGCAGCTGTCACGGGTAAGGCCAGGGAAAGGTTGTCAGGCCTGCGGAAGCAGCCCCGGAACACTGCACTTCCATCTGAAGAACCAGAGACAGGAGGACCAGTCAGATATACAAGAAATCAGATCTGGTTGGGAAAACCACCTTCTGAAGAAAGCCCAGAGAAGGCAAGAGTCTTACCCAAGGTCACAGAGCAAGCCAAAGCAGAGATGGAAAGAGCGGCTATGTTTTCTGTTCTTGAACATGTCTGTTCATAGTCAATGAGCTCGATGCATCAAAGAACGTTCTCCTCAACCCTGGCGCCTTTGTCAACAACCCAGGTCGCTGAGATGACATTCTTCCTGGGCCATGTTATCTCACTTTCTTTGTCAGATTCCCATGCCTCACTTCCTCATTCCCAACCATGGCACTGCCCCATTCGGGGAAATTATCAAGTGCACAGAGGATTTTTGTGATTTCATCAGGGCTGAGTGTTTGAGGACTGAGGGAAGCAAGGGGTCTGGAGCTGTCCTGTCCTTACTCACTACTACTAGGGTTCTCCTCTCCCTTTCATTGCCCTGGGCTTTAGGGGAAAAGTCCTGGGCCCCAGAAGTCCCTACCTACTCAGTACTGGGCACCAACAAGCTGCAAGGGACTGACATGTCAGAGGGAATCCCTTTAAGAAAATTTAACCCAGAAATAGTGCAGCTACACAATAAAAAATTTGGAGTCCGTTGTCACATCTTCAATAGAAGTCATCCCTTAAGAAAATATTTAGAGATGTTGTCTTAGGTTGGGGCTACTGAAGCAGAGCCTGAGATAAATGTTTCCTTGAAGGTGTGCTCTCAGAGAAAGAAAGTGGGAGGCAGGACCAGACAGAGCTAAGTAAGGATGTGATCTCAGCTGGGTCCCATCTCCATCCTGGTCTCATGGCAGGGATCAGGAGGAGGCTCTGGATGAGAAATTGCACTATAGAATTGGCCCCACCTTAAGGAAAGGGGGCTGGCTTGCCTTGGCCTTGTCTATCCTAGTCTCCAGTGTCAGTCAGTTTTTGGCTGTGGGCTGTGCCCTAGGGTGGGGCATAACTTCCTGTGAGGGGCTGCTTGCTTCTGATGGGCCCAAGGCTATTTTTCAGAGAACGGGGCAGTCGTGAGCCACTGATGGCCACCAACAGTCACCACAGGAAAGGGGACTTGGGTGGGTGCCTATAGCATCCACTACAGATGTGCGCAAAGATTTATCAGTAAGGTTGTTCACTGCAGCATTTTAAAAATTAACAAGTGAAGGAGTAGAAACAACCTAGGTGTCCAGCAATTAGATAATTGGGCCAATAATGTCTGGAATGACAACACACAATGGAATTCTATTGAAGGTGGAATTCCATTGAAATAAACGGTGTTAAAAGTTATTTTAGCCAGAGGAAGATGTGTTTAAGATACAAAGTTAAATAAAAACTGAGAATGTCAAATCCTACATGTTATATAATAGCAATTTTGTAGAAAATTAATCTCTAGAGAGACATATACCAATGTGTTAATAACCGTGATGTCCCTGGACAGTAGGTGTGAAGGATAAATTTTATGTGTCAACTTAGCTAGGCCATGGTGCCCAGCTGTTTGGCGAAACATTGGTCTAGATGTTGCTATGAAGGTATTTTCTGTATGTGATTGACATCTACCATTAGTTGACCTTAAGTAGAGGAAATGATGCTTGATAATGTGGGTGAGCCTCATCCAATCAGTTGAGGGCCTTAAAAGCAATCCTAAGGCTTCCTGGAGAAGAAGGAATTCCATCTCAAGATGGCAGCGTTCACTGCTGCCTGAGTTTCCCGTGTGCTGGCCTGTCACACGAATTTTGGACTTGCCAGCTCTCACAATCGCGTGAGCCAATTTCCTTAAAATAAATCTCTTAATATATCTATCCACATATCATATTGGTTCTAATCCTGTTGATTCTGTTTCCCTAGAGAACTCTGACCAATCCAGTAGGAATACAGGTAATTTTTATTTCCACCTCTTTGTAAAACTCTTTTCTAACTTTTTTCTACAATGAATATGTAGTTTTATGTAATAAAGACAAAACAAGTGGAGCCAAGGCAGGAGGATTGCTTGAGGCCAGGCATTGAAGACCAACCTGGCCAACATAGTGAGCCCTCCATCTCTATTAAAACAAAATTTAAGTGGCCGCTGTTAAATCTTTTGAAAGGCTGGTGATATACATTTACAATTGGGTTATTTCTCAAATTCTGAGTTGTATATACCCTTCCAGAAGCATAGCCATCCACATAAAACAAAGGGCATTGTTAACACAGTGTGATGAAAACCATCAGCACAAGAACAGACCCCATTTATTGAATCCCTATTATATGTCATCTCCTCTGCTGAGCACTTCAGAAACGTCAGCTCATGTCACCTTCTTGAAAATCCTGCAAGGTTCATTGTAAACTCTCATTTTACAGATGAGAGAAACAGGGCTTTGAGAGAAGAGGTTGCAAGACAAATCTAAGGACCCATCGTTTGCAAAAACTTACTGAGGCTCAGAAGCAAAGTGTTAGCCCTTGGAAAAAAGCAAAGCAAGTTGCAAAAACCATATGTCTCTCTCTGTAGCGGTGTCTGGGTCTATCGAGAGTGTAAAAGCGTTTTTTAGCATACACATATATATTTACATTTATGTGCAGAGAAGAGGATATGGAATAACTCCCTCAGCAGAAGGGTGGGGGACGGTGTTTATGAATGATAATTTTATATTTTAGCCATCAAAGACACCCTAGTGATTCTTTCTACCACATGGCACCTGATAGGCTGAAGTTGCTCACTGCAGTGACAAGCCAAGAAAACTAAGAGGACATTAGGAATTTGGTTAAATGACTAATTTCCAGGGCATCCCTCAGACTCCTGCTGTCTTAGCTTTCTGGGTCTCTGGCTTTATCCTGGTGAGACACGTGGCAGTGGTAGTGGTGATAATGTCAGGATGATGCTCATCTGCTCCGTGGTCCCTCCAGGCCTCAGTTTCCCCACATATAAAGGAGGACTGGGAGTTAAACTGTGCAGTGACTCTCATGCCTACTACCCTGGGAACATTCAAAGAAGTGTGGGAACACCTTTGATGGCTCCAGTGGTTTGAGGCCACCGGCACATTCCGGCTGGGGCCGGAAATGTGTATGCCTGTTCTGTACAGGACAGCCCTTCACCTCCTAAATGAGCACGTGCCACATCCCAAATGCCACTAGTGCCCTGTAGAGAAACACTGGACAGTCATCCATTTTGTGGCCTGGGTTGCTGAGTGGGATGCCCTGTAAGGTCACCTAGAGCATGATGTCCATAGCATGTGCCATACACATTGTGTGTGTGTCTGAGTTTTCCTCTGTTGCTCGGGTTGGAGTGCAGATCTCGGCTCACTGCAACCTGCTCCTCCCAGGTTCAAGTGGTTTTCCTGCCTCATTCTCCCGAGTAGCTGGGATTACAGATGTGTGCCACCACACGCAGCTCAATTTTTGTATTTTTAGTAGAGATGGGGTTTCACCACGTTGGCCAGGCTGGTCTGGAACTCCTGACCTCAAGTGATCTGCTTGTCTCAGCCTCCCAAAGTGCTGGGATTATAGGTGTGAGCCGCCACACCCACTGGGGAAGTGGGCATTTGAGCTAAAGATTTACGGCAATGAGTTGGGGGGTCCGAAGCACTGGGGATGAACTCTTACTTAACCAGAAAACTCAGCCGGATGCTAAGTCAGGTCACTGGGCAACGAGATGCTAACTTTCCCTCTCTTTCCACTCCACTTGAACTTACTGAGTTCCTGCTAATGTCAGGCTCCATGCTGGGAACTCTGGGTCCACTCAGTCTGCACAGCACCCATAGGTGATAGATGCTATGAGTACCTCCATCTCACAGATGATAAAACTGAGGAAGCTGAGGCAGGCTCGCTGGCTTCCAGTGTTACAGAGCTGGCAAACAACAGGGTGAGATCAAAGCCAGATTTCCCTGTCTCCAAAGCCTGTGCTTCTTCCAATAATAATGATACTATTATGAATAGATGCTTATATTAATATAATATTAGCCCAGTGCAGTGACTCATACCTGTAATCCCAACACTTTAGGAGGCAAAGACAGGAGGATCCCCTGAGCCCAGGAATTTGAGATCAGCCTGAGCAACATAGCAAGACCCTATGTCTACAAATAATTTTTTTAAAAATTAGCCTTGGGTGGTGGTGCATGCCTGTAGTCCCAGCTACTCAGGAGGCTGATATGGAAGAATTGCTTGAGCCCAGGCAGTTGAGGCTGCAATGAGCCATGATCATGCCACTGCACTCCAGCCTGGTTGACAGAGTGGGACCTTGTCTTTAAGAAAATCATAATATTTTTGTGATTGTTATTGCTACCATGTACTGATTGTATGGTATGTGATGGGAAGTAGGCTGAGCTGTTCACACATGTGTCTCATTGAACTCTCCCATTCACCCTGGTCATATGGGGCTCCCCATTTTCACAGATGAGGAAACTCAAGGCTCAGAGGACTGAAACTGCTTGACGTGAGTCACCCAGCTTGTAAAAGTCAGACTTACATCTTTGATATTTATCAAGTGCCAGGCATTGTGTAAACGCTTGATATATCTCATCCAGTGGAACCTTCCTAACCCTTAGCAGGAAGATCTCATTCTCTCCATTATAAAGAAGAGAAAACAGGTGCAGAGGGGAAGTGACTTGCCCAAGGCCATACAGCTGACAAGTGGCAGTGTCTGGATTCCAACCTGGGAATGTCTGAACTCCAGGTCTGCACTCTCCTGGGCTGTCCCTTTTTAAAAAAGCCACCCCTGGCTTTAACATTTCGCAACAGTGGGCACCCTTCATGTCCACTCTGCTTTTCACCACAAATCATTCAGAAAATCAGGGCTGTCACTCTGAGGTCCCTTGGCACTGGAGTCTGATTCTTCTTTAAGCATCCTCAAATGTCCAGATCTTGACCCCGGGTCTCTAGAACCAACTTCAAATTGTTAACCTCCCTCTTCCCCACCAGGATCCTATTTGAGGGACCATCATGAAATCCTCCCAGGTCGTAAGCTAGAGCTTGGAGGGTTGCTAGAGACAGTATTTTGGGGGTTGGAGCCAACAGAGGCCCCTTTAGGGCTGGGGCAGTCCTGGGTACCCTTGTAGGGATCCCAAGCCCACCAACTCTTATCCTGTAATGTGGGTCCTTTCTTGAGTCCTGTTCCACTACCCTGGTGGGGTCTGAGGCCCCCAACACAGCAGCGTGTTGGGAAGACACAGTCTTGTCTGAAGAAGTGGGTGGTGTTTGCACATGTGTGTGCATGTGTGTGTGTCTGTGCATTAATGGGGGCAGGAGAGGCTGTGTGAAGGCACTTGTGGGTCTGGCTGCACTGAGATTGTTTGAGCAGTGGGATGTGACACCGAATGTGTGTCTGTTGCTGTGCACACAGTGCTCATCTGTGTATGAAAGGGTGTGAGTGATGATGTGTGCATCCCACGTGTATGTGTGACTATGCTCATGCCAGTGTGAGTGCAGATCCACCTGTCTGGGCATGTGGATGCTGACCTCTGAGAATGCAAATGTGACCCTGTAGACCGTGCTCATCTGCACATCATGGGTCTGTGGGAGAACATAGGAGTCTCTGGCCCTGTGCATTTGACTGTGTGCTTCTGTAGATAACTTGTGTGGTTGTGCATCAAATCAATCTCTAGGAGGGCGAGTCTTACCATAAGGTGTTTGTGCACGTGGAGACAACAACCCCAGGGGCTCTCTCTGGGTTGCCTGGCAACCAGCTGGCTGAGAAGAGGGCTCCTCTTCTCCTAGTAGAGGATGAGGCTGGGCTTCAGCCAGTCCCTCATGAGCCCGGTTCAACGCCACCAGGGGTTTGACATTTCCCAATCATCTCAACGGCTGGCACCTAGGTTCAGATAAAAATACTTATTTCCCCAGTGCAAGGGGAAATGCACCATAAGAAGAGAGAGTAACTGGATGGGTAGATCCCTCTGATGGAGTGCAGCCCAGGTGGAGTCTTTTCCCAGGATGCCAAGAGCACTGGGGACCCTTGCACCTGGTGCCCACAGCCAGGGACACTGCTGGTGTCTGTCCCAGTTGTTTGCATCACAGTGGATCTCATATACAAGTCATCTCTGTATGGGAGTGTGCATGTCTGACTGTGGGCATGTGAAAGCTGAAGCAAGCCCAGGGTGGTCTTTGGGGTCCTTCGCCCTCAGGAGTCACCCTTGTATCCTCTAAGAGCATGACCCCAAATAATTGAAGGCACTGGAGCATCACTCAGGGCCTGTGGGTGGCACATATGCATCTTCCTCTAGGCTTCCTTGGCCAAGCGCGCTGCCCTCTCCCCTGTCCCCAAGCTGGGCACCCATCTTTTGGGCTCAGTCCGCTGATGGGTCATATTAACATGCATCTCCAGATGAGCTTCAGGGGACCCACCCTGACCCAGAGCCCCAGGAGAGGCCTTCCATCCTGGCACCACACCAGAGAGCCATGGCATTTCCCTGGACTGACAGGCTCGGGGTGAGCCATCCTGGCTGAGGAGCAGAAGACTTAGTGATTAGGAAACATGAATTCTCATCCTGACTCTGTTTCTCCTCTCTGGAACTCAGCATCTTCAGCTGTAAAACGGGGAACTCTCCTTCACATGGCACCTCTGCCCTTCCTTGTCTTTGGCCATGGGCAAATTTCCTCTCATTTCAGAGCCTCAATGTTCTCATCTCTAAAATGGGTGCATAAATATTGGGTGAATCATTCAGAGATGGACATGGATAAACTTTGTGAGCTACAGGTACTAGAGAGGGGGCAGTCAAAGGTCTGTCTCCTTACCTGCTGTCCTTAGACTGAAAAGAGGGGGAGAGCCATGTGGAATCCCTAGGCTGGCATTTCTCCATGTGATTTCTTCCAGCCTGCCTAGATATTAGGAGGCCAGAATAGGAAGAGGAAGGAAGTCTTTGTAGATCCAGCTCTGCAGAGACTGGCCTCCCTTTGACATTTAAACACCTGCTAATGAGTCCCTGACTCTCCCAGCTTAGAGAGGAGGGCTAAACTGAATGCTCTGAATACCAAATAAGGTGAAATTTTTAGAGGACTTAAAGGGCCCGAGATGGGTTAGAAACTACTACTGTGCACCTCTTTGGGCAAGATGTGTTCTGGGGGTGCGGTGAGGGGATAACAGTTTGGGAAGTCAGTTCCAGGAGCAGTTAATCTCCTGGGTGGAAGGCATTCCTGAAGTTGGCCTATTTTACTTTGTGAGGAAACTGCATGAAGTCACAGAGGGCTTCCTGATGTCCAGCAGAAGGTTTGAAGAGCTTTCCAAGTCAGGAAGGGATTGGTTTAGCTTGACACCCAGGAACCTGGGGAGCTCTCCGGAGGCCATCTCCCTCTGCAGGTGGCTCACCACTGTCTTGGTGATCTGGACACAGACATTTACTCTCCCCACTTCCCTCATTTCCTCCATCTGTAATATGGGTCACCTGGCCCTCCCCTTCAGTGGGTGAGAGACTCTTTCATCTCCTATGTCTGAAAATGAAAGGGAAGTGACAAGGGAATCCCTTGGCTTCCCTGACAATCTCCTGTGGTATAAAGAATTCTGGATTTCCATAGCAGTGAAAAGATGCTTTCTTGTTTGCAAAAGGCTCTGGTGTCCCGAGGAAAGGGCCTTGGCTCTAAGTGAGACGGACCTGGGTCAGCTGCTTATCGAGCTGTGTGCCATCGGGCAGGTGTCTTCACTTTGCTGAGCCTCAGTTTTTCTCATCTGTACATGAGGATTGAGGATTGTCGTATCTACCCTGCACAGTTGGGGTGAAAATCTATGTGATGGCATTTACAACAGTGTCTGAGACGTAAGTACTCAAACCATGCCACTTCTTATTCCTTTCTCCATCACTTGCCCATAATATGTGGAGGGTGGCTAGAACCCATGCACTGTTTGCTGTCAGTGGTCCATTAATATGCCTGCTGTTGGCATTTGCCATTCCATTATAGGCTGATAGTGACCATGACTCTGCCTTAGGGCCTGTGAGGGACAGGCTGGGCCTGCCAGGGAGTTAATCTCCCCAGGAGCCACCCTCAGCCAATGATGGATGAGAGTTGGAGGAAAAAAAAATACAGCAGCTTTCTGCTCCTCAGGTGAAACACGTCTGAAGTTTGTTCAATACCATCCCCCAGAGCTCTCCAGTGGGGTTAAGCTTCTGTTGTCCTCACTAGAGACCTGCTTTGTCAGGGACCCTGTATTAGCTTTCTTCTCCATCTTACCTTTCTAGTCCCCTATGGGTGCATCTTGGCAACACCTTCCAGGTAGCCAAGGTTCACATCCCTGTTTTGGGAGAACCCAACTTAAAACATCTTGGATCTTTGAGCACTTTCAATTACAAGGAAAATCCTTCACAGATTTCAGGGCCATTGCTTTTCACAGCTCATAGTCTATGTGAATGGTACTCCCTGGAGTCATGAATGACAACAGCAGTAGCCCTGGATGGCATCTTCCTAATAATCAACCTTTCTAAATAATTGCCAATGATGGCAATAATAACAACAGCTGTTTACTCTATGTCATTAGTGCTAAGTATGTTGTGTACATTATATCTCAGTTAATCCTCACAACAACCTATGAGGTGAACAATATTATTATCCTGTTTTATAGGCAGAGACTCAATTACTTTTCCAGGTCACACAGCTGGTAGGGAGCAGAGCTGGGATTTGACCCCAATCTTGTTTGACATCACATCCTAGTTTCCCATCTCTTTACTATCCTGAAGAAGGTCTGCCCAATTTTAACAAGTTGCACTCCAGAGACCCCCATGCCAGCTACCTGAATTTTCCAGAAATCCTCTCAGGCCCCACAGTGGGAGTCCAAGGATTGCAAAAGCCCATGCCCCACATTCTGACAATGTCAGCTCTGCATTGCCAGGCTAGCTGGGATGGTACATGACCTCAGCAGCTTGGGCTTTTTACTAGCAAGAAGCAAGCAGAGCAACTGTTCATCAACTCCCTTTGCTGGGGGCAGACGAAGAACAGCCCGGAACCAGCTGCAAGTGTCTCTGAAGTCCTATCATCTCTTTGTTCTGGAGCTTCACAAAAATGAGGTAAATGTCACCTGGCATCAGCTTAGAGGCAGCTGTGGAAGAGTTCTCCTTGGTTTGAAAGAAGCCACCACCCCCTGGGTAATTAGGCCAAGCTCCACTGCATTAAAGATGCTGGTGAGGAGGAAAGGCAGTGAGCTGGAAGCTGTTAATGGCTACCTAGCTACCTATAATCAGAGAGAGATTGAATTACACAAAGAGCCTAACTGTCCAAAGAGAATTCAAGCCAGCTATTTTTAGACATTACCAAAGGCTCCTGTGGGCTGTTGGAAATTCAAATTGCTTGAATTGGGTGCTTCTCAGAGTGAACTGGGGAGTTTCCATTAGGAAAAAGCTACTCTGTAACAGGCGCTGTGCTAGATGCTTTCTGGTCTTTTCCTCACTTGGTGGCCACAGAAATTGTGAAAGATTGGGATTGTCTTCATTTTATAGATGAAGCACCTGACGCCTAGAAAGAACGAGTGGCTTGACCAAAGTCAATACAGCCATCAAATGAGAGAGTTGGGATAGAAACACTATGCCTGATTCCAAAACCTGCATTGCTCCCAATATTTTCCTGTCCAATGACCTAGATTTTGCTTAGGGGAGAAGAGCAAACCAATTATCTCCCATCATGATGCAGAAGAAGAAATATTTTCTCTCATTCCCTTAGCCCTACAGAGAAGAGCTCATGGGGTCCCATATGAATTATGAAATTCGGGGCTCCCAGACCTACAGCAAAGGGAAGTAGAAGAAGCCTCCAGGCCTAGCAAAGAAGGAACTAGACGTGGTCCATTCCAGCAAATGTGACTGTTCCCTAATCATCTGAGGGTTCCTCTCAGCAGAAGTAGTTGGAATGGAAGATCAGTGAACATAAAGCAAAGCACTGCACAAAATTCTCCTTCTAACTCTGGGAGACAAAAAATTGCCAGAATTAACAACAGTATACAAAATCCACCATGTAAATTGTGAACCATAAATAAGGTATCTATTTTTTCAGTGATAGTGTAAGCTTCATAATGTCTCCACTAAACTAGGAAGGAAAAAACAAAAGGAAAAATGTGCAGATCCGTGGGAGAGGCTGGTTTGCCATCATTGGGGTTTCAGGCAGTGCTAAAGGGTGGTCAGCACCATGGACAGCCACCCTTGGGACTCAGGAGCCCCGTTCTGATGAACTTTGCAACCCAAATCTTGCAAGAGTCTTTCAGGCAAATGAAATTTCTTGCAACATCCCATAAAGCCATAATGTTCTCAAATCACCAGCAGGTCTCTACCCCCGGGAGGAGAGCTACACTTGCCAATACATTTAGCAAACTGCTGTGAAAAATGTAATCTGACCAAGAAAGAAGTCCATTTCTCAGTTCTTTTGTAACAAGGGCAAAGAGTCCACGTGCCCGAGAGTCAGTGTCAAGGCAGAATAGCAGGGTGCCTGCAGACATTTGCTCTGCTAACCTTTTAATGCTCTCACTACTATGGGAGCATTCCATCACTTCACCTCAGAAACACCTAGGCTGGCATCCTGTACGAGGCAGATGCCCCACCAGAATGGTGCTTGGGAGATAATAAGCTTCCTTTAGATCTCTCCAATCATTAAGAGTTCTGTGCCACTGCTTAGGAAAACACAATTAGGACACAGTGTTAATACCAACTAATGACTCTACAAATGAAATCTGGTTTCTGCCATAGCTGTTTGCTGGAGCGTTCACTCATTTCTCTTGCCTGATGTAATACATGCCAGAGTTGTGTGCCAGTGACTTGGAAGGCATCCCTTTCTGACTTATTTGTGTACAAAGCAAATCCTAGGCATAATCCTAGGAAATCGAAGATGCCACTGAGTCAGAGCAAAGACATTGCAGATTTCACATTGCCTAGAGTCTGGAAACAAGGTGAAAGGAGGGATCGGGGTCAGGGAAGGAAGGAGATGAGCTGGAGCCAAGGAGTTCCCCCAAAAGAGAGAAGATGGTGTTCTGAACCAAATTCCAGGGTCAGGGTGTCTACATCACTGTGGCAAGTGGGTACACTAACTGGGATTCATGGACCTGGGTTCCAGCCTATGCTCAGTCCCTAAGAGGCACAGTAGCCTTAGAAAACCCATGCCTGCCAGTCATTTCCTGCAATAGGCACCAGGTTTTGTGCTCTCTTTTATTTGCCTAATTCCTCTCCCACTGCTTGGTGATTTGTCTTGAGTCTGAGTATCCTCCTCTTCTCTGCCAGGAAACAACCTTTCAAGCCTCTCATCAAATGTCCCCTCCTTTATCGAGCTGCCCCCTCCTTTATGGAGCCTCCCCCAGTGCTGTTCAATTTAGCCATTTCTATTCTCTGAGCCACAGTTTCTCCAATGTAAAATGCAGACATTAGTGAAAAAGGTGCTTCCAACATAGCATTCAATACATGACCTTTGCTGACTCTGGGCTTTTGATCATGAGTTAGAACCCATGGCTGTCCCCTTCACCTGGAATCCTCTTAGAATGCGATTCAGCTCAAAAATTGCTCCCTTGGCTCTTGAAGACAGAGCCCCTGCAGCCCTCTGGGTCTCTGGTTCAACCAATCCTACTTGTATTGGGTCTGCACAAAATTATCCTTCTAACTCATGGTTGAACCAATTTCACTAGTATCAGGTCTGTTGCCCCATGAGATGGAAAGCTCCTTGAGGTCAGGCATTGTGCTTTACTGACCACTGAGCTTCTCCATACCTCATCCACGGAAGAGCTCATCAAGTGTTTTGGTTCAATGAATGGTTCCTGCACTCTCTTTGTATACCATGTTGCCTATTGGATTTGAAACATTGTCAACCATCTCTCTCCTTGTCCAAACTGCCTTCCTTCTAAGTCTCAGTCTTGGTAGCCTCGGGATTAATAAGGCTTAGATTTTCTTTTAGGGTCTCCAGCTGAAGGTGCTCAAGCTTCAAACCTTATATGGTGATGATTCAGAACAACAGTGATGAACTTTAGAGAATCCAGGACTCCACTCTCAGTAGAAATAAGTGTGTTTCTTCCTCTTGGACATAATACAAAAATGCTATTCTCAGATGGTACAAAGCACAACCCAAATAATTGTGCCACACAGAAGGGGCAGGTGAGGGGTGCAGCAGCATTCCTGCCAGCAGCCCCCCAGCTGACCCATGATCAGTGAAAGTGTTATTATGTAATACAAAGTGATCACAGCAGTGTGTGTGTGTGTGTGTGTGTGTGTCTGAATGTGTGTATGTGTGTGTGTGAGAGAGAGAGAGAAACAGGGGTGGAGAGAGGGAGGAAGAGAGATAGAGGAAGGTGAGGGAGACAAAGAGGAAGAGAGAGGTGGGGAGAAGGAGAGAGGGGAGAGAGAAGGAGAGAAAGAGATATTGAGAGTGTGTCCAGGTTATTCAGCCAACCTGAACATTAACCAAAAGGAGGTCTGGCTAGTGTCTGGCTAATGATATACACAATCCAATTCTTGTTATCTATCTCAGCTTCATCCACTAGGATGTATTACTGGCAGCAGCTTTCCCTCTAAATATCCCTGACTTTAAGGTCATCTCTTCAGATGGTCCAAATGTTGCTATCAAAATAACATAAATATTGACATAAAGACGATCAGCTGTAAAGGTGATAAATCTGCCACTAAGTTAAAAACTCGTGATATTAGCAGCCAAACCAGAAAGCCACTCTATGAACATTCTCTGGCCTGGATTTCACGTGCTACCTCTGTCCTCTGCCCTCTGCCCTCCTAGGCCTTCATACCTGAACTGAGGTGACTATGGGGAGGTGGAAGTTGTGGTTCATTTGGAAAAAAACAGCCAGTTTGCAAATTGACCACATACTCTACCCTATTGCACAGCAAAGCTTGAATGGAGCTTCAAAAACAAGGGATTTGAGGCTGAGCATGGTGGCTTATGCCTGTAATTCCAGCACTTTGGGAGCCTGAGGTGGGTGGATCACGAGGTCAGGAGTTCGAGACCAGCCTGGCCAACATAGTGAAACCCTGTCTCTACTAAAAATACAAAAAAAAATATAATTATTGGGAACTAACAAAAATAAAAAAACAAAACAAAACTAGCCAGGCTTGGTGGTGGGAAGCTGTAATCCCAGCTACTTGGGAGGCTGAGGCAGGAGAATTGCTTGAACCCGGGATGCAAGGGTTGCAGTGAGCCAAGATCACACCACTGCACTCCAGCCTGGGCGACAGTGTGAGACTCCATCTCAAAAAAAAAAAAGAAAAAAAAAAAATATATATATATATATTTGGGATTTGAAACACTGAACACATTTTCAAGCAAACAAACAATGAGTTTCTATAAACGATGAAATTCACATGGAAGAGGCCCTTCTCTGCGAACAGACTAGCTGTTAACTTTCTGCTAAAGCCACCCGGGTGGGCAGGGCTACCTTCTAGACGAGATCCACAGAGGCTCAAAATGTGGTTTGTGGACCAGCATCCTGGCATCACCTGGGAGCTCTTTAGAAATGCAGCATCTTGCTGGACCTGCTGAATTGGAATCTGCATTTTAACAAGATCTCCCAGGGGAACTCTCAGACACATGCAAATCTCGGAAGCACTGGCCAGAGGGCTAGAGAAGCAGCTGTGGATTTCTGCTTCTGTCTTTGGACTGCATGGGAGAAGTAACTCCCAGAAAGGTCAGCACCCCCCATCTTTTATCAAGCACATTAACTCTTCTCATAAGTCTTAAGGTCATCTGGAATTGTGCTATGTGACCTTGGACTGGTTGGGGATAATAAACAACAGTAATTACCTGAAAAGGCTGTAGGGAAGGTAAACGAAATCAGGCCTGTAATTGGCTTAGGACAGTGCCTGACATACAGCAGATTATTGATAAATAGTTATTAGCTGCTATTAAACATTCCTCCCCAGTCCCCAGGAGGGACTATGGTGGAACAGTGCCCTCAGACAAGGAGCCAGCTCCTGTCCTCTTATTCACCCCCTCCTTCTGTTGGTTTGGAAATCGGAGAGATTTTCCAACAAGACTCAAACCAGAAGCTTGAACAAGCCAGGATGGATTCTCTCTTTGAAAGCATCAAGGGCTCCAGAGTGGGTTTAAATTCTCTGCTGCTTACCAGCTTTGTGACATTGAGACTCAGTTTCCTCATCTGTAAAATGGGAATAAGTAAATAATAATACCTATGTCAATGGTCATTGTGAAGATTAGATGTGCTATTCTACATGAGGCATGGAGAAAAGGACAAAGTGTTTGCCATTGTCATTACCACCATCATCATCATTAGAGACAATCTGCTCTGAGAAAATCAGGATGGGAAGGCAAGGCTCAGGTTCCAACTCAGTTTCAGAGGGAGGAAGACTGGTGAGAATGAGGGATGCAGATGGAACCAGAGGCAGCTCAGAGTGGGAGGGAGAGAGAAGCACATGCAGGACCATTCAAAGGAGCTGGGGCAAAGGGCTCTGTGAGGGACTGGGAGAGGCGAGGCTGGGGCAGGACGGTGGTGGCCTTGGAGTGACGGGGGGCCAGGGAGGGTACAGGGCAGACATGTGGGACTCTTTACTCTGGTGGGCAAGGGCTGCAGCCAAGGAAGGAGTAGCAGAGAGGGGCAGGGCAGACTCACGTACACCTGCGGGCCGACTCCTGGGCCAGCTGCAGCCGGTAGACAGAGAGGCGGTTGGCGCCGCCGCACACGCTGCCTCGCTCGCCCTTGCACTCCATGTCGCACTCTGCGTCGCTCACGTTCGTCGCCTGGATCTTGTGGCCGCAGTAGCACTCGGCGCCGAACTCCAGCCCGGCATACAGGTAACCCCTGGGGGAGGCTGCTGTCAAGCAGGGTAGCTGCCACCATGGAGACCCCAAGGCAGGGAGACTCAACGTGGAGACCTGGGGGATGGGAGGGCTCTGGGGACCAGGAGATCCCAGGGGAAATGGGGAGACTGCTGATGGTTGGTTGGGGCAACTGAGAGACCCCAGAGGACAGGAGAGACCTCAGGGGACAGGAGACCCACCCATTGTGGAGACCTGGGAGATGGGGGCCTTCGGGAGACGGGGGACCCCAAAGAAATGAGATTAGGGAGGTAGCACACAGAAAGACCCTGGAAAGAGGGCAGGGGAGACCCTGAGGTGGGCAGGGAGACTCCAGGAGATCTGTGAGACAGGCATGCTCCATGGGGCAGGGGCATCTGGGTCTGGGATAACGAGACCCCAAGAGGAGTCAGGGAGGCTACAGAGTTAGCCTTGCAGGGGGGCAATGAGGAGGCAGGAAAGCCAAGAAGGAATACAGGGAGGCCCCTAGAGGACAGAGAGACCCAAGGAGGGGACAGGAACACCCAGGGACCGTCCACCTGCCTTCATCTTCACCCTTCCACAACTGCCCACATAGACACACCATGTCCGTATTCACACTCACCTGTACGCACCTGCACATGGTACACCTGTCAACACACACACACCCCAGATCCTGTGGACTCCCCTACCCCACTCTCTTTCTTGCTCTTCCCTTTCTGGAAACCCCATACATTCATCTCTCCAGAGTCCAGCTCCTTTATTCTTGGAAACATCACCCAGGAACGGTGCCTCCTTGTCCCTTGAGAGGAGCTGGGGTGAAGGGAGGAGGCACAGGGAGCTCATGAGGGAGGCAGGGACTCTCACATCCCCCTGGGAGAGGACAAAAATGAGCTCACACATTCACCGGGGAAAACTTCCTCAAAATAAAAATCCAGGCACTGCAAGGTTTTCACGTTTTTCTGAAAATTTTCATAGTGATGGAATCCTTTCCTAAAAAGGACTCTTAGTGGCTACCCCACTCTGTAAGCAAATGAAAAGAGCATTGCTTGCTGTGGCTCCAGGAGTAGGAAGGACAAAGTTGAGATGGAGAAAACCTGAGGTTCAGGGAAACCCATAGAAGAGGCTTGATGGAGCACTTTTGCTCTTCTGCTGTGGGAGGACACAGCAACAAGGCACCATCTTTGAAGCAGAGAGTGGGCACTCACCGGATACCAAATCTACTGGCACCTTGATATTGGACTTCCCAGCCTCCAGGACTGTAAGCAATACATTTCTGTTCATAGAAATTACCCAGTCTAAGGTATTTTGTTCCAGCATCCCAAACAGACTATAAGATGCCCACCATCCTTCCCTTGGCCAATTCTGCTGCAGTCACGGGCTCTCTGATCTTTAAACACACTGAGTTCCGTCCTGCCTCAAGGCTTTTGTCCTTGCCGTTTCTCTGCCTGGAACACTCTTACTCTGCTGTTTGCATGGTTTCTTTTTACCTTCCAGGTCTGGGCTCAGTCATCTTCCTAGAGAATCCTTCATTGACTACCACACTGAATGTTACCCCTCATGCTGGGCACTATCCCATTGCTCCATTTTATTTTCTTACGGCTCTCATCACTTTTGAAATGATCTTAGTGATTTTTAATGTAGTTTGTAAATTGCCTGTCTTATTCTCTAGAATATAATATCCAGGAGGGCAGTGACCCTGTGGATCTTGCCCACCTATCCCAGGACAATGCCTGGCATATGAGAGATGATTAATACACATTCATGGAATGAAGGTAGACCATGATAGACACCCTGCAGTGGCTCCCCATTACCCTCCTGGTCAAATCTGGATGCTTTAGTTGGCTTTCAAGGCCCCATTTCACTGGGCTTTGGGCACCTTTGTGGCTTCCTCTCCTGACACTCCCTTTGTACCCTCTGTGCACTCTCATGCTGCCTACCTGAGCACCCTGAGTGTTACAGTGTACTTCAGGAGTCCTGTCCTTTGAGCATGCTGTTATTTCTGCCCTACCTAGAAAACTCCTACTCATCCTTCAAAACCCAGCTTATGGTCTCACCATGATAACGCTTCCTAAACCCTACACATGGAGCCTTCCATCCTTTCCATCTTCTTGACTTTCCTGCACCTTGCAAAGCACATCCACCCCAGCACCCATTATACTTGATGTTTCTGTACCCTGGTTTCATCATCTGTGGAATGTGGCTCATAACATTCCTGCCTCATGGGGGTCTTGTGAAGTTAAAGAGTTAATATTTGCAAAATGCTCAGACAGTGCCTGGCACAGAACAAGTGCTTTTTAACTATTGTAAGCTGTTGTTATTCTGTTGCCCAAGCCATTGTTCATGCCTCTATCTCCCCAACCAGATGGGAAGCCCCGCTGAGGACAGGGCTGTGGATGGCTCATCTCTTCATCTCCAGCACCTGGAATCAGGTCTAGCACCCATGGGCAGTCAACAAATATTTGCTGAACCAAATTGAATTACATGAGTAGCTCTGACTCATCTTGGCTGTCACCTGCTCTGAGAAGTATTTCCTTTCACCCCGGGCAGCTTAGACCTTGTCTGCATGTCTAACTGCGATTATTCCATCTCAACCCTTATCTGACTATGTTATCCCTCTCTGTTTACATGTTTGTCTCCCCTTGCAGGCTCTTTAAGGCCAGGGGCTGTGTGGACCTCACCTCTGTTTCCCCCGCCCCCCTGCAAACAAGTTTGACAGATAAGTTAGTGACTTCATGTTATCAAGGACTTGGAATCCTTTTCAAGTTGGAGAGGGTCCTGGGCTCAGGATTTTAATAGTGGGCTCCCTAGGCAGCTGATTACAAAGGGGGCAGTGTTTCCTAATCAAGAACAGCAGGGGCCGGCACGGTGGCTCACGCCTGTAATCCCAGCACTTTGTGAGGCCGAGGCGTGTGGATCATGAGGTCAGGAGATCGAGACCATCCTGACCAACATGATGAAACCCCATCTCTACTAAAAATACCAAAAAAAAAAAAAAAAAAAATAGCCAGGCATGGTGGCATGTGCCTGTAGTCCCAGCTACTCAGGAGGCTGAGGCAGGAGAATCACTTGAACCCGTGAGGCAGAGGTTGCAGTGAGCTGAGATTACGCCACTGCACTCCAGCCTGGGTAACAGAGTAAGACTCCGTCTCAAAAAAATAAAAAATGAAAAATAAAGAACAGCAGGAAGAGTCTCTCAGTGGTCACCCACTTGCCCATTTCCACACCAGGCATGCAGCTGAGGTTGGCAAAGCTTGTGACTGTCAGAGACAGCCAGCTGTAGCCTGGAGGTGAGCATATTAAAGCCTCTTCATGAGCCACTACAAGGTCAAGGGGCCCAAGAAACAAGGAGAGAAGCTCAGGTCAGCCCCATGGTACCCCCAGGGGTCCTGTCCCTGTTCACCAGGTCTCTGGGGACTTGTCCACTCTCAAAATGTCAACTCTCTCCCCCCTACTCCCAGTGCATGTCTAATAAAAACCATCGTTGTCTTCTTAGATTGGAAAACACTGTCTGAACAGGTAAGTGTTTCTCCATTGGAGAAAAACAAGGAGTTTATATATTGAGAAACTATTACATACCTTCACCTTACCCTTCATGTGGACATCTTGCAAGCCTTATGCTCACAGCCCTCATCTGCATGCACGCACACACCTAATGGTGCATCTCTAAGTTGTGTGCAATTCTTCACAACCTTGCATGCTCTCAACACAGTGCTGCACATTCAACAAATGCAATCAGACACCTACACACACAAGCACAATCCTGGGCCCTTGCACACATATTCACAAAGGCTCCTGCATACACGGTCACTATTATTTAAAGATCATTGCATATTGGCATTAAGCTCACAAACACAGCTAGCTGACCCTGTACTCTGTTTGCTACAAAATTGTTCCTAGACACAGTGTGACACAGTTGCACAACCACAAACTCCCGTAGACCAACTCTTGAACAGTCCGCAGTTGTGTGGATGTGCTCATGCACATACACACAATGCACACACACCTTTGCATCAACCTTTCCTGTGGTCACGAGCTCACCCTTCAACACACCCTCCCATAGCAGGGTAAAGAATGCCACAGGCAGGAATCTTAGAATGAAGGGCCTGAAATGGACAAGTCTTGGATGCTGGGGCCCTACCGTTCAGCACAGTTGTCCTGGCAACGGAAGATGGTCATCTTTTTGTAGTCAAAAAAGGACACTCCTCGAAGGGCCCGACTCTGGGTGTCATCCAGGTAGCAGCCGATGTACTTGGCTTTGGGGAAAGGAAAAAGTCAGAGGTGGCTGGGGACAAAGCTGCAAGGGTTACAGGGGGAAGCCTCACCAATGTGTCTCTGGTTATGTGACTTTGTTGACCTTTTAATGTCAAGTCCTTCCTTTGGGCAGAAATGAGAGAGTGAAAGTCATTTGTCTTGGCAGAACCTGGTCTAATCAGGGCAGTGGAGACCAACAGAGAGGAGGGAAGCCTTCTGTGGGCTGCAGCCAAGCCCTTGAGGTCACCCAGTGACAGCTGGGCATCCAGGAACCTAAGCCAAGGCCACTCCCTAAGCACCAAACACAGCTTCCTATTTCTTGCGTTAAGACAGCTCTAAAAGGCTTAACATTTGACAACATGTTACTATGTCTACAAGCTGCCTTAAGACATTTATTTTTCCTTGGAAAGTGCCCTGGACTTAGCTATCTCAATGTCTAGGTCCTCATTTCACTTTGTTACTTCCTAGCATAAGCCTAGTAAGTTTAAGTCAGTTAACCTTTCAGAGACCTAGCTTTATTTGAATCAGGAACAAAAATAACAATCCAGTGAGGTTAAAATAGAATGATTTATGTAAAAGTTTCTACCATAGTGTCTTGCATATGATAGGCATCAAACTAAAGTGAGTAGAATAAGAAACTGGCCATTCACAGTGCTGTGTAAAGTACTTTACAGTTTGTCTCTATTGTGGGTCAAGGTGAATGTTTCCATTCAAAGGAAAATTTTAAATAAAGTGAAACAGCCATCCAATTATATATCATACACTTAGTTTTCTTCAAGTAGTAAACATTTTCCCTGTACTTTATGGTAAATAGTAACCCCAATACATGAAAATAGCACTTCACAGTTTATAATGTCTTTTCCCATATGTTTTTAAAATTATTATTATTATTATTTGGACATTCACTTTGGTAAGTGCTTTACATAAATTGTCTCCTTGCATCCTTACAGTGATCCTATGAGAATATTATTACCATTTCATACAGAAGAGAAAAGGGCCTGGAGAAGTCACTTGCTCAGAGTAACACAGCTCATACATGTGGATTCAGAATTGAAGCAAAGCAATCTGGTTTCAGAGCCTGTGTTCTGAACTGCTTGCTTTTTGAGTTGGGGGATCTTTGTAATGCCCCCATGTGAAGTGGAGAACATTGACATTGTCATGCTCTTATCTTAGATGATTTAACAGTGACCCGGAAAGGTGAAGTGGCCTCCCTATGACCCACAGCTAATTGTGCACAGAATAAAGGTTGAAATGCAGGTCTGCAAGACCCCCAAATCAGTAACTAGAAGTTAGACCAAAGATCCAGCCAGCACTTGGAATTAAATGTCCCTTATATGGAATGATTGAAGAAAATACTAAATGCCACTGAATTGCTTCCTTGCCTAGACCACTGTCTAGTTTAAACTGTGAACTTCTTTCCCCGCTTCCTTGTGGTGGAGAGCAGGATCTAGCGGAGAATGCAGGCTCATTACTGAGCAATCACTCCCCTGGACACGGCTCTGCTAAGTGCACTATTTTTTCAGCCCCGCTGGAGATGTGTCTTGACCTGATCACCTTGAATTTCCTTCATAAGACAGAGGTGATTTGCTCGACTAAGAACAGTCCATCTTTAAAAGAAACATCACCGCCCTGGAGCAGGCACACCAGACAGTGACAGCCCTGGAGAAGCCCAGGTCTTGTCTCTGTGCTTGTTCAACAGCGCGTGCCCCTCCCACCACAGATGGAGTCACAGCCCTTGACTTGGGGCACGAATGCTGTTCATACATGAGCTGGGAGAGAGCACTCTGTGGCCATGTGGTCAAGGGCTGCACACTAACTTCAATTCAGCCATTCCCTAGAGGACTGAGTGTCTAAAGATGCACTGTAGGATAGGCGGGAGGGAAAAATAGAGGGTGCTGGAGGGAGAACAAGAAGGAAGAAAAGGAAGGAAGGAGGGATGATGGAGTAGGGAGGGAGAGAGAAAGAAGGGAAGAGAGGGGGTAAAGTTTGGTTTATTTTGGTGGCCTGAGGTCTTTGTCATCAGATCAGCAGATTTTGTGTGTGTGTGTGTGTGTGTGTGTGTGGTGTGTGTATGACAGAGAGAGAGAGAGAGAGAGACAAAGACAGAAACAGAGGAGACAAAACTTATGTACTGAATACCTACTACGTGCTATCTACTTTACTGTGGGCCATGTCTCATGTTTTAAAAATTCAATCTTCACAAACTTCTTATGAACCCATTTTAGAGATGAGGGAACTGATCATAGTGACTCTTCTATCTGTTTACCTTAGAAGCACATCTTAGTTTGGGCATATGGTGTGTGTTCTGACTGGTAACTACTCATGTTACATCTGCTTTTCCTCTTTTCAAAATGCAATGGGAACCTGTGTCATCTGCCCACGTTCCTACAGCTTGTAGCATTTGACTTCATATTAAAGCCCAGGTCTGTCCTCCAACCATCTTACACTTGAGGAAGTTTCATTTCTCTTTGGCCACCCCAACACCTGAAGGGGAGGAATGCTCATGCGGCAGAAATGCTGGGCTTGAAGCTGGATGTAATAGGACTTTGGGTGACTTCACCTTAAGGTAAGGATAGGCACATTTGGCTACCTATGGAACAGTGGTCATGTTAGATAGATTTTTATAAGCAAATTAATGGGACTAAAGATGTATGTGGGTATGTCCATTGCATGTCCACCATGGAGTGAAGGGGTGTACTGTAGTGGACTGTTTATGTCTTCAAAGCATCTGCTCTAGATAGGTTTTTCCATCAGCAGACCTTACTTTCCCTGACCACAGGAGACATGATGACCTTGGCAGGGTCAATCATATTGTTCATCCGAGCAGCCAGTGATTGCTTCAAGGAAGGACACATGACCCATTTGTTGCATTCTGATAGAATAAAGCTGGGAGAAAGAAATCTGCCTCTCCCAGGTGCTATAACCCCAGAGCTACCACCAGCCCAATCCCTGGCACCAAGGCCAGTCTGTGTAGGAGAACAAACAAGCCAAGGCATAGAAGAGCAGAAATGAGAGTGACAGGAAGAAGGCCACCAATTATTCATTTAAAAAATCCAGTCCAGCAGAGCCACTGCTGTAGTTTGATGACATGACACAATGCATTTTCGTCTTTAGCTTAAGCTGGTTCAAGGTGGATTTTTGTCCCTTGGCACCAGGATGGGGGGGAACAGTAACTACTACACTGATACTCAAGCTTAGCAACTTGCCCGAGTCCACCCCACAGTGAGGGTCTCAGACCAAATCCATGCCCAGGTCTATCTATTCAAAGTTGCCCCTTCCTATATGCCACACTGAGTCCATGATTGGGAGGAGATGTCTTGGGAGGAGGTGTCACACCAGAGAGACCTTCCCAGGAGGAGGATGGAGCTGGGAAGTGGGGCGGTTTCTTGGGAGAAGATCTGGGGTTTTTACCATAGGTCCATCTTCCCAAAAGCCTGGGCTTTTAGTTATTTATTTTTAAGCTTTATTTTAAGTGCAGGGTACATGTGCAGGTTTGTTATATAGGTAAACTCGTGTCATGAGGTTTGTTGTACACATTACTTTGTCACCCAGGTATTAAGCGTAGTACCCAATAGTTATATTTTCTCCTCTTCTCCCTCCTTCCGCCCTGCACCTTCAAGTAGTCTCCAGTATCTGTTGTTCCCCTCTTTTTGTCCATGTGTTCTCATTATTTAGCTCCCACTTAAAAGTGAAAACATGTGGCATTTGGTTTTCTGTTCCTGCATTAGTTTGCTAAGAATAATGGCCTTCAGATCCATCCATGTTCCTGCAAGAAACATGATCTTATTCTTTTTTATAAGCCTGGACTTTTAAATGGTGTTCTATCCCCTTCCTCACCCTCCCACCAGACCAGGCATCAGGCTGAGATGTCCCACACAACAGGTGCTCAAAGACTTGTTGAATGAATGAATGACCCTCTGTTTCCTTATCTGTCAACAGGAGGGAGAGGAAGATACATGGTCCTTTATTAATGCTTTTGGAAAACGCAGGCATGTTATGCATCATGGCCTGATTAATGGGCTGAGCTCCATGGATCAGGATATCAATATTGAGCCAGTGTCCCTCCTGTCCTGGGAAAGATCTGGTGACCCCTTTCCCACAGACCTTTGGTGCAGGCTGCGACCAATACAACCGTGGTTCCTGTCCTCAGAGTTGTATCACCCTGCTGAGCTCATTAGCATGGTTACTGCCAGCCCGCTAAAGTCCTCTTCAGCCATTCCTCAGGGCTCCACCTTCAAATCCTGCTGTGGTAGCAGAATCTCTCGGAGACAGGAGGTCAGATATGTAAAACAGGGACAAAATCACAGGCCACTTGAGGGTGGATTAATGGCCGAGTTCACACAATCTATCAGCTCGTCTCCATAGCGGTCTGAAGACTGCTGAAATGGCAAAGTCACCCCAGTTGGGCAATTTATCTCCAGTACAGAAACCAGCATCTGAAAAGAACTCTCCTGGTGGTAGTTTTTTTTTCCCCTTTACTTTTTTCTTTTGCTTCAATTAATCTTTTCATGAAATTTTGCTCTCTTCCATGAAGGTGATTTGTTAAAAGGGTAGCTAAACATGAACTAATTTGTATGCCTCTGATTTATAATTTGTGAACATATTCACAAACAGGAGGCCTCACACTGTACTGGAGTCAACCAGATCTGGGTTCAAATCTCACACATGATGCTGCAATAGCCTCAAATATTACTCAAGCTCTTGGAGGCGCAGTTCTCCACCTGAAAAGTGGGAGCAAAAATTCAACTAGGGTTGTTAGGCTGAATTGTGTGCCCTGTGGCCCCCACCCCCCAAATGACATGTTGAAGTCTTGACTCCCAGGTCCTTAGAATGTGGCCTTATTTGGAAATAGGGTCATTGCAGATGGAATTTTGTTATGAGGCTAAACTGGAGTAGGTTGGGTCCCAATCCAATATGATTGGTGTCCTTATAACAAGATGGCTATATGAAGACACAGAGGCGGATGAACGCTATATGAAGACACAGACACAAAGGAGATGGTCATGTGAAAACGGAAGCAGAGACTGGAGTAATGTGGCTGCAAGCCAGGGGTTGCTGAGGATGGCCGGGAACACTGGAAACCAGGAGAAAGGCATGGAACAGTCTCCCTTTGAGTCTTTGAGAGCTCATGGCCCTACGAACACCCCGACTTCAGATTTCTGGCCTCCAGAACTGTGAGAGAATAGATATCTGTTGTTCAAGCCACCCAGTGTGTGATACTTTGTTATAGCAGCCTGACAAAGCTCATATAAAAATATTGTTAAGAGTGACCTAAGTAACATTAATTTGATGCATTGAGCCTATCACAGGGTCTGGCACAGAAGGAAGACACAAGAAACAATTTTTCTCCTTCTGGGAATTCTCTGAAACCCTGGAAGGTGGTCCCTCCAGAAGAACGCCCAGTGCTGCCCGGGTTTCTTTGTACCAGTGATGGAATTTCCTGCTCATATCTAGGCTTTCCCAGGGCAGAAGGGATGCGCCACTCACTTTGGTCAAGGCCTAAGGATCCCACAGACTAAGCTTACCCATCTCCTCTCCCAGAAAGCCAGCTATGATACCCCATGACTGAATGGGGTCCCTCCTTTCGAGTCCCCCAAAACTTTTCTACATTTTGTTGGTATTGTCTATTATTTTTTTCAAATTAGAAATAATTTTGGATTATTGTAGAAGAATTTGTAATGAAATGAAAAAGTGCTACAATGGGGAAAAGCACAGCTTTTTCCTATGAGGAATATTCACAACCTGTGCTTGAATCATTCCTGTATCTCCACCTCCCAGCAAAGATCTGGGCACGTAGTAGGTGTTTGATAAATATGGAATGAATGAATGAATAAATGAATAAATGGAGTTAGAGATCATATATTTTAAGAAAGAGGTAGGCCAGGCGTGGTGGCTCAAGCCTGTAATCCCAGCACTTTGGGAGGCCAAGACGGGCGGATCACGAGGTCAGGAGTTCGAGACCATCCTGGCTAACACGGTGAAACCCCGTCTCTACTAAAAAAATACAAAAAGCTAGCCAGGCGAGATGGTGGGCGCCTGTAGTCCCAGCTACTCGGGAGGCTGAGGCAGGAGAATGGCGTAAACCTGGGAGGCGGAGCTTGCAGTGAGCTGAGATCTGGCCACTGCACTCCAGCCCGGGCGACAGAGCAAGACTCCGTCTCAAAAAAAAAAAAAAAAAAGAAAGAGGTAGTATAAGTCCAGTGGTTAAGAATAAGGGCTTTGGACTCTGATCAAACTGGCTGGAGTCAGCTCTGCCTCTTGGCAGCGGTATGATATTGGGCAAATAATTGAACCTCTCTGAGTCTCTGTTTCTTCATCCGTGAAATGGCACTCAATAATTTTACCTGATATGAAGCTGAAAGGAGAATATGGACAAACAGTCCCTGACAGAGCCCTTTAGTAACCTGCAGCCATTGCATCTTCAGCTGGAGGAAATGGGAAGTGGGTGCTCCTGCTATCCTTCCAAAAAAATGCAGACTAAATCTTCCCATGACCACCTTCACACCCAGCCCAAGCCTCTCTGTAATCTCATAGAAATAGAAGCAGCACAGTCTTTGAAGTCAAAGTGGGTTTGGCTCCTGGCTCTGCCCCAGATTAGCTGTGTGACTTTAGGAAAGTCACATTACCTCTATTCCCTCATTTTCTCCTGCAAAATTACAGTACAAATAATAATAACTGGCATGTATTAAGGTGGTATGCCAGCTTATTATAATAATAATAGCTGGCATGTACTTTCTGTACACTAAGAAGTGACGTGATGTAGTGATTGAGGTTCAGGTGTAAGACTCACAACACCTGGGTTCACATACTGGTTTATTCCCTCCCCCAGGTGGGTAATCTTGGGCAAGTTACTTAACTTCTCTGTGCCTGGGTTTCCCTTCTGTAAGATGGAGTTAATAACAGTGTCTATCTTCCTCCATTACTATGAGGATTATGTGATGTAATAGATGTAAATGGTTTGAATAGCACTGGCACCTAGAGAGCACACGCTGAATTTACCTTATGTAATCATCACAATGCCATCTGATGTTAAGTACTTTTTATCCCAAAGAGGAAATGGCGTGTCAGAAAGGTGAAGCGACCTGCCCAAGGCTGCACAGCCAGCAAGTTGCAGGACTGGGATTTGAACCCTGATTTGACTACTCAAAGTACAGGCTCTCACATGGTCATATGTACCTAGAGTCCTAGGTAAATGACTGGCATATGGTAGGTGTCAGTCACACCAAGGGACTCAGACTCCTGCCCAGCCTCAGCCCAGCCTGGGTGCAGCTCCTCCCCTCCCACTCCTGGGCCATGATGGGCTCTGAATCCTCTACAGCTTGAGTCCTGCATCACTGCATCAAGCAGAGCCTTCGCCAGCTTTGGAGAAAACCAAATGAGTTTAGCGTCAGGTCGGAGAAACATCTCATTTTTATTAGCGTTAATCTAATATGTTGTCTTTCCTCGCTGAACTCTGAATAAATTAATCAAGGACAGGCTGGATTTGTGTTTTCTTAATGACACTGCCTGATTCCAAAGGCTGTCTGCTGAGAGCCCTGGCCTTAGAGCTGTGTTCTTATTTTCTCTTCCTTCTCTCTGCACTTCATAAAATATATAAAATTGCTGGATAAGGCATGGTGGGGGTGCAATTGGCATGGTATAGAAGAATGCCCACAAGCTTTGGAATTAAACAGACCTTGTTTAAAACCTCGGTTCTTCCACTATTGACCTGTGTAAACTAGGGTAAGTGATTTCTTTCTGGATCTCAGTTTTGTCATCTGTGAAATGGAATAACAATCCCTAACTTACTGAGTTGTGGTAATTAAATGAGTCAATGAAACACATAACATGGTCTAGCCTGTAATGATCATTCACTAGATATCAGCTAATATTACTACAAATAACAAGGACAGCAACTATTAAGTGACCTATTATTATAAGCCAGAGGATATTATAAGCATGTTACATATATCATTTCATTCAAATAATACATGAAAAGCAAATAGACAAGTGGTTGGTGCAAGGTAGGTACTCAAGAAATGTTAATTATTATTAGCGGTATTGATGACAGTATTTCATTGTCACAACAAATGAGAGACAACATCATTTCTGTATCATCTAGGCCACAAGGAATTCATATTCTATCAGGGGACATGGACAAACATACACAATTGCCATTAATATAAGGGCCATGTCAGGGAGCATAGAGGAGGAACATTTGATCAAGCCTATAAGGGGATCAGGGAAAATTTCTTGAAGATTAGCAAAGCTGAGACTTGGAGGAAGAGTAGAGCTAACCCTGTAAAGGTACTCCAGGCAGAAGGATAGTCATTCATTCGTTTATTCATCCAGTCATTCACCCATTCAACAAATAGGTGTTCAGCAACAGCGCTGAGCCAGGTGCTGTCCTGGGTGCTGATAGAACACAGACAGGCAGGACAGGCAATAGCCCTGCCCTCCTGGAGCTGACAGTCCAGTAGAACAGGCTGATCTTAAACAAAGAGGCAAACACATAAATGAGATGCTTTCAGATGGCGATAAGTGTTATGATGAAAATAGAGTCGGGGAATGTGGTTGTGACTAGGTAGGAAGTGGGGTTATTTGCGTTAGGATGCTCTGGGACAGTCTTTATGGGAAAGCGAGGTTTGATTGAAGACTTGAAGGAAAGGAAGAAGGAAGCTATGCAAACACCTGGGGAGATGGCATCCAAGATAGAAGGCACTGCATATACAGAGATCTTAAGGTAGAGACAGGCTTAGTGTGTTCAATGAACTGCAGGGACAGTGGGGCAGAGCATGATGAGGGGAGTGGGGTTATAAGATGAGGTTGGAGAGTTGGACTATGGGAGGGGTCTGGAATTTGTCCTAAGCATTATGGGGAGCATATCCCAAGGTGTAAGCTGGCAAGGACTTTGGGGCTTTCAAAGGCCAGAATGGAGTCTGGAGTGGCTGGGGTGCAGCACCTCACATCTCACCTATATCTAAAGATGATCCCCAGGGAGATCCCAGGAGCACTTCCTGAGCACCTCTAAGCACCTATTCAGTGCTAGGCTTTCATGACTCTTGTTTCATTGAACTCTCAGGAGCATCCAGTAAAATCCCCATTTTACAGATTTCAAAACTGAATCCTGAAAAGGTAAAACCATTTGCCTGGGCCACATGGCTGGTGGGGGTGGAGCTGGAATATGAATCCACATCCCCTGATCCATTCTGCCACCTCCAACATCTCCTTTGCCTCCCTGTGAACACTGGTTCTTGAAGAGGCAGAAGTCTAGGAAATTCCTAAGGGCAGAAAGATAGAGTCTTCTAGATGGTTCCAAGGCCAGGGGGAGGGGGAGACTGCGGCAGGAGAATGTGTTGCATTAATCCTGCTCCCTTCCACAGTAGGAGAAGGGTTTTTTATGAGTTGAATCACAGTAGAACACAAAGGCTAGTGAAGTTTTCCATCTGCCTTGATTGGTGGTTTATTCTCCCAAACCATCTGGCCCAGATTTCTGAAATGTCCATTTGTGTTAATCTCATGAATTGTAGGGGTTGTGGGTTCCTCCCTAGCATGCTGGTTGGATGAGTAGATGCCAGTGGACTTTAGGAGACAGCCTTAGAAAACTGAGTGTTCAGGCCAGATTTAAACTCCATTCCTGCTGCTGACTACCTGCGCAGCTTTGAGCAAGTGTCTTCCCTTCTTCATGCCTTGGTTTCCACATCTGTTAACTGGGCACAGGATCATAGGGGCCTTGTTTAAGCCCATGAAGTGTAGTAAAAACCAAATAAAGTAGTGCACTCATGAAGAAAAGCCTTTTTAGATTATAAATGGCCGAGAAAATGCAATGAAGTCTATCAAGGGCAATGATGTCCCCTGAGATCCATCACCAAGGAACCCAGCAAGATGGACTGAGAGACAGTCTGGTGGAGCAGAAGCTCTGCCACTTAGCTGTGTAATCTTGTGCTCTTGGTACCTCACTTTCCTCATCTTTAAAATGGGAATAAATAAAATATATCACCTAGAGTTGTGGTGATGTTTCTATATATGTAAAGTACTTGGAAAGAGTACTGGTGCCTAGTAAGCACCCAATAAATGCTGACTGTTTTTATTTTCATGTATATTTAACAAGGACTGTGAAAGGCTGCAGGGGAGTCAGACTTTGACCTCTGATAGATGTGGAGTTCGAATCCAAACTTGCCTGTTGACAAGCTGTGTGACCTCGTGCAAGCTGCTTTCTCCCTCTGAGCTTCAGTTTTCTCCTCTGTGCAATGGGGATGATAATGGAAGGCACTATTTATTTATAGCTACAACTATATGACAGCTGGTTCCTATTAAACACTGAAAACTGACAGCTGTTATTATATTGTTAGTATCTCCTCCCTTCTCCCCAACCTCTCAGTGTCCAGATGCTCCTCGCTCTTACCTCGCTCTTCCTCCTTCTCCCGGACAACCCTCCCCTTGAGGGCTCGGCTCCAGGCTCCACCGTAGTCGCTAAGTTTGGCTCTCTCATTCCCATCCTTGCCCTTGAGCCAGGGTCCGTACCTGCGAGCGATGCTCGAGGCTTCACCGGTGTCCCGGAAACCTCTGCCCAGATGCATGTCGCCTAAGAAGGGCAGCTCAGCACCCTCAGCCGGGCCTCCTGCGGCGGCGGGGTTCGCCTGGTTCCCCGAGACAGCGGGCTGGCCCACAAAGCCAGAGTGAAGGAAGACAAGGCTCCCAGCAGTCAGGTAGAGTGCCAGGAAGGTAAAGAAGCGCACAGGTTTCCGGCGGAAGTACCGCTGGAATTTGAACCAGAGCTTGGCCATAGCGGGATCATTCCGGACTGGCTCTCTGGGGCTTGGCTGGGGTGCTTGGGAGGGGATGGAAGGGGCTTGGCTTCCCGAGCTTTTCTTAGGGATGGAACACCTGGGGTTCCTCAGTCTCACTTTTCCTGAAAAAGTGATCACCAAGGCCAGAAGGGGAGGGCAAGTTCAATGCTTGGCTGAGGTCATGAGAAAGGATGGAGCTTACCAGCCCTCCCAAACTCAAGGTGAGATTCTTTGGGCCAAGAAAGAGGTTTTGAGGCTCAGAACACACATGAGTTGGTCCCATTTTCCTACATATTGTTCTTCACTTCAGAGTCTTCCCAAAGAACTGTGAGAATAGCAATCGGAGAAGGTTTCTGAGGGTTACCAGCAGCTGCAGTTCACTTCTCACCCTTTCTCTGCTCCTCAGGCCAATGGATCTGGGTTATTTTGCCAGGGGCCTTGTTTCTGGCCTCTTCCCCAGCTGAAGACCAAGCTTGGCCTTTCTACCTCATGGGAACAGAAGCTGGTGGGCCTCCATCCAGTCAGGATTCAGGGATGCCACCTGCAAAACAGCAGAGACACAGGCATGAGAAGCCCCTTCACCAAAGCACAGAACCCACAGGGTTCTTGAGCATCCTAGAGGGAAATGCAGAGGCTTGGAGAGGGAGGAAACAACCAATAGCATGAAAAGGCTTAAGAGCAGTGTTGGATAAAGAGCATCCCTGAGTCTTCCAGAACACTGCCTTTTTCTTGACACCAAACTGGGAATTTGGGGGCCTGGATCCTAGTGGTTTGGGGACAAACTTCGTCTTGGACAAGCACAGGTTCTCAAGGACCAGTGGTTTGCTTTGCTCCATACTTCCTGTATATTTGTCAAATATACACTGATCCAAGGATTACCTTAAGTCCGAAAAGTACTTTCAAGGTCCTTGCTGGACTACCTGCTGAACCTGGGCAATTCTGAACCAAACCAGGTTCATTCACTCTTTTTTCCCCAACAAATACTCAGTGAGACCTACTTTGTATGAGGCACTGTCCTAGGTGCTGGAAATTAGGCTGTGAGCAGGAGAGGCAAAATCCCCTCTTTCACAGAGCTCACATTCTAGTGGGAGAAATAAAATCCATAGCCCCTCTCCTCTATCCAAGGAAGAAAAGGAAAAAGAAGGAAAGTAGGGTTATTTAGCAGCATATTTGTCCATTCAGTGTTTATTGAGTGTCTACCATGTGCTCAGCTTTGTGCCCAGCCATCTACACTTGTTGTCTCCTTTATTCCTCCCAACATTCCTATGGGAGGTAACTATTTCCATACTTTACAGATGAGGAAAAGGAGTTCACACAGCCGGTGAGTGATGGAGCTGGGATCTGAACCCAGGACAGTCCAAATCGCAAATCACAGCTCTTAACCAGTGGCTCTTTGACTCTGCCTCTTTCCCACATAGTCTGGACATCACTTGAGAATTCAGAGACAGCCCCCCAAATAGTAGCCGATCCTCACAGCCTCCCAGTTACCAACATGGCTCACCCTTTGTCAGGTCTCCCAGATGTGGGTCTGAGAAACAACTGATTCAGAATCACCTGAGAGCCTGGTGAATATAGATTCCTAACCTTTCCAATCCACAGTTGTAACCAGGTGCTCTCAGATAGTGGTTATGAGCACAGAGGGTTGAGAACCACAGCTTTATGAGTAAATGTTCAGGATCATCAGTCAAGAGGAAAAATAGAATGTAAATGAGAAAACAGGAAACTCCATTTAGGCAATGCTTTTTCATATTACCACCAGCAGGGGGCCCCATGACCATTTTAGCCAACGCCTGAGATTCCATAGTCAGTCAATGGAAGATACAAATTGTAACATACTCTCCTAATCCAGACAGTAGTGTCAGCACTTAACTGTGGTTTAAGGTAGTCCGCCAACTCATTTATTCAAGAACTAAGTACTGAGCACATACTATGCACCAGTCACCCTCGTAGGCACTTGGAATAAATAAGCGAACAAAACAGACAAAAATTCATGCCTTTGTAAAGTCAAACTATCCATCCGTCTGTCATCCAGCAGTCCACCTACCCGTCCAGTCATTAAGCCAACCACCTATCCATCCATCCATCCACCATTTATCTGTCTGTCATTCAGCATCCACCCACCCATCCATTCATTAATCCGTCTATCCATCCATCCATCCACCCATCCGTCTATCATCCAGCAGTCTACCTACCCACCCATTCATTAAGCCATACACCCATCCATCTGTCTGTCATCCAGCAGTCCACCTACTAACCCATTCATTAAGCCATGCATCCATTCATCCACCCACCCATACATCCATTCATCCATCCATCCATCCATTCATCCATCCGTCTTCCAGCAGTTCACCTATTCATCTATTCATTGAGTCATTCATCCACCTACCATTAATCTATTCATTAATCTGTCCAACTATACATTCATTCATCTATTTATCTGAACTAAAGCAGCCCATCTATCCATCCAACTCTCCACCCATCCAGTCATCCACTCATTCTTTCATCTATTTAAAAACATATGCTGATTGCCTACTATGTGTGTGCTTGAGATGCATGAATAAATAATTCACAATCCCTGCTTTCAGAGAATTCAGAGTCAACTGAGGGAGAAAGCAACGTAAACAATTACTATGCTAGACAGACAATGATAAATGCCATAGTAGATGTGTGTATAATATACAACAGTCAATATTATAGTTAATGTTTATTGAACACTTAATACATGCCAGAGATTCTTCTACACATATAAATACTCTTATTTAAACAGTTCTATGAGGGAGACCTGTATCTATTTTTACACAAGAGGGGAATGAGTATCAGAGAGATTAGGTAACTTGTTCAGGGTCACAGAGCTAGTAAGTGGCAGCAGGGTGGTAAACCCAATGCCACCTGATTTCAAAGCCTATGTTCCTAACCGTACATCTATTCTGGTCTTGTAATACTCTTTGAAGATCTCATGACAACTATAGATATATGCCCAGAAAAAAAAAACCCCTTGCACATAAGCTCCCAGAATTTGGCTTGAAATATTAGGGTGGGGGGGCCAGGCGCGGTGGCTCATGCCTATAATCCTAGCACTTTGGGAGACCGAGATGGGCAGATCACGAGGTCAGGAGACCGAGACCATCCTGGCTAACATGGTGAAACCCCGTCCCTACTAAAAATACAAAAAAAATTAGCCAGGCATAGTGGTGGGTAGCTGTAGTCCCAGCTACATGGGAGGCTGAGGCAGGAGAATGGCATGAACCCAAGAGGCGGAGCTTTCAGTGAGCCGAGATAGCGCCACTGCACTCCAGCCTGGATGATTGAGCGGGACTCCATCTCAGAAAAAACAAACAAACAAACTGCACACATATATATAATCTATTTTATATACTATATTTATATATTTTATCTACAACTGCCTGGGGGGACCACAGAGGGCTTCCCCAGGCAGGAGTCTTTAAGCCAGCAGGTCTTGCAAAAGAAGTCAAAATTCTCTGGGTGAAGGAGCAACAGAAGGTTAGCCCAGGAAAGAGGAATAGCCCACATAAAGGTGCATCACTGAGGGGGAAGAAACAAAGGAGCCTGGGGGACTGTGGGGTGGGAATACAGCCAAGCAGTGGGCAGGAGCCAGACCATGGGAAGCCTTGGATGCCAAGCTCAGGAGTCGGGACTATGTCTTAACAACGCACATGAGAATCCACTGAGGTTTCCTGGTTGTGCCAACACATGTGCCAGATGTTTCTGCAGCTAGGCTGGGGTGAGAAAAAGCCAGCAGTCTTCGTGGGATGGGCAAGGGGACACCAGCCCTTCCAGAGGCACTCAGGCAAGAACAGAGATGGATTCCACAGGCAAACAGATCTGGGTTCAAATCCTGCCTCTTCCATTCCCCCAGGTGAGTGACTGGGGCAAGACATCTCTTCTCAGCAAGACTCAGTTTCCTCACCTGTAAAGTGGCCTAAAGGATCTTGACTTCTCCCTTAAAAACTATGTTGCTGGAAGGATTGGATTAAACACTGTAGGAGGAATACCTGATGCACAGGAGATGCTCAAGATAAGTGCTACCCTCGCCCCCTCAGTGGCACATGTGAGACACTTGAAAGCCATTTGCCACCTCAGCACATTTGCTGTTGTGGAGACAGCAAAGTTTTCAGCTGTAGTGTTCCCTGTGGCTTTCTGCCTCTCTGAGGATATTTCTGGGTCTGGCCTTTTTCATTGTTCCCTCTTCATTCTTTCATATTCCAACACATCTCTTCTCTAAGTGGGTGCCAAATGGGCTTTAAGAGGATAATGAGCTCGTTAGGGGCTGGCAGGGAACAGAAAGAGACTGAGGCATGGGTGATGTGGAAAGTGAAAGAGATCTGCTGGAGGGATGTGGAGGGGGCCTGTGCCCACCCCCCACTTTCAGAGCTCCCTTTCCTCCTGGGGAGGGAAGGTGCTGAACTGAGCCACCCTACAGCATCCTGCTGGTGCTAGCAGGAGGTGGGGGCTCACCCGGAGGAAGAGCCCCCTGGAATCTGAGCCCCATGGAGGTGATAAGGCTATTTGGTACATAGGAGGGTCCCAAGAAAAACTGGTGGAGAAAAATAAGTAAAAAGAGTCAGGTTTATGCCCCCAGGGCTCAAACGTACAACCATGGCTTCACACACTGGCCAAAACACTCAGGTGACAGCCTTGGAGAACTGTAAATCCAGGGCTCTGTGGAGGCAGCATCTTGTGTTACTCAGCACTGGGTGGTTCTGGGGTTCAGGGGTTCTGAGATTCAGCTGAGCCATAGCCCCATGTCCTCAAAGGTATCCCAGACTCCCCTGCCTCCCACATCCATCTGTCATTCTCTTTCTCCTGCTTCTCTTTCCATCTCCATCTCTCCAAGTCTCTAGTCTATCTGTCATTGTGTCTCTTTCTGCTATCTCTCTCCAGACAGAAATTCTGCCTCAAAGGGAATGGGAAAATGAAATTAACTGATTTGTTGAATACCTACTATATGCTGGACACTGTGTTTGAAGGTTTCATATTACGTTCTCCCACACTCCTCCCTCTGGGATAGCTGCAAGGCAGGTGTGATGTTTCTTCCCAATCCACAGATGATGTGTCTACAACCCTGGGTGAGATGAGACGGGGGCTGTTGGCCTTCAGCAAGTCACTTTTCTCTGTCTCCATTTGTTAATAGCACGTTGAGGATCATAATTGTATTAACATCCCCTCCTGTGATTCACTTACAGGTGTGAGGTCCAGACAGGGGCCTTCATCTGTGTGAGCTGCCATCTTCTCTCTATAAAGTTGAGTAAACCATAGAACGCCCCTTTCAGAGGTGTGGGGAGGATTCGATGAGACAATCCACAGGGCTGGCTATCATGACTTCATCCCCTTTTATTTTACATGACACCTCTCTGAGCCTCAGTTTCCCCATCTGTTAAATGTGGTGGACAACCTCTACTCCGCTTCCCTCCCAGGGCTGGTGTGAGTTTCCACAGGGAGGAGGCTGAGAGGCCCCCTTTGTGGGAGTGGCAGCATTCGGTTACTGCAGTTCATGTTTCCAGCAGGAGCCTCAAAGTGTCTAAACACAGCCTATTTTTAGCACCAGAATGAGGCTCTGGTGTTGAGCTGCCAACTTGAAGATGGGCGGGAGAGAGCTGCCCTGCAGGGGAAAGAAAAACAAAGGCATAGCCTGCCCTGTGGTTCCTTACCTCCCCTGGGAGTAAAAGGGTGCCTCCCCCTTCCAAGTTCTAGAGGCTAGGGTAGGTCAGAATGGAAGCCTGTGAGGCTGGGTAGAGGGCTGACTCCCTCTCTTCAACCCCCAGCACCTGATTTGGGGGGCAGAGGTAGTTCGGAGGGACTGGGCAGGCGCAGCGGCCAACTGACCCCAGACCACCCAAGCTTCATCAAGAAATAGTTACCGAGACACCAGGTTCATGAAAGTTTGATTTCTTAAGAGTTCTGGGTAGGAGACTCATCTGGGAAGTTTCCAAGAAACTGGGGAGCCCAGGTAAAATTTCAGTCTTGTTCTAATAATAAAAATATCAGAAGTCACTGGTGTTTGTTGAGCACTTACTATGTGCCAGTCATCTTATTCCCATTGTGCCTTTTAATCCCCACTATCATTCTTTGAGGTGGTCATTAACTTCTTTGAGCATCAGTTTCCCCATCTATAGAGTGATGATGTAATATAATTTATCTTTTACGGTTAGTGTGAGAACCAAATAAGTCAACATATACAAATGTATCATATCATATCTCTATATATTAGGTGCAAATGCTACATCTTATAATAATTTCTGGAGAATACATGTGGTTTTGCCTGTTCAGTGCCCCTTCGTTCTGATACAAGGACTCCATTTTCTTTCATGGAATTTCTCCCTCATTAATTCTCAGCTCATGTGGCTTGGGTAGAATGGATTCCATTGGGTAGAATGGATTCTTGCCAGTTGCCGCAGACATTCCCATACTTCTCCTGATGCATGTATAGAAGAATTAATGTAGGGTGCATATATACCTAGGAGTGAAAGCACTAGCTTGTTTGTTTGTTTTGTATGAGCATCTTATGATTATCCTAAAAGATGCCAGTTTTTTTTTCCAAGGTTGCTGTAGTCACAACTTCCCCAGTACAGTTTGAGCATTCCTGTTGCTCCAAATCCACACCAACAATTAATGTTGTCAGCCCTTTTCTTTTTGGTCAGTTTGGTAGATCTGTAACAGATGCTGTACGTGCCCCACCCACCTACCACATTCAGTTAAATTCTGAATGCTCATCTGGTTGTCTGAGGGGTTTCTCCAGCACCTTGAATGTTTTTTGTGCTTGTGTGGTTGGCAGGCAAGACATGTGAGAATATTAACATTTGGAAGCAGCTGCAACAAATGACTGATGGGAGTTGGTGTATAAATGCCCCAGCTTCCTCGTTCCTCAGCTGGAATAACTCTGAAGTGTGTATTTCTCCAGTGGGACTTAACCTCAACCACCCTCTGTAATAGATGACTCAATAACACACCCTTTATTGATTTCTTCCCTTCCCTGTCTCACTCCCCCACTCAGGGAAAGACAGGAGTAAGTGTGCTCTTCATTTCCTAAATGAACTACTTATCAGTGGTATTTATTTCTTGGAATAGTTGATTCCTTAGAATAGGAATCAATATGGTTTATTCATAGCATATCAATGGTTTTTCAACCTTTTCCTTATCATTAGACATGTAAAATATTTCCAGTCTTCCCTCTCTTATAAATAAGTAATGCTATGATAAACATCCTGTATATAAATCTTTATACAGATCCCTGGAAGGCAATATAGGACCTTTCAACAACGATGAGACATCAGCATATTATACCCACTTTACAGATGAGGAAGCTAAGGTTCACAGAGATTAAGTAACTTTCCCAGGCACACAAAAAGGGGAGCATGAATTCAAGTGCAAAACTGAGCCTCAGTGTCATAATGCCATGGTGGACACTATGCAGACCAGCAAGGCAGCTATTCTCTCTCTTAACCACTGATCCCTCAGTTGAATCCAAGCCTTGGTGAAAAGAAACTTTCTGAGCCTGAAGATATGGATAGCCATGCCTTAAACACTTCTCCAGGTAGATAATCCCCAATTCCTTTAATCAAAGTTCTTTCTCACCCTTCTTGCTGGAGGACCAGCCATTTGGCAAGTGAAGGACTTAATGAAACAGCCTGAGAAGAAATGCCATTATAAATGCCAAATCCTTTCACTCATTGTCTTAGGAATCCAGAATTTTACTAACCCGCTAACCCTAGGGAAGGCTTTTGCACCCCGTACCGTGGGTGGACCCCTCTGGGACACACCCTTCCATTCGTGGGTGTGCTGTAGTCTAATGATTCCATTGTGCTTGTGATGGACACACTGTGGTTCTGCAGATCTTTGATGCAACAATTCTGTAGAATCTTTGACACAACAATCCCACTTTTTTGACCAGGAAGCATGTACACACCAGGAAAGTTTCACCAGTTTCTAGGCACACCAGTATGTTGCCCCCTGCATTCACTCACCCCACCTCCAGAAAGAATCCCCTGGGTCCCCACACTTCCCTCTGTCCCCAGGAAGGAAATTCACTCAGCATTACCCTGTGCTCACAGCCTGCCAACCATGTCCATTTTCATTTATCTTCCCCAAAACTCAAGAAAATAAATGGGAAGGCAAAGTGCCATTAGCTTAATGGCCTTTAACACCCAGCCATCTGCCATGATGTAATTAAATAAAAAAATCAGAGGGAGCATATGGTGTCCATTATAAATAAATATTAAAATTTTGTTTTTCTGGGTAATGACTCTAGTGCCTCTTGCTCCATGGGCAATCTTTACAGCCATCTTCGCTTGTTGCAGGGAGTCAGGCTGGGCCACTGTGGACAGGAATGGCCACGGAGAGGAAACGTGGAAAGGGGTCAGGGCCAGAGTCACACACTCTGCATCCTCAGGGCCATGGTGGCTGTGTGATCTTCAACAAGGGGCCTCTCTGCTACTCAGTTTTCTCGCCTGCAAAATAGGGCCAATCCACCTGCCTCATTGGAAAGGCAGGAGGGTTAAATGGGCTACTGTTTTTAAGACACATAGCATCCTAGTAACAATATGGGCTAGTATTTATTGAGCACCAACTATGTGACAGACACTGTCTAGAGAGTAACTTGTAATCCTTACAAAAACCCTATAAGAAAGGTTCCACTTGTTTGCTCCGTTTTACAGATGAGGAAATCAGAGCAGTTAAGTCATCTGTGCCGCGTCACACAGCTAGCAAGTGGTGGAACAGGCTTCGAGCCCAGGGAGTCTGGCTCTGGGGCCTGCACTCTTAACCGTATGCTAAACCTGTCACGACAGTTTCTTAGTAGATAATTATCCTCTGCCACAACTTTGGCCAACTAAACAAAACATTTACTTCTTCTCATGACAATACACTTTGCCCAGACTTCAGAAAAAGATAAAGATTCAATGAGTTGGTGCAATGATTGATGACTACCTAAGGTAGGTGTGGAGGATACATTTTGGGGAGTCTGTCTAGTGTGTGACACCTACCCCTTGCTTATAGAGGCAGACCCCAGGCGCTGTGTTTGCAGCATATTACCCTTCCCACTGGAATTGCTGGTGGATAATAGGTAGGCTCAGATCTAAAACGGGTCAGTCCATTCTTGGCCCCAGAAATATGGAGTTGGGATTTGAGACATTCACGTCTTTGCTGATCACTTAGACTATGAACCTGTAGCCTCACGAGTTGTCACCAGATGCCCAAAGAAAGAGCAAAAGTTAAGTCTGCAAAGAGAAGAAGGAGAAGAAAGTAGCTGAGCAGAGAAGAGACACTGAATCGAGACAAAGAAGAGACAAAAGACCCAAGAAAGCCTTGGGTCCTTGATCTTGTGGGACCAAGCCTTCCAGGGTTATAGACAGCGCTGAATGAGAAAACCTTTCATTTGTCTTTTCTTACTATGGTGCTAGGTACATACACCAAAAGGGCTCAATAAGCTACAGTTAGTCTTCAAAGGACAACTCATAAAACAAAACTTACTCTTACCATACGATCCAGCAACCGTGCTCATGGGAATCTACCCAAAGGAATATGTACATCCAGACAATGGAGTATTATTCGGGGCTAACTGACATGGAGGAAACTTAAATGCATATTACCAAGTGAAAGAAGCCAATCTGAAAAAGCTACACACAGTACAATTCCAAAGATATGATATTCTGGAAAAGGCAAAACTATGGAGACAGTAAAAAGATCAGCGGTTGCTGAGGGCTAGAGGGAGGGTGAGTAGGTAGAGTATAGGATTTTTAGGACAGTGAAACTGCTCTGTATGATACTATAGTGGTGGACACATGTCATTATACATTTGTCCAAACCCACAGAGAGTATAACACCAAGAGTGAACACTAATGGACACTGGGGACTTGGGTGATAATGATGTGTCAGTGTAGGTTCATCCACTGTAACAAATAGACCACTCTGGTGCGGGATGTTGGTGGAGGGGGAGGCTGTTGGAGGAAGGTCTGGGGTTATATGGGAACTTTCTGTACTTGCCACTCAATTTTGCTATGAACCTAAAATGGCTTTTTAAAAGTCTATTTAAAAAGGGGGGACAATCATATATTTGAAAATGCAGAGACCCACTGAGGTATATGTCAATGAAATATCCAAACTGTCGGCTCTGGGGAAGAGGCCATGTTGCAGGAAGGGTCAGGGGTTGGAGAGGGATGAAGGGGTGAACTGACAGTCTCCCTTGTCCAGTGGTTTGATGAAGGGGGCCCAAGACGCAGGTCACCCAGTCCACTGGCCAACGCATGAGGCAGCTGGCAGCCCTTCTCCAAGCGCAGATCACTTTCTTCCCCAAGAGGGACTTCTGAAGGAACTTCTAAATCCCTATCATTAAGCCATCTGGAGTGATCCTTCTCCTCCAGAAGCTGCTGTGTCTTGGGTCAATTAGTGCACATTTGCATCGAGTTCCTTAATAGGCTGCTAATTGTCTGGGGGAGATAATGGATGACTCTGCTGGTTCTGGGCAGAGTGTTTACCCAAGGGGCAGACCTACAGAGAATAGGGAGGAAGGCAGGAGGGAGGAGATAGGATGGACTGGGATAGGATGAAAGGGAATGGCGGGGAGTAAGCTATCATTGACTCACATGCAGTAAGGAGAAATGTTATTTTGTGAACCTTTGCTTGGGTTGTGTGTGCGCCTCACAATGTCAAATGCATTTCTCACTGTGGGGTCACTGAAATAATTGGAAAGTCCTAGCAATGGAGAATAGGAGGAAGCTGTGTGTGGTAGAGTGGTTCCCAAAGGCCCCTCTCAGAAGAGATTTGAGCTGAGATCTGCAAAACGACAAGGAGACAGTCATGGGAGGATCGGGGCAAGAATGTCCCAGGCAGCGGGAGACACCATGCAGAGACTGGGGGGAGGTGGAAAAGGGTCGGTGGGGGTCCAACCCACCAGGACTTGTGGTTTCTGCTCAGGACTGTTCTTGAACTGAGTGTGACCGGAGCCCGTCTCCTAAATAATACAGTGAGGACATTCCTGTCCCAGTGGGATGTGATCACTTCTCAGAGGCTGAGCTGAAAAATGCTTGTTGATGGCTGGAGCTTAGAAAAGGCCAAGGTCCAGGTGCTTGGCAGGGCTTGTGGGAGGATCTAGAATTTCTTTCTGGCTGGGGCTCAGGGGAATGTGGCCCTCAAAGCCTAAAATATTTACCTTCTGGCCTTTTACAGAGAGTATTTGCTGACCCTTAATTTTCATCAGTAATGGAAGCTGATACAAAGTTTATGGGGGAAGAGGCTTAGGACCACTAAAGCAGTTCAGTTCACCCTGTCCTCTTCAGAGCTCAAAGGCCACTCTCAGGTCACTCAGCTTCTTCCTTACAGCAAGTGACAGAGCTGCAAGAAAGCCTGGAGATCCAATGCCTAGCGAAACAGCCTTCCTTTACATAAGGGGAAACTGAGGCTCAGAGAAACTTGAATGAAATAACCTTTGTCCATATAAAATGTCTCACATAGACCTGGACCCAAGTAAGTGCTCAATACTTTTTAGCTGTTATCCAGATTATGATTATGATAGCATAGAATCCTAGAGTTCAAAGGGCCCTTAGACACCAACTAGTTCAAGTCTGATGTTTTACATACGAAGAACCTGGGGGTTCACAGAGACTGGAGGAGTGCCCAGAGTCACAGCCAGGCCAGGGCTGAGCTGGTTCCTGCCCTGCAGGTTTCTTCCCAGAGCACACGCTGCTCCCTGGCAGCCTCCATCGCTCCCAGCCGCAAATACAAGCAAATTGCCGTTTGCTGGTTCCACACTGACCACGGTGGATTGAACTCTAATTTAGGAATGGTGACAGCACCCATCAGCAATCCCTCTCCAGAGAGGAACTTTCCACCAAGAGTGAAAAACAACTGGCGTCCCCACCCCCAAATCAGCCAAGTCCAATCTTTCTGTCCAAGCCAGTGTGTGTGTGTGTGTTTGCGGGGGTGGTGGTAAGGTAGTGTCTGTGATCCCCAGCCCACCTCTACAGGTTCAAATTCTCTTCCCCCCAGGAGAACCTTGTGCCCTTGGAGGGGTTGCCAGCACCTACCGCTGACTCTGAGCAGGACTGAGAGGTGGGCTCACAGCCTTCAAAGCAGGAGGGAGGACTCTTCATAACCTCCAGGTCAGCTTCCTCACTGACATGTGGGGTAACTGAGGCCTAAAGTGGAGTTGGAGGGTGACTCTATCCAGACCCAGTTTTCCTGCATCCCAGCCTTCAGCCTTGGCACCCTCCTGAGACGGAAGAAAGATGGATAAACACCTTTTGTTGCACACCTACTATGCGCCAGGCCCTTCCATGTACCCTGTGCCATTGCCTCTCCCCAGGGTCTCTGCTTGGTAGGTTGGGTTTAATCTCACTTTACAGGTGAGACAAGCAAGGCCTGGAGAGGTCAGTCACCTTCCTGAAGGGCAGAGCTGGTGAGTGGCAGAACAAGACTCAACCCAGGCCTGTCTGACTCCAGACCCTTCATCCTAACCTCTACGTGGCATTGTCTTCTGCAGAAGTGCCACCCTCTGACCTCTGACCTCGGGGCCTCCTGTCTGTGGGGCAAGTGGGGTGATTTGGAGGCTTTCTGTACAAGAGAGCCTTTCTCCTCTGAATGCTCAGAGCCTGCACAGAAGGCACAGGGGTCCCCAAGCCTTCAGTGGCCCAGGGAGTTCTGTTGGCATCCAAGAGAGAGATGTCCCCTCACATGCAAGCAATGAGTGCCAGAAACTGACTGACGCTTCCACTCATGAAGACATCACCTGGACACCATCGTACCACAGAGAAGGTGGCAGGAGTCCACACACATGTGCAGAGACTCATGCATGCTGGGAAGTGTGCACAGCCCCATGCCTGTCATCCCCCTCACCCCCAGCACACACACAGAGTTAACCAGCCCTATTGGTCCATATTCGTTTATAACACATGGTGGGAATCCTTATTCCCACTTCATGAGTGAGAAACAGCAGACACCATGGGACCTGCCTGAGAAACATGGTTAGTCTTGGAGCTAAAACTAGAAACTGGATCATCTCATTCTGATCAAAGGTGGTTTCTTCATCCCCTGGGATTGTCAAAAGACTAAAGCAGCACATGTCTTGAAAAGTCATGACCAGAGTTCCTCATCATCAGTGACACTGACACTTTGGACTGGGTAATTTGTTGGAGGGAGCTGTTCTGTGCATTGTAGGGTAGTTGGCAATATCCCTGGCCTGCACCTAACAGAAGAGAGAACCAGAACACCGCCCGTGGACCCATCTGCGTCCAGGCTTACAAAGTTTCGGTACCAGATTCTAGAGCTCCTTTCTAAGATTTTTATCCTAGCTCTCCATCATAAGATTCTATTGTGAGGTTCCATGCTAGGGTCCCCAACTTCTAGCACTCTATGCTAGGTCCATTCTGTGCAAGGAAAAGAAAAACTATACCAAAAGGAGGAAAAAGTTATGCTGGAAGCCGAGTCAGGCAAGAAACTGCCTCTCCTTTTGTTCCCAAGCAGATAGCTACAGATAAAAGGTAAAATATCTCCACAGGTAGCTACTTGTTGTTTACCTTATCTTATGTAAAGTGCTGATTTACTGAGTTGGAGACAAATAATGTAATTTATTCCTCTGCCTGCTTCTTTTCTCTTGCAACCTGGGGCTTTAGTAATGTGACCATACCCTCTTTCCCCTCCAGCTTGCTTTTCTGTTTTAAATACTGAAGCCCTCAAAGTCATCTCTGGGGAAATGCACAGACTTCTCTTCTGGGTACGTCCTTAACCTTGGCAAAATGAACTTTTAAATTGATTGAGACCTGTCTCAGATAGTTTTTGCTTTACAGTTTCAATGTTGGTGGGCTCTCCAATTCTGAAATTTTGTTCTGAGCTCCTAAGATATCATCTCCTCCCATGTCAAGGTTGAAATTCTCTCCAGGAGACAGTCATGCCTCGCTGCCTTCCAGTGACCAGGATGAAAGACGCACCCATGAATTATATATTTCAAGTCATCTCTAAATTGCCTGGCAATTACAGAACAGCAAGGTCAGGTGCCGGGAGCAAGAACCTCCCCTTCGGTGGAGAAAGACAGACGGAAACACATTGATATACAGAAAGATGTTACTTCTTGGAGGTAGGTTTAGGAGTGATTTATTTTTCCATTTTGCAGATCTGTATTTTTGTTTTCCATAGTTAACTGTGATTTAAAGAAAGAGATAGAGCGTGAGTTTTGATATCAGTTAGACTTGGGTTGGAATCTTGGCTCATCACTTAACAGCAGTGAGAAGCTGAGGAAACCACCTAATCTCTCTAAGCCTTAGTTCCTTGCCCATAAAATGGGATGAGAATATGACAGGCAAAGCATCTGGATATTGACAGAGTTAGCTGCAGTAACTGTTTAAAATGCTTACCATGGGGCCAGGTAATTCCCAGGCCTCAGCACAACCACAGTTATTGTTATTTGCACGTTTGTATCAACAGGGGCAGCTATGGCTTGGTGAAACGTGAGTTCTGGAATGTGTAAGAGTCCCCCTCCAGCTCTGTTACTTTGTAACTCAAGACCTTGGCAAGGCTTAAGCCCAGGAATTTGAGGTTGCAGTGAGCTATGATCATGCCATCGCACTCTAGCCTGGGGAACAGAGTGAGACCCTGTCTCTAAAAACAAATAAACAAAAAACCCTGAACAATCGCATGTCACCTCTCTGAGCCTCCATTTTCCCGACTTGTAAATGGGTGCCATCATGCCACTTCTCAGGGTCCCTGACAGGCATCTAGTCCCCATCGGTATCCCTTACTCTTCTTATCCCAGGCCAGAGGGCTGACAGGCACAGAGTAAGGTGGAACAGGCACAGAAGTTAGAACTGGGGCAGTCTTGTATCTCTTAATTTATTTGGGATTCTTTTAAAAGAGAGTCCTCACCAGCCCCAACATTAATAGGTCTTTGCTGTCATGATGTCTTTAAATTTAGATGAACACCCCACACACAAACACGCATCCGCCCACACACCCCCAGGAATAAATCCGCCGGGGTGGGAGGGAGGGAGGTCTGTCTGGTTGCATCCCAGGGAGGAAGAGCGAGGCACGAGGGTTGGAATAGGATGCTGATGACTGCAGCATGTCAGGTTCCTGAGGGGACAGGGAAGCTCCTTTCAGTTCTCATAGGTAGCACAGGACACCCTCTGCCCCCGGCAGTGCACAGGGAGTCTAGACAGGCTAGTCCCATGAAGAGGTCAACCAGATGACCACTAAGGTTCATGGGCTTGAGTCCGGACTCCCCTGCAGGACAGGCTGGGCGCCCTGAGTGACATTTGCAGCCTCTCTGAGCTGGGTTTCCCCATCTGTAGAGGAAACGGTTGCAGGGCCATTTTCATAGGCTCACAACCTGCACTGTGTGGTCCCACAGGACCCACACTCAGAAGGCCTGCTGTGCTCAATTTAAAGCTCTGCTGTCGCTGTCTTGAAATTCTTAATAATTTTTGAAAAAGGAGCCCCACATTTTCGTTTTGCTCTGCACCCTGCAAATTATGTAGTGGGTGCTGGGTGATTGTGAGAGTTGGAGGAGGCTCATGCTGTGGTCTCAAACTTCCCTTTTTCCTGTCCCCACCTTTTAACCTCATTCTAATGATGTGTAGCCTGGAACAACTGGACTGAGCTTTCTGTTCCTCTGGCACCTGCTTAGTAAAACACAAAAATAAAAACTACCTTAAAATTTCTTCTGGTTCCTACTTACTGCTCCCTCCCCCGACATCCAAACTACAGCTCATCCATTCATTCAACAAACATTCATCGAGTGACAGCCGCTTGGCAAGCCAAGGTTTGTTCCACGGGCGTGGCCTGAGCCAAGGGATCTATCCACAGTGAGAGAATCCTGCACAGACCGCACAAATGCATCATCTCTGAGGAAAATTTCTCCCTCCTTGGCTGAAAAGACCTCGATTCTAATCAGTGGGAGCGAAATATTCTCCACTGTGCGGGGGGGCAGCATGTTTTTATATCTTCAGTTAACAAACATGTATTGAGTACCTATTGTATGTCAGGCACTGTGAATACATCCATGAAGATGACATGGCCCCTGCCATCAGGAAAATGACAATCTTATATTTTAGCTCATAAAATCTTGGGGTCTGTCTTAATTTCAAGCACAATCAATCCCAATTTTACTTGTTGGGCTTCCAGAACCTTGAAATATATAATTTCTTTTCTTAAATTTCTTTTTTTTGAGATGGAGTCTTTCTCTGTCACCCAGGCTGGAGTGCAATGGCATGACCTCGGCTCGCTGCCACCTCTGCTTCCCAGGTTCAAGAGATTCTCCTGCCTCAACCTCCTGAGTAGCTGGGATTACAGGCATCTGCCACCACGCCCCGCTAATTTTTTTGTATTTGAAATGCATAATTTCTAATGTTTGCCATGACTCTCTAAGGTGAGTGCTATTCTCCCCATTATTCAAATGAGAAACTGAGGCTCAGATAGGTCCAGCGACTTGCCCAAGGTGACACAGGCCATAAGTGGCAGAGCTGGAATTTCAACCTAGGGCTGTGTGGCTCCAGAGGGATTTTAGTGACACCACTGCTTCTGGTACTGAAGTTCACCTCCCCAGAGGAAACATGTACTCCTTGGAGCCAGGTCTTCCCCTCTCCTCTGTGGCTAGCTCATTGCCAAGTCCTGGATGATCGTCTGGATCAAACCATTCCTGAAGGAATCTCAAGTACAATTGCCAATCCCACCAGACAGAAGGGAGGCCTCACACAGCAAGTTGGTCTTTAAAGTCTCCTGTATCAGAGAGAAGAAGATCCTCCAGGCCAGAGAAAGCTACTGGCCATTACCCACGTGGTTGCTGCAGTTTTATGTCCCATATGGAATCTGGTTTGGCCTTTTGGTTTGATCCAATCAGGCAACTCATTGCTACAGTGTGATGCTTAGGGGCTGCATAGAGCAGGAGTTCTCAAACTGGAGCAAGCTTGAAAACCTTTAGGGGGCTTGTTAAAATATAGGCTCTGCACCCCCTGCCCCTCATCCCCCACCGAAAGTTCCTGACACAGCAGGACTCCAGCGCGGCCTGAAAATGTGCATTTCTAACAGGCTTCCAGGTGAGGTTGATGCTGCTGGTCCAGGGACTAGAGTTTAAAAACCTTCTGTCCAGACAATTAGAACAGCCCATGTGAAAGTGATTAGAGGAGGCTGGAAAAACAAAACAAAACAAAAAAACCAACTCAGAGTTTGATCCTCGTTGAGGGGACAGGTGGACCTTGACTTAAAGGCCAGCCTACTACTAGTGCCCATGAGACACCAGGTGTGTCCCAGAATCTTTCCGGGCCTCAGATTGCACATATTGAGTGGACAGTATCTCCTTCAGAGGTTGTGAGAATTCAATGAGAATGAATGTCTTATCATAACTACCACAAACTCCTACTCAGAGGGTGCTTTCTGCATAGGTGGTTTTGAGTTGAATTTTGTCTTCCCAAATTCATATGTGGACATCCTAACTGCCAGTACCCCAGAGTGTGACCTTCTTTGGAGACAGTCTCTTCACAGGGGTAATCCAGTTAAAATTAGGTCACTGGGGTGTGCTTTAATCTAACATGACAGGTAGCCTATGAGTATTGTTGCTATTACTGTGAATAGAAGAATAATACCAGTGTTTAAAGTTTCTAAGAAGGTGTAGGATCCATAGCATAGGCCTTGGCTTACATGTAAAAATAAGCAGACAAAGAATATTGAGGCCCCATCGGCATGTAGATGTCAAATGATTCAGCCATAGTTTACATCTTGACAGATGTGTGTGACTGAGGAGAAGGTGGTAAAGTATCTGATGTATAGTGCACAGCAAGGAACAGTCCTGTCATGATATGAAGGGTCAGGCAAACGCCTAGAAGCGAGCCAACGTTTCACCATGCAGAGACATTCGATGGGGCTGATAGGTCGATGAATGAGTGACTGATACTTTTTATTAGGGGTTGTGCTTTTCAGATGCTGGTCACCATGGATGCTAGTCACCACCATGCCCTTTCATAAGTGTCCTTACAATAGGAGGAAATCGGGACAGATACATCCAGAGAGAAGACACTATGAAGACACAGAGAAGATAGCCATCTATGCCAAGGAGAGGGGTGGGAAGCAAATCCTTTCCACACAGACCTCAGAGGAACCAACCCTGCTGACACCTTAATTTTGGACTTCCAGCTTCCAGAACTGTGAGATAATAAATTTTGGTTTTTAAAGCTACTCAGCATGTGGTGTTTTGTTACAGCAACCTTGGCAAACTGATACACCAATGCTCTGCACAGGACCTCAACACTTCCTTTTTCTTTTCTTTTTTTTTAATGAGAGAGAATTTATACGTGGCATGGTAAAAACAAGTGCACAGGAAGTAACCCACCCAGATCAAGACTCTGAACATTCCCCTGGCTCCTAGAGGCTCTGTGCTGTCCCCTCTCAGCAATCACCCTCCCCAGGGGCCATCACTTTTCTAACTTCTATCACCATAGGTTAGCTTTGTACATTCTTGAGGCTCTTATTATTGTTTTAGAAACGGGGGTCTCACTGTTTGCCCAGGCTAGTCTTGAACTCCTGAGCTCAAGTGTGATCCTCCCATCCTAGCCTCCCAAAATACTGGGATTACAGGTGTGAGCCACCACGCCCAGCCATTGAGCCTCATAAATGGCTGAACAATGTTGAACAAAGGAAGCTGGCTTCTCACATTTAAACTCATTTGTGCCATATAAAATCCCCTTGAGACAGGCACTATAATTATCTTCATTTTACAGGTGTAGAATCAGAGGCCCAGAGAGCTTCAGTAACTTGCCCAAGGTCACACAGCTAGGGTGTAGTAGGCAAAGCCAGGATTTGACTGGGTAAATCTGGCTGCGCTCACTATAGTTACTGCTTTTAAATACACAGCAAGTGCCCAGTAACTATAATCACGGCAACTTCTAACAAGCAGTAGCTCTCACACTGGGCCAGGCACCATGCCAGCTCTCTCCACATTACTTCATCTAACTCTCACACCAGTCCTGTTTAGTATTTTTAAAATATATCTATATAAAATAATACACATAATATATATTACATATATATACATACTAAATTTTCTATGCCTCATAATATTACCAGTGAGAAATACTAATACAAGCCCCATTTAACAGAGGAGTAAACTGAGGCTCAGAGCACTGAATAATGGATGCAAGGTGATAAACTCAGCAAGCGGCAGAGCTGGGATGGCTTGCAGAACTCGTGCTTATGACTGACATCAGCTGCCTCCTGCCAGCTGCTGCTAAGAGCAGCACCAGGACCACAGATCTCAACAACCCGTGCTTTAATTAAAATCACAATGAGATGCCACCACGCACCTGATTTTTTCCAGTCCCCTCTAATCACTTTCATGTGGGCTGTTCTAATTGTCTAGACAGGAGGTTTTTAAACTCCAGTACACACACATTGTACTGGAATGGCTCAAATAAAAAAACAAAAAACAAAAACTAATGCCAAGTGCTGGAGAGGATGTGGAGCAACTGGAACTCCCGTCCATCCATGGTGGGAATGCAAAATGGTATACTGCCACTTTGGAAAACAGCTTGACCATTTCTTAAAAAGTTAAATGTCCACTCCTAGGTATTTCCCCAAGCGAAATGACAACCCACACTCGGGCAAAAACCTGTATGCAAATATTTATAGCAACTTTATTCGTAATTGCCAAAAATGAAAGCAACCAAATGGTGAATGAACAAACTGTGGTGCCTCCATACGATGGAGTACTACTCAGCCATGAAAAGGAATCAGCTACTGATGACACAGCAGCACTGATAAACCTCAAAGACATTATGCATTATGCCGAGTGAAAGAAGCCAGACTCAAAGCCTATTATGATTCAATTTATATGACACTCTAGTAATGGCAGAAAAAAAAGACAACACAAAACAGATCAGTGGTTGCCAGGGGCGAGAGATGAGAGAGGGATTGACCACAGAGGGGCAAAGAGGAATTGTTGAGGGTGATGGAACGTTTGTTCATCTTGATTGCAGTAGAGGTTACCTGGTTGTACACATTTGTGAAAACATGCTAAACTGTACACTAAAATGGATGCATTTTACTGTAGGTAAATGGTAATACAAAACATTAAAGAAAATTTAACAACAGGCCGGGGGCAGTGGCTCATGACTGTAATCCCAGCACTTTGGGAGGCTGAGGTGGGCAGATCACGAGGTCAGGAGATCGAGAACATACTAGCTAACATGGTGAAACTCCGTCTCTACAAAAAACACAAAAAATTAGCCAAGCATGGTGGCAGGCGCCTGTAGTCCCGGCTACTCGGGAGACTGAGGCAGGAGAATGGCATGAACCCGGGAGGTGGAGCTTGCAGTGAGCTGAGATCATGCCACTGCACTCTAGCCTGGGTGACACAGCAAGACTCCACCTCAAAAAAAAAAAAAAAAGAAAGAAAGAAAAGAAAAAGAAAATGTAACAATAACCCACTGTGCTTTTTTCCTCCTATGCTGGTTGCTTCCCTGAAGGAAGGGATGCTTCCAAGAGGATTAACACCTGCTCACTTATCCTAGGCGCCTGAAAGGTTCACCTGGAGGCAGGGGACGGCTCAGTGGGGGCAGGGATGGCTCCCAGGAACACCTGGGTTCCCACACAACCCTCATCCCATTGCCTGCTTTGCTTCCAGAGCAGTAACATTGGGGTTATTTTTGCTCTGAGAAGTACCAGACACAGGGTTTTTTCTCTGCAGGCAACCACCACCCCCTGCTGTGTTTACACAAAAACACATTTGCACAGGGTTTTGTTTTTACATTTGCCTCAGCGGCCTGGATCCTATTAAACCGAGGGGAGGCCTGATTATCTGGCTGGAAGCAGCTGATGGGAGAAAGCAGGTTGGATGAGGGTGGTGCAGGCACATGCTTCCTCCCTTTTAGTCTGTGGAACCCTGGGGTCTGTGCAGAGGTCACAGAAGTGCTCATGGGGCTCACTTGTGCATGTCCCAGCATTTCTCAGCCTCTGCACTACTGACGTTTTGGGCCAGATGCTTCTTTGATGAGGGGAACTGTCCTGTGCTGTGCATTGCAGGATGTTTAGCATTCCTGCCCCCTGCGTGCTGGTAACACCCACCAGTCGTGACAAGCAAACCTGTCTCTAGACATTGCCAAATGTCTCTTTGGGCAGGGGAGGAATTGTCCCCTGTGAAGAATCACCTGCTTATAAAAAGGAAGCTGATGCATGCTCAGCTCCCTTCCAAGACCACTATCAACACTGTGAAGAGAGGGGCGAGTCTGTCTCTCTCACCTCTGTGTCCCTGGCTCCTACCACAGTGACTGACACATTTCATTTTAGAAGCTCAAGGAGGCGGGGCATGGTGGTTCACACCTATAATCCAAGCCTTTTGGGAGGCCGAGTCAGGAGGATTGCTTGAAGCCCAGAGTTCTAGGCCGAACCTGGGCAACAAAGCAAGACCCCATCTCTGCAAATAAACCCCACATGTTTTAAAGTTAGTCAGGTGCAGTGGCTTGCACCTGTAGTCCTAGCTACTCATAAGGCTGAGGCAGAAGGATCCTTTGAGGCAGAAGGCTGCAGTGAGCTATGCTTGTGCCACTGCACTCAAGCCTGGGCAACAGAGCAAGACCCTATCTCTAAAAAATGAAAAAAAAATTAAAAATTAGGAGTTCAAAGACATTTTGTGGGATGAGCAAACACTGGCAGTAAGAATGATCCAGTGTTCATTAGCTTCCTTGGTTTTGAGGACACTGTCCAGCAATCACATCAGACTCTGGCCACCATGTGGAGACTCATGTACTAAGTGCCAGGCTGTTCCCATATTCCCTCACCAAATCTCCACAGGAGCCCCCGAATCAAAATCCATGATTGTCTCTATTTTATAGGTGAGGAAACTGAGGCACTCCGCTGGCAGGTGGTAGAGCTGGGATTTAAGCCTGGAAATGTCTGACACCAGAGCCCAGTCTCTTAATTATAACACTCTATGTAAGGCAGCTTCAGCCTTGAATATTTTTTAAGGGCAAGATGCCTACACACATTGGGAGGGAATGTGGGTGGAAAGTGGAGAAGCTGCCCAGATTACTACGGGAAGGACTGTGGACTTTGATGCAAGACAGACTAACATCCAAATCCTGCTCAGCCACTTGTCAGCTCTGGGAACTTGGGCAAATGACTGGGCCTCGGTTTTGTCATCTGTCAAGTGGGGACAGTGATCATAATTCAGCACAGGGATTTGTAAAGATCACGTGAGATAACGCTGTCAAGTGCATAATGCGGCCTGGCAAACACTCCACTTTCAAGGAGCAAGATGGTTGCTCCGTGGTTGGTGGTTGGATGAATGCACAGCAGGCTTCGGGGAGAATGGCCCAAACTAAGGTGGAGATAGAGGTGAGTTTATGCCAGATCACCTGGTAGGGCAAGGGTGTTCAAACCCCCGATAGTCCCTGACACACACACACACACACACACACACAGACTGAGCCAGGAATCAGCTCTTCCTCAATGGCTTCCTGACTTCTGATTGGATCAAATAAAGGCCCACTGTGTGTGCAGACCAGTGACAGGACTCCTGGCTGGACAGGAAGCACACTCAGGCCCCTTCACCATAGGAGTAAGAAGGATGCTGACCCCCTGGAAACAGCAGAGCCTCATTCAGCATCCCCTGATCCCAGCATTCACCTGGCAATCAGTTCACAGGTGACTTGGATCTGGCCTCCACCAAGGCTGGTCTTGTGGGAACCCCTGAGAAGCACCACTTCTCCCAGGCCTGACCAAGGGATAGGATGAAGGCAAGGGAGGGTGGGGGGCCTCCTGGCCATCAGCCATGGAAGCTTCTGATTCTCTGAGTTAATTCAAGAGTCCTCATGTCTCCTGCTGAGCAGCTGAAGAGCCCTCTGGAGCCTCTTTTCAACTGAAAACAGTAATTTGCAAGAACTCACCATGCCTGGAGCAGAAGGCCTTTCTCATAGCCCAGAGCCAGTGGGGCCACTCTGAGGCTGCGCAGCTGCTCAGGCTGGTGGCTGGTGGGAGGGTCTGGGCTGAGGATGGGAGGGGGACATCTCAACAGCGCCCTGGGATGAGCTGGGGCTTTGACAGTGAAGCAGCAGCAAGGGTGCCATGTCTTGTGTCTTAGCCCTCTAGGCTGGGGGCTTAAACAACACACATTTATTTTTCATAGTTCTGGAGTCTGAGAAGTCCAAGATCAAGGCGCCAGCAGATCCAGTGTCTGTGGAGGACCCGACTCCTGATCTTCTCACTGTGTCTTTCCATGGCAGCGAGAGAGAGAGAGAGAGACGGAGATAGAGAGAAAGAGAGAGAGAGACAGAGAGACAGAGAGAAGCAAGCTATCTCCTGTCTCTTCTTGCAAGATCTCTAATTTCATTCATGAACGAAACACTTCCCATTGAAGATTAGGGCATTAGCTTGTGAATCTGGGGGGACACGAACTTTCACACCATAGCACCTGGTGCATTAGCTTCCTAAAGCTGCTGTAACAAATTACTGCAAACTGGGTGGCTTAAAGCATCAAAAATTTATTCTCTCACAGCTCTGTGGGACAGAAGTCCAAAATCGAGATGGTGGCATGGCTGGTCCTCTCAGGAGGCTCTGAGGAAAAATCTGTTCCGTGCCCCTCTTCCAGCTTCTAGCAGTTGCTGGTGATCTTTGGCATTTGCTGGCTTGTAGAGGTGTAACCCCAATCTTTTTCTCTCTCTTCACGTGGCATTCTCTCTGTGTGTCTGCATGTCTCTGTTTTCTTTAATAAGGACACTAGTCACTGAATTTAGGGCCCACTTGAATCCAGTACGTCCTCAACTTAACTAGTTACAGCTGCAAAGACTCTATTTCCAAACAAGATCCAATTCTGAGGTTCCAGATGGACATGGAATTTTGGGGGATACTCTTTAGCCCAGTATATCTGGCACTGAATGCCACCTGCTGCTGTGTGACCACAGACAAGTGCCTTAACCTCTCTGATCCTGTTTCTTCATCTTTAAATAGGGCTAAAAATAGGACCTTTGTGATAATTGGGTGTGATGACAAAGTATAGCAAGTGATCATGAGCACAGACCCTGGCAGGGCCTAGTCTGCCACCTACTTGCTGTGTGACCTTAAACAAGTTACCTAACCTCTCTGGTCATCCATTCCCCTGTCTATAAGGTGTGAATATTGAAAGAGATCATAGTCCTCCTTCCTCTCCCATAGTCCCAGCTTCTTAGAGGTCTCTGACAGCCCTCTAGGGTCCAAGGGAGCCCTCAGGATTTCCAAAAACCCTAGAAATGATATATTAACTCTTAACAATGGTGCAGCTCTGTGCTTTTGGCTGGGTTTGAACTGACTGAATTCAAAGCCTATTCTTTCTCAAGACAAGTAGAATTCCTCATCAATAATATTTGTCAGTGTTTCTGATAGTATTTCTTTTTTGTTTAAGAATAAAAAGAATTCTTATTTAAAATCATACAGTTTGACAAAATTCTTCCCAAATATTTACCTTTATTTTACAAGCAGGTACACCGAAGTCCAGAGAAGGGAAGTAACTTGCCTAAGTTCACACAGCTGGTTAGAGGTGAAATGGGGATTTGAATTCAGTTTGTTTGACTCCAGGATGGAAACTGTTAATCCAGCTGTTTAATCACCTCAGTAGACCATAAAGTATAGAGCAGAGAAGTACAATATGAGCCATATATATAACCTAAAATCTTCTAGAAGTTATGTGGAAAAAACGAAGAAGGAACAGGTGAAATTAATTTTGATAATATATTTAATCTATTAGATCTAAAATGTCATTTCAACGTAAGTGTGAAGCATTATTAATGAGATATTTCACTTCTTTTCATATAAAGATTTAAAAATCTGATGTGTATTTCCATGTCCAGCACACCTTACTGCAGTCTCGCCATATTTCAATAGCCATACGTGGCCAGTGGCCACCATAATAAATGGTGTAGTTCTAGTGATATGGATGTCTGTGCATTTGCAGAGCTGGAAGACTAGGTTCTTTTGGCTCCAAATGAAGACGCACCACCGACCTTCCTGGACGGGAGGTAAGAGATTTGAGTGACTTATGTCTCTGTCACCCAGACTAGTCCAGGTACCCAGTGATTCATTTCATGGGCACAAAAGCCCCAGCCTCTCCCACCTTAGCACAACCTTACCCTGGCTGAGGGCTTTGTTTGCTCTGAAGCTGGCCTGGTCTCATGTGGACCTTTGAGCCCAGCCTTAGCCCAGGGACCCCTGTGGATCAGAACTAGCCCTGCAGAGATGCCTAAAACAGCTTCTGCAAAAGCCCACAGGACCGAAATCCCGTGACTTGCTTTGAGTCCCAGCTCAGCCATTCCTAGCTGGGAGAACTTGCTACCATTCTGTAAAATCAGGGTCAGAAGAATACTTCCTCTTTCACAGAGTTGACAGGGGGATCAAGTGGGGCTCCATAAGAATCACTTTTATCTCTTGAACACTGGCATCATGTCAGACATTGACTAAGCGTGTTACCCAGAACTGCTATTTTTATTTCCATTGTATAGATAGGGTCACTGAGTCTCTGAGAGATGAAATAAGTTGCCCAGCAGTACACAATTAGCAAGTGATGGATTCAATGATCATAGATCCTTTCTCAGAGGGTGATTGTGGGACTTAGATAAATTAGTAAATTAAATTAAAGCACTTAGAAGAGTAACGGGCAACAGACTTTTGGTCTCATTATCATCATCGTCAGCATTATTGTCAATATCATCATCCCTGCCATCATCATCAGCATTAATATTTACATCATCACCATCATCATCATTATTGTCTTGTCACTGTCTTTGTCATCACCGTCATCAACGTCATCATGATCACTTATATTCTTGTTTCTCTCTCTGTGTGTTGGGAGTACACAGCATAGTGCTGGGCCTGCATTAAGTGACTTTCCTAACTTAGCTAAGCAGTAAATTGTGCTAAAACTAACCCATAACAGAAAAAAAAATAAAGGTAAGGCTGAAAGGTGGTTCTTGTTTGGAAGACACACATACAAGCTCACACACATACATCCAGGACATTTTCTTTGGCTAGAGAACACTGCCAGCATACAGCTTTGAGAATGCCTTTGGGGAGAGAAAAGCAAGCTACCTGCCACAGGTTCTGCGGGGCTTATTCTCCCCTTTCCAGTACAAGAAGGCTTTGGGAGCATAGCCTCTGCCTTCAGCTTCTTGGCCACCCTGTGGGGAAGCTGCCAAGTAAAATAACCTCCCTTGGGTCTTTAATGTGCTGCTCAAATAGCGAGGACCTTGTTTGGGGTGTTATATCAACACTGCCAACCAAATTTACAGAGTCACTGCCAGTCAAGCTCTGGGCAAAACCAACAGTGTGCTCTTTGGCTACCTTTCCTCTCACCCAGGGAGGTAGCCTCTCTCTGACTTCTTCATTCCTCCATCCATGACCCTGGAAAATTGTCTTGTGCCCTGTTCCCCTACATGCTGCCAGTCTAATGAGATCGTTAAAGCCGGTGACTGTGGATTTTTATGCAGATGTTTGCATGTCAGAATCTTCCTAAACTCCAAGCTCTGGGTGGGCAGGAAACAGAGAGAGCCAAGAATGGGATTTCAAGAAGGGGAGTAACTTTGGCACCACTCAAATCAGTCACAGATGAAGCCTCCTACCAGCTCACAGTGACCTTTCAAACTTGATGTTTCTGTCGAGGCCCATGGACAGCCAAAGTTTGCAATTCTGTGCTCTCAGCAGAGCTAGGGGAATACCCTAGAACAGTGGTCCCCAACCTTTCTGGCACCAGGGACTGGTTTCACTGAAGACCATTTTTCCACGGACCCGGTGGTGGCGGCGGGGGGATGGTTTCTGGATGATTCACGTGCATTACGTGTATTGTGCACCTTATTTCAATTATTATTATTACATTGTTACATATAATGAAATAATCATACAATTCACCACAATGCGGAATCAATGGGAGCCCCAAACTTGTTTTCCTGCAACTATACGGACCCATCTGGAGGTGATGGAAGACAGTGACAGATCATCAGGCATTAGATTCTCATAAGGCCTGTGCAACCTACATGTCTTGCATTTACAGTTCACACTAGGGTTTGTGCTCCTATGAGAATCTAATGCCACCACTGATCTGACAGGAGGCAGAGTTCAGGCAGTAATGTGAGCAATGAGGAGTGGCTGTAAATACAGATGATATTTTGTTCACTGGCCCACTGCCCATGAGATCTCCCCATGAGATAGGTACTAGTCACAGTATCCCCATTTGACAGACAAGGAAACTGAGACACAATGAGATTGATAAACTTGTCCGGAGTCATTCAGTAAATAAGTGGGATAACTAGGATTTGAACTCAGAAGTCTAAGGCTGTATAGGCACACGGAGGGGCATCCCATGCAGTCTTGGGATGGGAAGTCAGTCTTGGGATAAGAGATATGTAGGGGTGACCTAATGGAGGAGATGGGGCAGGATAAAAGGGCATTTGAGGGAGACATGGAGATGGTGATCCAGGGAAGATATGTGACTTGCTCCAAGTTTCTGGCTGAAAAGTGGCAGAGCATGATCAGGATCCAGGACTTCTGCCTCCAATCCCGTGTTTCTACTACTTCTTCATACCCTTGACCTCGTGAGCCCTGCTGTCTAACCAGCTAAGCTAAACCAGGGCTCAGCAGGAGCCCAAAATAGCTACAGCTTCCAGGCAAAATCAGTGCCGAGTCAATGTTGCCCCCATTCATCACTCTGACTTCAACCTTGTTATTTTCAGGCAACAGGGCACTGAGAATGAGTTGAGACAGAAAGAGAGAGAGAGAGTCTCCTTCAATCCTGCTGCATTGCTGAGTTTCTAATGGAAAATTTGTTATTTATTTGAATAAAACGATGGGACATCAGTTGATTGCACCCCAGGATCATTTTACCCCTCACCCTCTTCTAGCATTGATGCTCTCCAGAATCCACATTTCATCCAACAGTGGGGTTTGCATGGGGTTGACCCTAGACTCACCTCCAAAAATAGGTCCTGCCTAGCCTAAGCCAATCAACTTGGCCCATATCCCTCTCCCACCACAGTGATTGGTTCAGAAACAAGCAGGTATTTTAATCAGAAATAATAAGCCTTTGGCTGGGAGAGAAAGATTCTAGATTCTTGTGGATTTGGGCATCTGGGAGAAGTGAGTTTGGCCTCCTGGCACTATCTTGCTACCATCAGGGCAGCTGAAGCCTAGGGGAAGGTAGAGATGCAGAGAAACTAAGATCTCATGAGCCTTGTTTGAGCCTGGATCAAGCCATACCTGAAGCAATCCCTTGTGAATTTTGATGTCTGTGAGCCAAAATAAATTATTCTCTTTTTAGAAAGTCCACTTGAGTTGTGTTTTGGTCATTTTAAGCACACACAAAAAAAATGTCTTCCTCAAGTTATAACTGTTGCAGAATGACCACCTAGTTTTGGGCAGTGGAGAACACACAAGCAAACATCTGGAATAGAATGAAAATTGAGGAGTTGGAGTGGTGCGGGGGAGGGTCTTTCTGAAACAAAAATTTAGGATGATCATGAGTCCAAGAGGCAGAGTCAGCTCTGCAGAACATTTAAATGCAGCCTATGGCTTCCTCAAGAAAGAACAATTATAGTAATGATTTTTGTCTATTAAATACTTGGTTATTGTATTTTGTGCTTCATCTCATCTTATCATTCATATCACCATGTAAGGTTCAAATATCCCCATTTACAAGATGAACAAACTGAAACCCAGAGAGGAGAAGTGACATCCCCTAAAGCACACAGCAAAGAGTCCGGCCACAGTGGCTCATGCCTATAATCCCAGCACTTTGGGAGGCCGAGGTGGGTGGATCATTTGAGGTCAGGAGTTTGAGACAAGCCTGGTCAACATGGTGAAACCCAGCCTCTACTAAAAATACAAAAATTAGCTGGGCGTGGTGGTGGGCACCTGTAGTCCCAGCTACTGTGGAGGCTGAGGCAGGAGAATCACTTGGACCCAGGAGGCGGAGCCTGCAGTGAGCCAAGATCATGCAACTGCACTCCAGCCTGGGCAACAGAGCGAGACTCTGTCTTAAAAAAATAAAAAAATAAAATTAAAAAAAAAGGAAAAGAAAAAGAAAAGGAAAAAGAAAAAAACCAAAAAACTGCAGCAAATAGACAGTGAAACTGGGCTGGGACATAGGTAGGTCTGACAGGGAATCTCCTGCCCCAACACATCACCACCTCCGTAAGACCAGATGCATGGGGGAGATCCTGCTTACTCTCTGTTGGATCAGATTTAGTATCTGTGCCCGTGAGCCAATGACAAAGTGTGTGAATTTCACTGGGACCACGTTCTCCATTTAACCTTGGCAGAATCCCAAGGGCAATAAACATTCCCCCAAAATGTCAAAGAACTTTGCTGAAGTCAACACAGGATTTTGCTTAGGAGCAGACACCCTAAGAATCTCAATGTAGAAACGTCTGGGATGTCCATTCCCACTGCTGGCATCAATCTTTAGACATAAGATTCATTAGATGACCCCATCACAAAACTACCAAGAGCAGAGTCATTTACTGAGTTCTACATTCACACTCACAGGCCTCTGAGGCAGGTGCTATGATCATCCCACTGCACAAATGAAGGAGTTAAGGCTCAGAGAGTTGAAGTCACTGATCCAATATTACAGAGCTAGCAAAGCATTTGGACACAGATCTGACTCCCAACCAGGAGGCTTTTCAATACATCAGTGTTTCTCAAAGTGTAGAAGCCATCTAAGCATAAGGAAAGTTCCAGTGTTAAATACCATTCTATCATAAAGTGAGAAAAGCATTCACTTTTAATTTTCTTTCAATATCTCTGATGACATCAATAAAAAAATCTCAGTTTGGTGCTAATAGAGCTTCAACACCTCTCAAATGCTTGCTAATCTGCCTTTACAACAGAGAGAGGCCGCAGGTGTAAAATCCCAGGCAGGTAATGGTGCCTAGCTAGAACTGATCTATCTTGTCTTGGTTTGAAGTGTTTGTAGTGATTAACCTCTATTTAGGGAAAGTCATATTGATTTCATATTTGCAGGTAAGTTAACTTCCTAAATAAACCATTTTTAGTAAAAAAGTAAATCAATTCCAAGAAAAATGGCAAATGTGGGAAAAATTGCGAGGCTGGTGTGCTGATGATTTAAGTTTGGGACATGTCTCCACCTCACACTCACCTAAACTCCAAACTGCTGCCTCATCAACTCAGCAAATGGGAGGGTCCCACATAGAAAAAACATGTAACCTTGGCACCAGCCCACACTGGGCTTGCTCTGTTGAAGACAAAATGCTGAGTAGGGTGGGTGCAGTGGCTCATGCCTATAATCCCAGCTCTTTGGGAAGCCAAGATGAGAGGGTCACTTGAACCAGAAGTTCAAGACCAGCCTGGGAAACATAGCAAGATCCTGTCTGTACCAAAAAAAAAAAAGTAGACTCCTCTTTGGGGTAACAGAGCCTGGGTATGCACAATAGAAAAATCTTTGACCTTTAACAGCACCTGGAACCATGATTCCTCCCCTCGGAACCAAGAAGACTGGGACATGGCCAGGACCTGAACTCTGGAACTCTTTCAGAAGTGAGGGGTCTACTGGCCCAGAAGATCCAGGGTTAAAATCTGCCTCAACATACTTTACTATAAATGGTCAAATTCAAAGCCCTTTAATCAGACCCCGCCAACCCACCACTCCTAAACCTTTTCCCTTGCCCTCTGATCCCTTAAACTTTGCTCCAGGTCCCAAACTGGGGAGCCTGACTTCTGTCTCCTTGCCAGCCAGGTTTACAATAAAGTATTTCTTTTCTCAAAAACCAGTGCCATAGTTGTTGGCTTTTATGTGCATTGGGCAACAAGTCCATTTGTTGGTTAGCAAATGAGCCCACATGAAAAGAAGACTGGGTACCCCCTTTGTCCCCACCTTCTCCTACATCACATCTCTCAAACCCACCAGGTCAGATGAGGCGTTCCTGGACTGGGATGTGAGGAGTTATTGGGCCTCCTTGTCTCCTAAGCATTGTGACCCACACAATGTGGAGATGCGGGCAGATCTGTTGGAGAGAAAGCTGTTGCGGGCAAGGATGGCATTCCTCAAGTTAGATTCAGGCTGGAGGACTGGTGTTGTCCACTGAAGCGAAACATTCACCTACCTAGGACCCTGCAATTCCACTCCTGGGTATACACCTACAAGAAATGAGTGCTTAAATCTCCCACAAGATTTGTACTAGAATGTCGCTAGCACCTCTGTTCATTAGGATCCCAAACTGGAGAAAATCAGCCATGTGTCCTTCAAAAGGAGAAAGGATTAAAATCAAATGAACAAGAAAGAAACTGCTGATATATGCGACAACGTGAATAAATCTCATGGATATAACATCGAGCAAAGGAAGCCAGGCACAAAAGAAAAGACAGAGCAAGATCCCATTCATATGAAGTTCAAGGACAGGCAAATTAATCTCTGGTGACAGGGGTATCAATTAGGAAGCAATGCAAAGAAACTTTCTGGAGTGATAAGAATGGCCTGTATCTTGACCTTGGCAATGGTTCCATGGCTCTGTAAGTTTGTAAAAATTTATTGATTTTGTACTTGACAGTATGTAAGGTATACCATTGTAGGAAGTTTACAAACGTCCCCATCTCTGCAAAAAAAAGATTTAAGATTAAACAACAGTATAAATAAGTGAAGGGCTACAGGTCTAGTGGTAATGCCAACCACTCTGTCATGGGTCCTGGGATGTAGAGAAGACAGTGACCCACTGGGATGTCAAAGGCAAGCAATCATTGATGCCACTATGTGTCATTGATTCATTCACCTTTCCAGGCATTCACTTACTCTTTTAGTATCTTTCCTTTTTTTTTTTTTTTTTGTCCATGCTTAGTATATTAGTTTCCTACGGCTGCAGTAACATATGACCACAAACTTACTGGCTTAAAAAAAAGAGTAAGTTCATTCTATTCAGTTCTGAAAATCAGAAGTGTAAAATCAAGAAGTCTGCAGGGCTGGTTCCTGCTGGAGGCTTCAGGGAGAATCTGCTTCCTTGCTTTTCCAGCTTCTAGAAGCTGCTTGCATGCCTTGGCTCCCGGCCCCTCCCTTTCCTGCCTGCATTCCGTCACTCCAACCTCTTCTTCTATCATCGTATCTCCTGCTACTGACTCAGGCCCTCCCTGCCTCCCTTTTATGAAGATCCTTGCGATGACAGTGGGCCCATTTGGAGAATCCAGGATAATATCCCATCTTAAGATCCTTAACTCACTCACATCTGCCAAGTACCTCTTACTATGCTTAATGTACCATATTTGCAGGTTCCAGGCATTTGAACGTGGACAGCTTTGGTAGGGCAGAGGAGGATTATTCAACCCACCATACTTAGAAAGAAGGATGGTATAGACTTTTTCTTTTTTTTCTCTTTTTTTTTTTTTTTTTTGAGATGAAGTCTCGCTCTGTCGCCCAGGCTGGAGTGCAGTGACGTGATCTTGGCTCACTGCAAGCTCCGCTTCCCGGGTTAATGCCATTCTCATGCCTCCATCTCCAGAGTAGCTGGGACCACAGGCGCCTGCCACCACTCCTGGCTAATTTTTTGTACTTTTAGTAGAGACAGGGTTTCACCGTGTTAGCCAGGAGGATGATCTAGACTTTTTACGAGCTCAGACTTGGGAATCAGATCAGACCCATCTGGATTCAAATACTACTTATTAGTGGTATCACTTAGCTGATGACCTACCACTTATTAGCTTCTTGTCCATAGGAACACGATTCAGCCTCTCTTGAAGCCCCAGTTTTCCTGCCTATACAATGAGGTATCACTCTGCTTCCTCTGGGTTTTTTTGCGGAAGTAAGTGAAGTGATGTTTAAGGCAGTTAGAGAGACCGGCACAAGGTACAGGCTCAGCAGACAGCCTGTGCATGCAGTGGTATCTTAAGAATGAATGATATTGATGGAAACAGACATTTACCAAGTCCAGGGTACTTTGCTACCCAGGTCTGTCGGACTCCAGAATCCATCAGAAACTGTTCTGGAAGGGTCTCCAGGTCTGAGCAGAGGTCGTCTGGAGAGAGAAAAGAGAAGGCCTTACTCCCAGCCCCTCCAGAAAATGGAGGAAATGCATTCTCCAGGATGCTGAGAAGAGGGTCCGAGCCCCGTTCCTCTCCCCAGCAGGGAATAAACATCCGAGCTTTTCTGGTGGCTGCCTGTCATTTATCAGAGATGGAATTTCCTTGGCACTTTGGGAAAAACAGATGCCAAGATGCAGAAAGAAATAGATTTTTTTCTTTCCCCCAAAAGTAGAACTTGGCTCATACATGTGTGGGGCACATTGATACAAATGGAATGAGAAAGCGCTGGGAGCCCTGGGGACTGAGGGTGTTGCTTGCATCTGAGTGTGAAACGGGTTGGGGGGCTGGGGATCCCCCAGCCCATTTTCCAAGGCATATGTGCTTGATTATTCCACCCGTGAGTCTGAAGGGGGCTTGGTGACCCCTCCCTCTGAACAGGCAGGATTCCAAGAGCTTCCAGAGAGATGTGAGCCTGCAAGGAAGATTCTGAAGAAGCCCAGAGGAGGAAATGAGAAGAATGTGGCCAATGTCTTCAGGCTTGGAAGAGAATCTGAGGTCACCGGTCCCTCTGCCGTCCTTCCTTTCCACCCTCACCAGTATTCTATGGCCAAGGGCAGGCCTTAGCATGGACGGTCTACCATCTTACCCCATCCCTGCCACTTGGCTTCTGTGCAATGTTGGGCAAGTGACTTCTTCCCTCTGTGAGCCTCGTTGTCCCCATCTATAAAGTGGGGAGGATGGTGATGCATGGGCCATGGTGAGGGCTTGAGATGACAGTGCACAGTGAAGCCATGGTAAAACCTGCATGCGAAGGGTCTCATTCATTATTCTGATCAGGTGGAGCTTTTGTTTTACAGATAAGGGCATTGAGGGCCCAGAGTGTGAAAGCAACTCACCCACATCACACAGCCCAGCTGTGTGCTGGGTTCTGACCCATTCTGGACCCACCACAAGCTTCCCAGGTATCACAGGACTGAACGTGCTGGTCATAGGAATGACAAAACAAGAACTATGCAGTGAGCACTCACTTTCTGCTGGGCTCTGTGCTAGGCCGGGCTGCCAATAGAGTACCACAAACCAAGTGGCTTAAACAACAGAAATTTATTCTCTCCTGGTTCTGGAGGCTGGCAGTCAAAGGTCAAGGTGCTGGCCGGATTAGTTCCCTCTGGGGGTCTGTGAGAGAATCTGTTCCAGGCCTCTCCTGAAGCTCCTGGTGGTTTGCCAGCAATCTTTGACATTCCTTGGCTCATAGAAATACCACCCTGATCTCTGCCTTCCTGTTCCCATGTCCTTTCTCCTGTGTTCAAGTCTGTGTGCAAATTTTCCCTTTTTCTAAGAACACCAGTCACATTGGATTAGGGGCCCACTCTACTCCACTATGACTTCATCCTAATTTAACTAATTCCATCCGCAATGACCCTGTATCCAAATCAAGTCACATTCTGAAGTCCTGGGGGTTAGAACTTAAACATATGAATTTGGAGGGAGGAATACAATTCAACCCTTTATGGACCCTATATGCATTATGATATTTTCTTATAACAGCTCTGCAAGGTAGATTGGAATCAATATTTCTATTTTGCAGATGAAGAAAGTGAGGTTCAGAGAGCTGAAAAACTCCCCTAAAGCCACACATACAATGTGTGTGGTGGCAACACCAAGATTTAAACATCAGGTTGCACCTTTCCAAATTTCATTCTCTCTACCACACACCTGCCAGCCTCCAAACACATGCTTTCATCTGTCATCCCAATAATACAGTTAGGTGACTTCTGTTATTATTACCACTTTATAGGTGAGGAAACTGAAGCTCAGGGAGGTGATGGGACAAGGCCAACGGTTGCAAAGCTCATCAATGGCAGAGCGGGGATTTGAATGCAGGCACCTGCCTCCTGAGTTTGTGCTCTTGACAATTTCACCCCTCTCCAACTGAGAAATCCTGGGTGTGCTGCACCACACAGTATAGCACAATATAATACAGTATATTGTGTTGTATTATCTATCACATCATATATCATATCTGACATGGTTTGGATCTATGTCCCCACCCAAATCTCATGGTCAATTGTAATCCCCAGTGTTGGAGGCGGGGCCTGGAGAGAGGTGATTGGATCATGGGGACCGATTTCTCTCTTGATGCTGTTCTCATGATAGTGAGTGAGTTCTCATGAGATCTGGTTGTTGTTTAAGTGTGTGGCACCTCCCCCGCCAGCCTCTCTTGCTCCTGCTTTGGCCATGTAAGATGATACTGCTTCCCCTTTGCATTCTGCTATGATTGTAAGTTTCCTGAGGCCTCCCCAGAAGCCAAGCAAATGCCAGCATCATGATTCCTATACAGCCTGCCTAACTATCAGCCAATTAAACCTCTTTTCTTTATAAATTACCCAGTCTCAAGTATTTCTTTACAGCAATACAAGAACAGACCAATACAATATACTATCTTGTCATATCCTATAGCTACGGAGTAACTAGGGTGGGATTTAAAGTAAGCTCTGTCCACCTCAGACTGCAGGCTCTGAAGTGACTCCTTAGAATCAGCCCATCCCACCAACCAAATTCCTGCAGAACTCACAGCAACGGTTCATTTTCACATTGGGTCTTGAAAGAAGCTCACCTTCAGAAGCTACCCTTGGCAGCCTCTAAAGGCCAAGCAGCCACACTCCTCATCCCGACAAGCTCCTAAATTAACTATGAAGCTGTAATGATGTAACATGGCTCTCTTGTTATCATACCATGTCTAATATTCCACAAAGGCCCCTGGCAGAGCCCTGGTTGGGCAAATTCCCTTTGTCTCAGCACATGGGGAAACCTCAGGAGCCCTCACAGCCAGAAATACCCTCAACAGTACTGAACTGTACTGTTGGCTGCCAGGGGCAGATTGTATAGGAGAAAAGCCAACGCTGAGAAAAACAAATGATGGCAAGGACCATCCTCCCACGCCTGCATTCCCCAGCAAGAGATGCTGCAGGGGCTTTCCAGGGCAAGGAGAGAGATTCCTCCCTTGGGCAGAGCCAACTCATAGTCGAAGAGCAAGAATAAGAATTCCTCATGCTCAGGTGAACCCAAGAAGTTGCAGTAGGGATTTCAGAACATCACTAGCTCATTTGTTTCAGCAAGACAGCCATTCATCAATCTATGAGAGTTCATTGAGCATCTATTGATGTGCCAGGCTCTGTGTGCTGGGAATGCAGAGATGAACAAGACAGAGTCTCACCCTCCATGGGGGTCACGACTGAGTGCCCACAGGCATAACACTGTAGTACTGTGAAGCCCTAACTTAGCCACTTTGCTCTCTGCCTTGGTTCTCTCATCTGTGGAATGGGCACACTGTGAGTAGTTTCTCTCACAGAGCTGTTGTGAGAACTAAATGTGTCACTATAACAAAAGAGGCTTAGGACAGAGTCTGGTGGACTGAAAGCATGACAGGCACACTGGCTATCAGCACCAGCATCATCACCAGGGCTGTGATGGGGAAGCAGCAAGGACTAAGGAGAGCCAGCTGGAGAAGGAGGTGTCAAGAGTGACACCTGAGAAGATGATGTCATATTAAGAAAAGGAAACCAGATGGAGAACAGCCAGGGCAATCTCCAGAGGTGGGACAGGGCTAGATCCCTTTCAGAGACACAGAAGAGGCTACGATGGCTGGAGCACAGTGAGCTTTGATTTTATTCTAGGGGCCACAGAAGGTCTTTAACCATCAGATGTGTGTTTCCAGGAAGAACTCTGGCTGTAGTGTGCAAGATGTTACAGAATCCAGGCAAGAGACAGATGGCTTGGATCAAAATAGCCAGAGGTGAAGGTACAAGCATTAAAGACACAAAGAGGGTAATGTTGGTTCCACAAGGGCGGGGAGGGATCTGTTTTGTTCACCATTGTACTGCCAGTGCCTGGCACAAAGGGGGTGCTCAGGTAATACTTGTGGCTTGAGTAGGCATGGAGGGCGAGGGAGAGGGAGGACTTGAGTATGATGACTTGGGCAGTCAGCAGGATGTCAGGGAGGGATGCAGGGCTGGGACAGGAGCCCCGGAAGTCCCCCGGGATATAACATCCCTGTTTACTCTGCTGTGAGAGAAGCATCATTGCCTCCTCTATCTTCCAGAGATGAAAATGGAGACTCAGAGAGACAAAGCAACTTACCTGAGATCACACAGCACAGAAGGGGCACATATTGGGCCTTGCATCTAGGGCTGTTTTGGTCACTCCTTACCTGGCCCAATGGCCCTGTGTGTAAGGAACTCCCCCCAGAGACTTGTCATAGCGGAAAGGATGGGAACACGCTCAGCCTAACACCAGGTTGTATTTCACTGCTGAGAGCCCCAGGCTCTTCTTCAGAGTGAAACCTTGCAGCCAAGTTAAAGGGTGGCCTTCATTGCTGGCTGTGTCTCAGCGGTGTGCTCTGAACTCGAACCTCTCCTACTCTCTCCCTTTGTGGCTGCTATCACCCACGCCTCTCCAGGGGCAATTTAATCTCTGGGTGTCCAGTTCTCTGACATGCTCCAGAAGCGAGGTCAGTAGGGTGAATTGCAGCATTAGCATAAATTATTGACCCAGAGGTGTATGGCCACTGAAGGACTTTATGTGTAGCCCACACTCGGGCTCACAGCCTCAGACATTCCGTAAGTACAGGCTGTGCAGAGAACGCAGAAGGAATCTGCCGAGTGTAGGATGTTGGCTGACATGGTATCAGCCTCAGATAGTGGCTGGGTATTTGCGTGGCCTCAAAGGAGCCTCCCACAAGTTACGAGATAATTTCCAAAGGAATTCATTTGTATTTGATTTCCCCAAATTTTTCTCTCTTTCTCATTTCAAGCAGGTGGACAATTTTGTTGTGACCCTCAGCCCCAAGAATATATCTGCAGGGCAGGAGACAGTGTTTGCAGGAAGCCAGTCTAGAGTCACAAACACAAATGTCTACCAGGGCAAAGGAAGGGAGAGGAGGCCGCTCGCAACATGATGAGGAAAAACAAATGGAGGAGCTCACCCAACTCTGGGTAGAGGACTTGGGGGAGACAGCAGCTGGCACTCAGCTCCAGCCCATGGTTGCTTGGAATATCCATAAGAGAATTTGGACATCTGGGGTTTCATAGAAAATATTCAACTTTTTAAATCTTGGAAGTTAAAGTAATTAATTTAAAAAGATACAAAAAAGGGAAAACTGTGGGGAGGGTAAAAAGATCAGTCATGGCCAGCAGCTCCAGGGGTAGGAGAGAAATAGGTGGGGCCCAGAGGATTTGGGGGCCATGAAACTCTTCAATATGACACTGTAATGGTGGACACATGTCATGACACACTTGTCAAAACCCAAAGACTGTGCAACACGGAGTGAACTCCAATGTAGGCCATGAACTTTAGGTAATAATAATATATCAATATTGGTTCATCAGTGGTGCCAAATGACCCTCACTAAGACCAGATGGTCATATAATAGTGGAGTGAGGGACAGAGTGGAAAGAGTATATGGAGGAACTCTCTGTACTTTGCTACTCAATTTTTCTGTAAACTGAACACTGCCCTCCAAAATAAAGTCTATTATGACAAACAAAAAGCAAACAAACAACCAAGAAGCCACAGAGAAACATCGGGGGCCCTCATTCAATTTTACAACTGTCTGTTTGCAAATTCTGTTGAAAGGTCATTGATGAGCTTATGGGGTGGGGTCCTGGGGAGGAGGGTGGAGGTGAGAAGGTGATTTATCTGGGACAGGGAACTGGCCAGAGGTTCCAAACAAGTCTTGGCAGTGCCTGAGGGAAGCATCTAGACACGTAGTGCCAGAAATACCAATGTGGGCAGAGCTTCGCCTGTTGCTCCAAGCTTGGCTCAGAATAGCAGAGTTTCTAGACTTGGAGGAAACATGCTGGATGGCTAGTTAGGGTCTGGTGGTGACCAGGGAGATATTCAGCCATCCTGGGAGTGGAGGAGCCTCAGTAATGACTGAAATTAGAGTTTTCTCTAACTCAGTAGAGACTCCAAGTCGAATTTGACTTAATTTAAAAAGATTCAAGAAAGTTGGCATTTCTGGTACACCTGCATTTGTGGGCTTAAATAGATTTCTTGAAACCCACAACCCACACCTGTCCACCTTAGCGGAATTCAACAATCTGTCAAATCAGATTTTTTAATGTGTTGGCTCCTTAAATATATAGACGAGGTAGGATTTCAACCCATTCTTAGAAAGGCTCTGCTCAACAACCCAAGGTCATCCCTCTACTACTGGGTCCCGCTTATGGGGAAATGAACACTCATGAAGACCCTACTATGCACCAGCCAGTACATGGGTATTATGCTAAACAGTTATAACTGCTACTATTGATTGGGTGCTTACTATGTGCTGAGCTATCCTGACTTGTTAACCTGTGAGTTAAACCCATTGTACAGAGGAGAAAACAGCTCAGAGGTACTAAATGGTGGGTTGAGGTTGCCTGGTGCTAAGTGGTGGGGCCAGGACACAGACCTGGGCCTGCCTGGTTTCAGAGCACGTGTTCCTCCCGCTCTTGTCTGTGAAGAACCAAATCTACTGCCTTCATCTTCTCACCATCTGACAATCTATTCACACAACGCAAAGCCAAATAAAAATTATATTTTTTGCTCACGTGAGATTTTTAGAGTTTTGGCAAGCATTTAGGAAGCATCTGACAAACACTTTCAAAATATTACATTTGAACAATATTTGAACTGCAGCAGATGGCTTGTTGGTATGTGTGTGGGGGGCACAGCCTGGGCAGTGTCAATGTATATTTCAAAGGGCTCAACATGCCACTTCATATGTGAGGTCTCCAACAGTTCCCTACATCTTTTGAATAGCCTGGGAGAGGTCGGGAGTCTTTTCAGATCATCTTCATCTTCCCAGACAATATGGGAGGCAGAATGATAACAATAGTATTTGACATTCTTAATATTTATGGAGCTATGTGCCAGGCACTGGGCTGTGCTCTTCACATAGATTATCTCATTTAAATCTCACCACAGACCTACAGAGGAGGTACTATTCTTATCCCCATCATCCGGATAAGAACACTGAGGCTCAGAGAAGTGATATAAACTGCCCAAGGTCACAAAACTCACAAGTGGTAGGGCTGGGATTTGAACCTAGGTCTCTCTGACTCACAGAGATCACATACCCACCACCAAGATTCCTGGGGTCTTCCAGTCATAAGCAGGGCCTTTCAGTCAGTGTTGACCTCTTGGGACTATCATAAGAATCATACTGCCATTTCTTCTGTCAGTCAATCAGTCATTCAACACAGAAAATGTATCGGATCCTTATTCTAGGCTTGATAAGACACACATGGCTGAATAAAATTTTGTCTCCCCACTGACAGCCATGATTGGTGTATGCATATGGTACTAGCTGTGCATCAGGAAGAACAGTAATTCTAGTCCTGGGGTACAGGGTCTGCCATCATGCCCTTAACAGTACTCCCATACACCAACTCTCCTCCATCCATATCAAAACTTACCTGTCCTGTGTCCCATTCTTCCACTTCCAACATACTAATATGCTAATAGCAAAACCTTATCATATCTAAGCTGGAGTGAACCTTAGGAATTGTCCCCATTATATAGATGAGGAAACTGAGGCCCCACAAAAGAATGTGACTTGGCTGAGGTCACAGAGCAGATCCAGAACCAAAACCCAGGTCTCCTCACTCCTCTTTCAGAATTATTTCCACAACATTACCCTGCAGCTGCAGGCTGGGATCTGGGGCATTCTCACCATGTCTCACGTGGTACTTCTAGGTGGTACACAGATAAACTCTTCTTAAAATGTCAATAGTTATGTAATTATTTTAATGGGAATAGTTACAAAAATCATAAGTGCCCATCACACCTTGATTGCATATGTATTACTGCTTAGAATGAAGCAATAATAAATAATGAGTTCATCTGGATTCATGAAAAATATGCAGCTCTGGGAAAGTTATTGAAGATAGATTAATAAATGCTGAAGTTTGCGGACTTTATTAGTACGAAAAAGAAATGCTATTGGAGGTGATTCTGGACTCCTGTGCACGACAGTGGGAAGATGTCTTTCCTCTGAGAAGCTTCCTGGAACCCTCTTGTGGCAAGTAGAATGCTGTCCCAAAGATATCCAGGTCCTAATCCCCATATCCTGTGAATATGTCACCCATCATGCAAGCAAAAGGGACTTTGCAGATGTGATTAAGCTAGGAATCTTGAGAAGGGGAGATTATCCTGGATCATCTCATGCATACAACATCTTGCCAAGGGTCCTTATGAGGGCAGCAGGAGGGTCAGAGTCGGAGAAGGAGACATGACAACAGAAACACGGCCCAGAGGGGTACAATTGCTGGCTTTGAGGACGAAAAGGGGTCATGAGCCGAGGGATGTGGGTAACATCTAGAAGCTGGGAAAGGCAAGGAGCCAATTTTCCTCTGGAGCCTTCAGAAGGAACTCAGTCCTGCCAATATCTGGATGTTAGCCTGGTGAGACCCATGTTGTACTCCTGACCTTCAGAACTGTAGTAGAATAATGCGTGCTGTTTTAAGCCATCGGGTTTGTGGTAATTTGTTACAGCAGCTATTGGAAACTAACACACCCTTCGCAACTCCAGGACACCATCTACCCACTCTGAGGACACTCAGGGGGCCCTGAACTTCCCTCCTGGTGCCTCTGCTTTCTCTAATCCAGTAACAACAGGAATACCTTCAACTTAATGCTTTACAACCATATGTTGAGCATCACACTTCATCTAGACTAAGAAAAACCTTCCAGTAGCATTAAGGCAAGCAGAACCACCACCACCCCCATTTCTCAGATCTGTCTGCTGTCTTCCATTTGCCCCTCCAGACACGCTCTCCCCCTTCATCTGCCCTGCTGTCTACCTGGAGGTGGCCTGGGGGAACCACATCAATGAGCTTTCTGCTTCCCTGACCTCCACTAGAGTTTGGCAAACAGGATGCCCTGGCAGGATATTGGAAGCTGGGTCAAGGATGTTCAGGGCGTACATTTCTTTCCCCATCACCTCTCCCTCCGTGGAGCCACCAGGGTTGGCTGAGCCCCTCTACCAAAGAACATGGCACTGCAGGTGACCCTCTCCATAGAGCTAATTTTTCTAGGTTTCTGCACTTCGCCTTTTCAGGCTTGGGGGTGATAACAGCTCCCCACTACTGCTAACTCTGGGAAGCTGCACCATCATTTGTGATTTTCCCACATCCTGCCCCTATGGTTATAAGCCCTTACTCTTACCAGCATCCCCACTGATATTGCAGAAAATGCAGATGCAGCACAGACATGTGCCATCACTTCCAAGGTCAGGAATCAATAAGGGGTAGAGACAGTGGTGGAGGCTCAGTCTGTCTAAAACCCTCCACCAGAGGTTGCCAGGATGGCTCATGGAGTGTGGGCTATAGAGAGCCACAGAGCACAGGTTTTATTTAATTATTTTCTTGACTTGAATTCATCACTAACATTGAGCCAGTGGCAGCTTTTAAATACAAACCCAGCCTCTAAGGCTCTTGAAAGATAAAATGAGCCGCACCGTTCTAAGTGCTTTCTGTGTTAACTTCTTTAATCCTCACACCTCTACAAGATAAGTACTCATGCTAAATCAGTTTTTTGTTGTTTGTTTGTTTGAGACAGAGTCTCACTCTGTCACCCAGGCTGGAGTGCAGTGGTGTGATCTCGGCTCACTGCAACCTCTACCTTCAAGCAATTCTCATGCCTCAGCCTCTCAAGTAGCTGGGGTTACAGGTGTGCACCACCACACCTGGCTAATTTTTGTATTTCTAGTAGAGATGGGGTTTCACCATGTTGGCCAGACTGGCCTTGAACTCCCAACCTCGGGTGATCCGCTCACCTTGGCCTCTCTCCCAAAGTGCTGGGATTATAGGCATGAGCCACCATGCCTGGGCAAACTCAGTTTTAAATGGGGAAACAAAGGCACAAAGGTTAAACCACTTGCCTGAGTTTAGGGATCTGAACCTAGCACATCGATTGGTTCTGGTAAGCTGAGCCTCCAGATGTGGCATGGGCTCCCAGCTCCACCATGGTCTGCAACAGGCCCTTCTTATACCACCCACCTGGCCCCCAAAGGCCCATCGGGCTTCTGGGATGGCCCTGGTTAATTCCTGGTTAATTCCTGGGACTCATCTTTATCCCAGAACAGGCTCTGCCACCAAGAGGGGAAGTTCGTCATCATCCCTAATGTGGCTCACCCTGAAAATGCACTATTCAGAGCTGAATTACACAGCATCAGTACCTGCCCAACCCTGTATTTCTCTGGCCACATCATGGATTTCTGATTGTGTCCAGCGCCTGGCTGGAGCCTGTGGGAGCCCAGCGCATATGTCCTGTGCCCAGGAACACACAGAGCCCTTGTTCTCCTGGCCTCCCACCCTGCCCTGCTCAGGTTGAACCCTTGCCTTGGCCTAAATGGGGCTCTCACTTTATCCTTCCTTGGTCACAGCCCACCAATGGGGAAACCAAGCCAAGCAGAGGCACTTTCTAAAAATCTCTGAAATTGGAGCTGGCTGGGCCTCCTTCTTCAAGTGCAGCACACTCAGAATGGGCAGTTTTGCTGGGTTTTGCTTCTCTTCTTTTTCTCTTGGCCCTTCCTCAGGTTTCCTCTGAGCGTTCCCCCAGGGGAGCAGAGTGCAGCTAAATGCCCTCATTGTGAGAGCAACTGCAGCGTCCCTGATGCCTGGAGCTGGATCCAGGAGAGCAGTGACGCCCGTGGAAGGAGATCGACGGCCCTCCTATCACAGAGCCATTCTCCCATCTGGGCCAGTGTGTGCAGGAGGAGGGCTGGGAGGGAGTTAAAAAAAAAAGAAAAAAGAGAAAAAAAATTAAAAAAAAAATAAAACTACTAATATCACTGGAAAAAAAAAAAAAAAAAAAAAAAAAAGAGAATGTTGGAAAGAATTGGCTTGACCTCAGGGGAGGCAAACACAATTCTAGAAAAAGATGAGAAGTGTTATCTGTCCAAAGAGAACAATGAATTGGTCATTAGCCCATGGAGTAGGTTTTCATCTCTAAAAACCCTCAGACGTGAGAGAGAGGGAACTAGATCAGATCCCAGAGGGTGGCCTCAAGGGAGTCCCCAGTGAGTGTGTGGTTAATCAATATTCATGGCATTCCGGGAGATTCCCAGGAGGGCTGTGTAGATCAGGAGGCATGGCAGAGTTAGGCCTAGATTCTAATCTTGACTTTCATTCTAAATGGCTGTGTACGTTGGGCGAGTCCCTTTCCCTCTGAACATCAATTTCCCCAAATATACAATAAGAGTTGAGTCCACTTCTGATCTTGATTCAGTAAATTCTGTACTCCATCTCTTCCCTCTTCCTGACTAACAGAGCCCCCATCCCTGGGAAGGAGGTCGTTTGCCAGTTCCCAGGGAATGTGTTATGATTGGCCCAAACCAGTGGTTCTTAACTGGGGGCAAGTTTTCCCCCTCTCCACCTGCATCAAAGGGATATTTGTCAATGGCTGGAGACATTTTTATTGTCATGATTGCGGAGGAGGTGCTATGGGCATCTAGTGGCAGAGGCCAGGGATGCTGCTCAACACACTGCAATGCACAGGGCACTCCTCAATGCCCGCAAAAAGAAATTATCTCACCACAAATGTCAACAGGGTTGAGGATGAGAAAGCCTGCAGTAGATGGTAGGTCAGCAGTTTGACCAGTAGATGAATCTGTGGGACCTCATGGGAGTGAACTCTCTGGGAGAGGGCACAGGGAAAGAGTGAGGGACAGTGAAGGAAGCTCGAGTGCTGACCACACTGGACTCAGCCAAGCAGAAGCTGAGCACTGGGGCACCAAGGGGCCAGGGTGTGGGCTCATGCTCAGGCGGCAGAAGACCAGATCCAAGAAGAAACTCAGGTCAGAGGAAGGGTTGTGAGGTAGGGACCGAAGCCAGGCTGCACTAGGAGGCTGGCTCCTGGAGGCTCCAACAAGGGGTCTTTTTTCCAGAGCTTCTCGCAGAGGTCTGCCCAAGTGCCTGCTGGGTCCAGCAACATTCAGCCACATCAGCAACCTCACTGGGCTTGGCACCTGGACTTGTGTGCGGGGGCAGTCACTTCTGGGCAAGGTGGGCAGAGAGAGTGTCAAAGGGAAGGTCAAAGTGGATCCATTCCCAAGCATACACTGAGCACCAACTGCATATTGGGGTCCTGCTTGCCTCTCTCCTGCGTCACTGCATCCTCTTTACTTCTGCTTCTGTGCTCCGGCCAGGCATGCTATGTTCCTACCGTACTCCAACTCCACCCTCTGTAGGGGACTTTCCGCAAATCCATCCCTCACCCTCGAATATCCCCACCACACACACCCCTTTGCTTGGTCGAGTCCTGCTCATCCTTCCCATCCCAGACTCCACACCCCTTCCCGGGAGAGACCCTTTCAATCCCCCGAAATAAACCAAGTCTCCCTCCTCCATGTTCCCGTCACACTCTAGCCTCTCCCTTTGGAAAGCTCACAGCACTTCCTTTAAGGAACTTATTTACAATTAGAGAGGGTGAATTCTGTACTCCCTCCTCTGCCCAGAGGGAAAGACAGAAGAATGGTTAAGAATACAGCCTTTGGCATCAGTCAAAGGCAGGTTCAAACCCTGGCTCCGCCACCAACTGCATGACGTTGCAAACCCCCTCACCTCTCAGAGCCTCGGTTTTCCCATCTATAAAATGAGGGTAAGAATAACACCACCCTCATAGGGCTGTTGTTAGGATTAAATAAGTTCCTCCTTGCAACATGCCCAGCACATAATAATCCATCATCATGATTATAATTATTATTACCATCATTAGCATGGTGGTTAAGAGCATGAACTCTTGGGCCAAGCATCCAAAGTCAAATTGCCTGACCTCACCGGACCTCCATTTCCTTGTCTGTGAAATGGGAACAATAATAGTTCTTACCTCTTAGGGTTGTTGAGAACATCACATGAGCCAGTGTATGTGATGTCCTGAGAACAGTGCCTGGGGCATGGTAGGCGGAACATAAGGGTTTGTTATAATCATGTTGTAAGAGCCGGGGATAGGAACTGGGTCCATCTTGTTCATGGCCGTATCTACAGCAGGTGCTCAATAAATACTTGTTCACCACGTTTCTGCATAAGTAGCACACAGCCTAATTGTGTGTGTGTGGCAGGGTGGGGCGCACATCATGGCCACACCATCACCATCTGGTTGGGGCTATATGCAGTGGTGTATAAGATACTCTGGCCTCCAGGGAGCATCCCCCTGCCACTCCAGGAAGCCCGAGCACTGAAGACTCAGCCTCAGCTTCGTCATCTGTCAAGTGGGCCCTCAACAGGACTTTCATCACAGGAATGGGGGCCTGGGTGGTGGGGGCCGATGTTGGTGCATACTGAAAGCTTCTGACAGGTCTACGGGGCAGATTTCCAAAAGGAGAGAGTGGTAAAATATAGGGAGTTTTTGTTTGTTTGGTTGTTGGTTTAAACTGCAAAGCCAGTGTTGTGATTGGCTTCCATTCCAGCATTTAATTAAATTGACATCGAGTCTCTGTTGTCTTTGGGTGAAAAGAAATAAAAGACCTTTCATTTGCTCAGAGGTTTCCTAATGTTTAGCTCGACTGAAAATCTGTTGCAATCCCTCAGTCCCATTCTCTGCCCAGTCCCTGCCCATCCCACTGGGCCAGGGAGATCAAGGTTAAGGACCAAGAGGTTTCACATGGCCAGGGATCTTTGTGAATTTTACAGGGTTTCCTGCAAATCACTCTAAAGTGAAGCCTTCCAAAATTAGCATGCCAGTGAGAATCCTTTGATCATGTCTCCTCTGCTGACTAAACAGAACGGAAAGGGACACCGGGGTGATGCCTATTACCTGAAGGTGAGTTGTGCCTCCTTGAGCCTCCACCTTGAAGTCAGCCTCAGACTCTGAGTCAGACATGCCCAGCTCCACACCTGCTGTGTGACTGTGGGCAACTCACTCCACCTCTCTGATCCTCAGAGGCCTCACTTGTAAAAATGGGATGATAACAGTAATCACAGGATATTGTCAGGGGCTTCAGTGAAGTGGTCCATCCACAATGTTTAGCCTGGTTTCTGGCACTTAGTAAGAACTCAATAAACAGCAGTCATTGTTATTGTATAACATCAGCCAACACTTGCAAAGACTCTAGGCTTGGCTTCCAAAGACCTAGGTTCCAGCCTGGTTCTACCACTCATTTCTGAGTGGTTTTTACTCACATCATGTTACCCCTAACCTCTCTGATCTTCCTCCATCATATGATGAGAGGAATTCAAGCCCTGGAGAAGATAATGAAGTGGATGAGAATGATCACCATCATAAGTATAATGGTAGTTCCATTTATTAATTGATTCTATCACTGAACTGTTTCCAAAACCCTTACCTCCCACACTACTCCCACTGCCATTGCCCCAGGCCAGGCCCCACCATCTCACACCACACACACTTATTCATTCAACAAACACGTAGTGAGCACCACAAAAGCCAGGCCCTCTTCTAGGTACTGGGGCTACACTGGCGAATACACAGGCGAACATCCCAGCCTTTGTGTGCAGCGGTTTTCAACCGGGGGTGGTTTTGCCACCCCTTCCCCACCTGAGGGGGCATTCAGCAAATGTCTGGAGATGACTTTTGGTTGTCACAGAAATCGTGCTACCGGCATCTACTTAGTAGGGGCCAGGGATGCTGCTCAACATCCTACAATGCACAGGTCGGCCCCCACGTCACACAAAGAATGACCGAGCTCAAAATGTCAGTAATGCCAACGTGGCAAAACTCTGTTCTAGAGGGAAGACACAGGCAGTAAACAAAATAAATAAGTCATTCACAGGGTAGATTCGAAGATGATAAGAGCTATGGAGAAAAGACAGCGCTGTGGTGGGAGAGGCCAGGAATAGGGACGGAGGGGTGAAAATGTTGGTGATTGGATTTACCAAAGATCTTATGTGGGGTAGGAGAGAATAAGCATGGTTCTTTTCTTTTCTTTCCTTTTCTTTTCTTCTTTTCTTTCCTTTTCTTTTCTTTTCTTTCCTTTTCTTTCCTTTTCTTTTTTTTCTTTTTCTTTGTCTTTTCTTTTTTTGAGACAGGGTCTCACTTTGTCTCCCAGGCTGGGATGCAGTGGTGTGATCATAGCTTACTATAGCCTTGACCCATCTCAGCTCCCCAAGAATGTTCAGCACCACACCCGGCTAATTTCTGTATTTTTTTTTTTGTAGAGGCAGAGTTTTGCTACATTGCCCAGGCTGGTCTCAAACTCTTGAGCTCAAGCAATTAGCCCGCCTCGGCCTCCCAAAGTGCTGGAATTACAGGCATGAGCCACCATACCCGCTGTCCCTGACATTTCTGACCTGAGCGTCTAGAAGAATAAATGAGTAGGGCAGCCCAATCCAAGCATCCCTTGATATCCGCTCGTAACCCTCCCTTCCCCTGCCAATCCCTCCGCTGTTCCCTACATAGCAGCCCAGGAGAATCTTTAAATAGAAATTTTACACCTCGATTCCCTTCTCTAACCTTTAAGCCCCAGGGCTTCCAATGGCTGTTGGCACCCACCCTGACCCAAAGGCCTACCATGACATGAGCCCTGCAGGCTCCCCAATCTTCTTTCCCTTCCCACTCTCTACCCCTGCCTGGCCCTGCTTCTCTTGAGTGGCTCAGGTCAGATGCCACCTCCTCCACGAAGCTTCCTCAAGCAAAGAGCTCACTGAGCATGCTGCTCTGTGATGTCCTGTCTCCTCCTCCTGAGCTCTGTGCGGGTGGGCTTCAGAGCTTCTTGCTCACCATTCCAGGGTGACCCACCGCCCAGGTTTGCCTGGGATCCAGTTTCCCAGGCCGGTTAGACATTCAGTACTAAAAGCGGGAAAATCCTAGGCAAACCACAACCAGTTGGTCACTCTCATTATATACTTGATGTTTAGAAGAGTCTAGGCCCAGCTAAGCTCAATTAATATCTGTTTAATAAATTGCAAGAGATATATAAATGTTTCGCATGGATGGATGAAGTTCATTGTTAATGAGTTAATAATCCAAAAGGACTAGCCAGACTTTTGGGAACCCCTGGAAGACCCTAACCCTGATCCATCCTGACTTGAGCTTGAAGGACCTATAAAAATCACAGCGTCTCTGGTCTCCAGCCAGGGCCCAGGCCAACCCATCAGTCTGTGCAGAAAGGGAGGTCAAGGCCACTGGAGAACACTTGGAGCGTTTGAGTCCAAAGACCTAGTTCTCCTGAACCTGGACGCCAGCCCACCCTAGGCCTGGGCCTCAGCTGCCCCACCTTGGAGCTACGTGTCCTGATTCAAATCCCTGCCCAGCCCTGTCATCTGAGCTCCATCTGGGACAGTTTATCTCCCTGGCCTGCAAAAGTAGGTATCTGAAAATGCTTCTCCCCAGGTTTTAGTTTTCTTTTTCTTTCATATTTTCTTTTAAAAATACTTTCTGGTGAAATCAATCCTCCATCCTTATCATGTTCTGAGAAAAGGGGCTAATTGTATCCTCTAGGCAGGTGGCCTCTGTGCCAGGACAAAAGCTGCTCTGGTTCCTTTCACACATGTAAATCTGGACCCCTGGGGGAATGACAGGACAGAGTGGGGCACGCCCACACTCAACTAGAGAGTAACTTGGCTTAAAACAGGATTTCAGAGGATGTTCTCTGTGCATAAAGCCCAGCTGATGATGGTCCTGGTGGATGGGGACCTCCAAAGATAATTACCTTGGGGGATGGAAGGGATTTTTTTCATGACCACAATACAGAAGACAACGTAAAACAAAGATGTACAATTTGCATCATGTACAATAATGTGCAGTTTGCACAATGAATGCACACTGCATGTAACTCCATTCAGGGCAAGAAACAATACTGCCAGCACCTTGAGACCCCTTCTAATAACGTGCCCTCCTCCTTCCCCAATCGAGGCAACTACCTTCATTTCAGGTCGATGGTGGTAATTTCTTCCTTGTTTTTATGTTTCCACCAAAGCATGCATCCCTAGACACTATAATGTAGTTTAGCTTGTCTTTTGAGCATTTTATAACAATAATCCTGCAGTATATGCCCTTTTGTAGCTGGTTTTTTCACTCACCATTATTTTTGCACAATGCCTCCTTTCATGGCTTATAGCTGTAGGTTGTTCATTGTCACTGCTGTGTACTATTCCTTGGTATATCTAAACCTCATTTTACTTATCTATTCCACCATAATGGACATTTCAGCAGTTCTTATTTTTCACAGTTACGAGTATTACAAAACAATAAAAGAATGTGTATACCGATTTCTGTTGAGTGTATATCTTGATATAAAACAGCAGAGTCATAGGGCATGTATTGTACTGCCTTAATAAATACTGCTGAACAGTTTTGCGAAGCAGTTGTACCAATTCACAGTCCCACCAGCAGTGTATGAGGGTCCTAAGGCTTCTTTGAACTCCATCTATTAACTCCACAGCTTTATTGTATATATGTGGCAGGCTTGGAGTGTTAGCCTGGGAAGCCTACTGAACAAGACCCAGCTGGTTCCCTGACCCCCAAAAGCAGATAGTCCAGTAGAGGGGATGTAGGTTGGTTAGATCAACACACGGCGCTGTAATCACAAAGCCTTAAGGAATGCTGTGGAGCTTGGAGAGCACATGCCAAGGGGAGCCCCAGAGGAATTTTCAAAAGTGATGCTTCACCCAAGACCTGAAGGAGGAGCTGCAATTAATCAGGTGAAGAGGGGTGGAGGTTGAGTGGCAAAGCATGCTGGGCAAGGGCACAGTATGTGCAAAGGTCCTGAGGTGGGAAACAGCAAGGTGTGTCTAAGGAGCTGGGGGAAACAAAGGCCCAGAGAGGTCAAGAAAGTCTCCTGAGGTGATATAGTAAGTGAGTAGCAGAGCTGGGCCTGGATTCCACTGCTCGGGGATCCTTTGTACCCATGGGTGCAGCCAGTGCCAATGTAAACCGGTTCCCTTGAAATGCAAGGCCCTGTCACAAGAGGCAGGGCCTGGATTCAGGGATGCCAGAGTTCAAATCTCTGCTCTGCCATGTCCAAGTTGTGCGAGCTTAGGCAGGTCCCTTTGCCTCTCAGAGTTTCCTCATCTGTAAAAAAGAAGACAGTAAGGGGAAAGCCACCAAGCTCAGGGCTGCTGGGGGAGTAAAGGAGGCTGTGCTGGGAAAGGGCCTAGTATGGAGTGAGTGCTCACTCGTGATAAGGGGTATCACTATCTCACCCCCTTTCCCCAGGCTGCTGGGGCTGCAGTTTTACACGAGGAGCTAAGCTTTGTTGTGTACCTACCATGTTCCTGACGCCTCCTAGAAGGCAGGAGCTCCAAGGGTCTGCATGCTACAGATGAAAAAACTGAGACTCAGAGAGGTGACTGAGTAGCTCTCCATCACACAGCTACAAACTGGGAGAGAGCTAGGATAGACTCTTCCCTCACACATAAGGACGGCAGCTGAATTACCTCTCAGCCTCTGCAGAGAAAGTTTTATCCCAGGAAATCAATAGTGTGAAGCAGGAAATCAGAGAGAACATTAATAATCTCGGGCAGCAAAATGAACTGCTTCGAAGCAGCCATTCTCCCTGAATTCCATCCACAAAGCCTGTTACAAATGGCACAGCTCGGAGGAAGACAGGTGCTCCCATGGCCATGAAAAAGGATGCAGAATGCATAACGCGTATGACCCAGGTTTGTAGAACAATGGGCCAGTGTGTCTTTTGAGGTCATCCACAACACAAGCTCTCAACATACAGACAGTACAGGCTCCAGGTCCCACATGCTGAGGAGACTTGGCTTTACAAGAAGTGGTCCAAGCAAGCTCACAGACACCTCATCTAGCCTGCCCTGTGTTTTAAAATTGCCCAAATTGGTGGAATTCTCTTGGAAAAAAAAAATCAAGATATGTGACCCTCCTGGGCAGGCATTCTTGTGTGACAACAATAGGCTGAGGCTGGGAGAGGCTGCGCCCTGTGGATGGGGCCCTTGGTCTCTGGCTCGCCATAGTCCTCCTCCTGTCTCATGCCTATGGCACCCACCTGTCCTGGCGGGATCTGGATTTGTGACTGTCCCCCTGCATCCCTGGCGCCATCACAGCTTTCCGCTGCTAAACTGACACAGGAGGTGGGGGCTTGTTAGGGAACAGCCACTTTTGTCAACCAAATGGGAGGGAAGTGACTGATCCAAGGCTACACAGGGGTTAGTGGGATGCTCAAGTTGAGTCTTCAGGATGTGGAGTGCCTCCCATTGCCCTGGATACTTGTCGGGCCCCTGCCTGGCCTATATTATCACCATGCTGATAATAATCACAATTGTAACATCAGTCGTCATAGGCGGGATTTACCAGGCACATTGCATGCTGGGGGCAGTGCTAAGTACCTTGCAGGCCTGATCTCCTATCATCCTCACAGCAAGGCTCTGAGATGGGGACTAGATGGCTGACCAGTCATTTTAGTCTGACCAGTTATCTCTTCCCTTTCCTTGGTTAACTAAGTTCTGATTTTCCACTGGGGGCTCACCTCCTCCCCAGCTATCTTTGTGGCTCAGGAAGCCACAGACAGTAATTCATCTCTCTCCCCCAAAGAGGTGTCAAGGTTGATCACATGACCCTGACCTGATCAAACAGCAGAGATCATTTCCCTGGTCGCTGTGACAGGTGCCAGGAGGCTGTAGGTCTCGATTTCAGAATTGTTGGAACTGGGCTTTCAGATGCCACAATATAAGAAGGGAGAGACTGATGGGTGTTCAGAAGAAGTCAGCTAGTCTAAAATGAAGCCCACGCAGAGAAAATGGGAGCCAAAAGATTGGTGAAGCATGAAGGAGAGCCTAGATGTGGTGATTCACACCTATAATCCCATCACTTTGAAAGGCCAAGGTGGGAAGATCGCTTGAGGTGAGGAGTGTGAGACCAACCTGTGTAACAAAGCAAGACTCCATCTCTACAAAAAATTTTTAAAAAATTAGCCAGGCACGGTGGCACCCACCCACATCTCAGCTACTAAGGATGCTGAGGCAGGAGTATCTCTTGAGCCCAGGAGGTTGAGGCTGCAGGGAGCTGTGACAGCACCTCTGCACTCCAGCCTGGGTGACAGAGCAAGACCTTGTCTCTAAAGAGAAATAAATATATATATAGAGAGAGAGAGTGAAGGAAGGAGAAAAGAAGGAAAAGAGAGAGGTGACCAGAAAGGAAGAGAGGGAGACCTGTAAGATGCCAAGCTCCTGGATCCAGCAAAGCCTGAAGCTAGTTGCTAGTTGTATAAGCCAATACATTTCATTTTATGCCTGAGAATAAAAGAGTGTAAGGATGTTTAAGTTGAGTTTTCTGTCACCTACAACCAATAGGTTCCTGATGAATGCAAACACTATCATTATCTCTATTTTATATGAGATTTTATTTATATGAGGAATCGGAGGCCAAGGAGATTGATGTAAATTATTCAAGGCCACACAGCTGTGAATTGGAGCACTTGTATTTGAGCAAGATCTGCCTTACACCTGAAGCTGCTAGGTTAGAAATCTTGGTCTCTTATAGGGTTGCCCTCTGCCTCTAGGAGCTGAGGGTTGGAGGTTTTAGAAATAGCATGTGTTCAGAGCTGCTGGTACCTGTGGTGTTTTGAGGAGGCCAGGGAGGGAGGAGAGGAGGCTGCATAAAAACGAAATATATAATTATTATTTAAATCACTTCAGATGCCATAAGAAGAAAAATCAAAGCTTTCTGTGGCATTTCCCCATTGCCATTTTTAATTCTGCCTTATCAAAACACAGCTTGGATTAGTTTTTCAAAAAGGAAAAAGCTCCTTCGATAAAAAAAAAAATGTTCTAATAAAAGTTAAAATAGCCCACAGGTCCATCAAGTGACAAAGGAAGGAAGACAGGGGCATTTTAGCAACTTAAAGCAGATTAAGAAACTAATTTGTTGACTCTTTTCTCCAAAGCGCACCTCTCCCTTGGAAGGCTGTGTGTTTTGCATAATGAAGCTGAAATCACCCTGTTCTCTCTGCTCTTTGCAGGGATTTCAATAGGCTCCCACCTCAAGTTGAGGGAGGACAGCTGGGAGGCCTTTCTTCTTGTTCTGGCCAAGGTTTGACAGAATCATTCAATTCCCCTTTACTTAAACTCTTCACAAGGTTTCCCACTGCTGGGAGGGGCTCACAAGGCCCTGAAGACACTCCAGTTTCATCATATACCAGCTCCCCCCACCCCAAAAGCAGGAACCTGTGAATATGCGACCTTTCCTAGTACAAGAAACTTTGCAGATGTGACTAAGTGAAGGATTTTGAGGTGGAGAGATTATCCTGGATTACTCAAATAGGCCCAGTGTCATCACAAGGGTCCTGATAGGAGAGTCACAGCCAGAGACAAAGACATGATGATGGAAGCGGACATCAGAGTGTCTTGGGGCTATCAAGGAATATGGGCGGCCCTCCAATGTTGGAAAAGGTAAGAAAGTGGATTCTCCCCCTAGAACCTCCAGAATGAACCCAGTCCTGCTGACCCATTTTAGACTTCTAACCTCCAGAACTGAAGATAGTAAATTCGTATTGTTTAGAGCTGGGCATGGTGGTGTCCATCTGTAGTCCCAGCTACTCAGGGAGCCAAGGCAGGAGCATCGCTTGAGTCCAGGAGTTCGAGACCAGCCTGGGCAATATAGCAAGACTCTATCTCTTCAAAAAATTTTAAAAAATCACAAAAACAAACAAACAAACAAATAAAAAAGAAAAAAAAGTTTTTAAAAATTAACTGGGTGTGGTGGTCTCGCCTATAAGTCTCAGCTACTCGGGAGACTAAGGTGGGAGGATCACCTGAGCCCAGGAATTCAAGGCTGCAGTGAGCTGTGATCATGCCACTTGCATTCCAGCCTGGGTGATAGAGACTCCGTCTCTAAAAAATAAATAAACAAGTAAATAAAGAAAGAAAAGAAAAGAATTTAAAGATTGTATTGTTCAAGCCACTACCTCTGTGGACATTGTTTCCCATAGCCATAGGGTACTCATCCGCTCACGCCAAAAAGCAGCATGGGAGTGAAGGGGCCACAGGACCTGTCATGGATCAGGATGTGAAAGGCCCACGTTCTAGTCCCAGCTCTGCCACGATGCCCAGGGAGTGGGGAAGGCTGGCCGGCTCCTCCTTGGAAACCCTTCCAGAGCTGGCAGCCTTGCTTTGCTGAAGTTCACACTCATGGGGGCAGTGATCACAGCAGCACAAGGCTTCAGGACTGTAACAGGGGCTGGCAGGAGGTCAGGGGGCCAGCAAAGGCCCCTGGCTGGGGGGTCATGAGGGGTGAGGGCAGAATATCTGGGCGGTCCAGGGGAGAAGACACTGACACCTCAATCCCCAGCACTTGAGGAACAAGCTGTGTGGGCCCCCAGCTACTACCACTTGGTTCTTTTTGAATGACACACAGGTTTACCTCTCATGATCAGCCTGTGCTCAAAATCAAGCGGACAGACAGAGCAGCAGGTTGCCATAAAAGCTACGCCAGGATGGATTATGGGGAGAGGCCCTGATGCCCAGAGAATCCCCACGACTCTTCACTCTGCTCATAGACAGTTAGCAGGTGCCTCGCCACTCTATGATCAAACTCACCTCTGACAAGACCTGAAATAAAAGCCACCCAATCACAATCATTACGTTACTAACTGGCACTTACGTAACCTGTACCATATGCTAGGCACCATTTTAGGTCATTGAATCTTCACTCAGCCCTTCCAGTTTTGTATCTCAGTTTTACAAATGAGGAAACAGGGGCAAAGAGAGGTTAACTCACGGTCCAAGGCCACTCAGCTGAGAAGCAGCAGAGCCAGGACTGAAACCCAGGCAGGCTGACCCTGGGCATGACTCAGAATGACTCCATCATCCCACCCCGTGTGCCTTCTGAGTTCTTGCCCTGGGCTGAGAACTCCCCATGCACAAGGTCACGTCATCTTCACAGCATCCTAGACACATCAGCTCAGCTCACCCTCCCTCTTTTGCAGGTGAGGAAACCGAGGCACAGAAAGGTGACGCCAGTGGCCCAAGGTTGTGTGGTCAGTTGATGGTCTCTCTGACCTGAGCCTGATGACTCTTCCCAGCTTTTCACTGCTGAGCTAGGTTCCTGCCCACTCGCCACTGGCTTCGGCCAGTCTGAGAGAGTTTCTGTTATTTAAAACCTACCGTGTCCCATTCTGACATTTCAGAGCCTCATATGTGCTTGTTCTCTCCCTACTAATAATGATGAATATTGTTCTGAGCATTTACTATGTGCTAGGCATTGTGCTGGGATTCTATGTGAATTCACTTAAAAAACACTCATAGCAACCCGTGGAGAAGGCATTATTGTTATCCCCATTTTACAGCTAAGAAAACTGAGGCACAGGGGTTAAAACACTTGTCAAAAGTTAGAGAGTGAGTGAGTGGCTGCTCTGGGTGGTGAAGCCAAGTAGTTTCAGTCTAGAGCCCATGCTGGTAACTCCAACACTCCACAGCTTCAAATTCGCTCACTTTGGAGCACGTGACACTCTGGACCCTAATCTCTTCCCCATCTGAAGCTGAGCTGAGAAAATTCTTCCTATGTGCAGGTGCTGGGTCTGTTCCAAGTTCCCAGTTCACAAGGGCTGGTGAGGGAGTCTTCCATAAAAATGGAAACAAGAAGAAGAACACCTCCTAGAATCACTACAAGTCATTCAGCCATAAATTCTCTCTTGTTTGAAAGTATGTTTCCCCCAATTAATTCCACCCCATACAACTATCAAATTTTATTTGGAGATAGACCTCCAATGCCTAAGGAATGATCCGGGAACTCACACCTTCCATGTTTTCTTTCCTAAGGTGGTAAGCTGAGGCTGCTCTTCTTAGTCTGGGACCCAAGAATTCTGGGGTTCAGAGAGCAATAGGATCCACCCATCTGATGGTGCTAAGTACAGGACACTCATTCATTCATTCTCTCAACAAACATTGAGCACCTACTATGCACCAGTCCCACCTTGGTGCACAGGCACAGCTGTGAACATGAAGCACGCTGCCCTCCCAGGACAATTATCCATGTGTCTCCTCTGTCCTCTCAGGGGGCATCACTACCCAAGCCCATCAAGTTGGGCTCATCTCCCAGGGCCCAGCGCAGGACCTGGAAGCTCTGAAATGAAATAGGTGCCTAATAAAGGAGTGTTAAACAAATGAATGGATGCACAAACATGTTTATGAATCAAGCAAATCACTAAATAACGTTCATGGGAGAGGAAGCTTAAGTTCAAAGAGAAAACTTACTGGAGATGCCCCAGATGGTGTGAAGAGGCAGAAACTGACTGATTCATCACAAGCCCTGAACAGATGCCCACAGGCACAGACACTTTAGTGCTAGGAAGAATCCTAGTTATGCCCGTTGGAGAAATGACTTATCTTCTGGCTAAGATGACCATTGTTGAGTACTTATTCTACACTGAGCATGATCTCATTGAATCCCTGTAAGAACCCTATGAGGTAGGTATTATTATTGCCATTTTACAGATGAGGACATGGAGGCACCGGGAGCCTGTGCAACCTGCTCAAGATCACACAGCCTATAAGCTAGCGAGCTGGGATCGGAAGTGAACCTGTTCAACCCCAAAGCCCAAGTTCTTAGCCCTCACTCCTAAGGCACAACAGAGTTAATGGGGCATTTTTTGCCCAGCTACTGGACATGTATGAAGATGCCATCATATTTTTTTGAGGCGGGGGCATCTATGGCAAGCTGGCTCACCTAACTCCATCCGATGTCCTGTCCCAGTGGTGGGTCTTCCCACATGCTGGTCATCGAATGACAGAACCTCACTTCTCAGAGTCCTCTCCAGCCTGATTTCTGCATGTGCCCACCTCCCACAGGAGATATAGAAGGTGAAAGCAAATGTCATGAGACAGGCTGTGGTGCTGTTCCTCCTGCCATGCACGGACAAGAAGGTGCTTTGGGTTTCTGCAGCAGTTGTAGCTCATGTACAGCTGTCCTCGGTGTATAGCGGATGACACTGAGGCTGAGAGGGAGCCGTTGGCTGCTGTTAAGTGGCTAAGATCTGAACTAGATTTGCCTGATTTCAAAGAATGTTCATTTCTCGAGCATCTATCACATACCAGACACTGTCTAGGTACAGTTAGATGTCACTAATCCAGCATTGTGAAAAATGAAGAGTTCTATGTAAGTGAATTTTTCAGACACGAGAGGCTACCTACGCAGAAACATTTATTAGTTTAGCCATGGGATCACATACTTTATTCAATGAATTATTCCTTGCCCTTGCTCCTGCCTACTAAATAGGATTTAACTATTTCTTGGGGCCAGCAAAGAGGCTGGCCATTTCACTGTCCTATAACATTCAGCTGGACAGAAGTTATGAGATGAGGTTGTTGGACCACTACACTAAATTCCCCCAAGCTGTCATTCTTTTATTTATATGCTTCTTATTTTTGCAATCTCTTCATCTTTACCCTTGTTCCCAGGCTGTCAGCTGTTGCTTCTGCCTGCTGTCACTGTGTACTCTCTACCATTCTACACTCTCATCATTTGCTTCTTCCATGTGCTATAGGCCTGGGAAATCAGGTCACTGAGCTCATCACAGTGGTGTGCAGAGAAAGAGTAAACAGGCCCTGAGCGAGGGAATGCTGGCTCCTTTCTGATACAGGCACTGTAGAAACTAAATCAGACTACTTTCTTAATGTGTTTTATAGAGAGTTAAGTTTCCAGGGTAAATGGCATGCAGTTGTAATGGTGATACACCTAAGAGCTATGTGAAAATTAAAACTAATGTAATTGTTCCAGAGATTCTAGCTTTTCTACCTGTCCCACCAGGGAGGCTTTCAAAACGCAAAGAGCCCAGGACACTGGAGTGTAAACGGATATTCTAGGGGCAGAAATCAGGGCCATCTTAGCCAAGTGGGGAAGAAATGTGGGTGATCCACTGTCTCTGGAGGTTTAGGGGCTTTCCATGAACCTGCGAATCCAGAGCCCAGCATGCTCAGCCCCCAGTCCTGGTGAGTAGTCTGCCTTTCACTGTTCTAGCAGGAGACCCTCCAGCCATTCAGTCACCCACACCTGCCCAGCCTCAGCCTCAGCCTCACTGATAAACCCACATCCTGAGGCCTGTGGGGATGGACCCTAGCCTGGCGCATGCCTTTGCAGGTTAACAAAGGAAAGGGAGAGAAAAGGGAAAGCTTCCTCCAAGGAGTTCCTGAAACCGTGCATCACCCCCACCTGGGAAAGACAGAGAGGGGAGGCATGGGGAGGAGTAGCTGAGAACATGGGCTTTGAGATCAGAGAGACCTGGGCTCTACCATGCACTGGCTCTGTGACTTTAGATAAGTGAATGAATCTCTCTGAGCTTCAGTGTCCACATGGGTGAAGTGGAGACTGGACCCCTTAACTCACAGGACTGTCACAAGGATTCAGTGAGAGAATGGAAGTGAAGCTCTAATTACAATGCCAGGCACTGTAAACACCCTGCATACAGAAGCCATGGTGATCAGGAATGTCCGCAGGTCAGGGTCCTGCAGGGCCACCTTGGAGCACAGGCCAACATATATTAAGGCTTTAGTGCTACTCCAATTAGAAAAGAAAATGGAACCATAAAAAGCTGCACTGGAGAAGTCTTTTGTGATGATATGTAACTTCTCTCCCATTCTATAGATGGGAAAACTGAGGCCCAAAGAGGGGAAGGGACTTGCTAAAGGCCACTAAGTCAGTTGGTGAAGAGCTGGGATTCAGACCTCTTGACTTCCCACTCAGAAACTCTTTTCCCAGGACCATGATCACCTGCCTTCTACTGTCTACGTGGCCTTGGGTTGTCTCTCTCCCTTTCTGGGTCTCCATCTCTCCATCTAAGAATTCTCCAGCTCACAGTCTCTGGAGTTGCTGCACCTCTTCTGACCCTCCAGATGCCTCACATGTGGATAAATACAAACCCCATATGTCACCTGACTCACAATGATTCAGCCAAATTCATCGAATTCTTGCCTTGGTCATCCTAGTTCAAAGCCCAGGACCCTAGCTGGGATTTTAGCTCATGGGTCAGCAAGTTTTTTTCTGTAAAGGGCGAGATAGTAAGTATTTGAGGTTTTACAGGCCATGTGATCTCTGTCACAAATACTCAACATTGCTGTTGTAGCTTGACAGCAGCCATAGACAACAGGTCAATGAATGGGCTTAGCTGTGTTGCAATAAAACTTTATTTACAAAAACAGGCAGTGGGCCACATTTAGCTTGTGGGCCATAGTTTGTTGACCTCTATTCTAGACCATTCCAAGCTGAGTCTGGTATTTCCTCTGAGATTAAAGTAACCAGCTTGTCCTGGTTTGTGTGGGACTCTTCCAGTTTTAGCACTGAAAATCCTGTATCCTAAAGAACGTCTCAGTTTCAGACAGTCAGGCAGTCAGGATGATTGGTCACCCTGTCTGGGATCTGGAGGCCCTTGCTTTCTCTTATCTCTGCATTGCTCTGGCAGTGACATTCAACTGTCTCCGCCATAAGGAGGAGGAGGAGAAAGAATAGGAGGAAGAAGAGTTATTGTTTATTATGGCTTCCAGCAGTCAAGGCACTGTGTGAAGGACTTTGCCAACATTACTTTGTTTGATCCTTATAACAATCCAATGAGGTGGGGCTGAAGTTGCTTCTGGTAAAGGGTAAAGTCTGGACTGGAACCCAGCTTCATCTGCCTCCAGAACCCAGGTTCTCCTACTGCTACCTCAGACTGTAAGCTCACTGAAGACAGAACTGGGGTCTCTCATTTCTGCATCTTCAGTGCCCAGCACAGAGTATGATGCTGAGAAGATTCTGAGCAAACACTGAATATCAGCAAATACTGATGCTGAATGAATACTTGAATGGATGCATGGATGGATGCATGGATGGATGGATGGATGGAAGGACGGATGGACGGACGGACGGATGGATGAAGAAGTCTCATTACATTCAAATAGACACTTCCCGCTTCTGTGACATAATTTATTTCTGCCAACCAAACCTCCAGGTGAGTTAAGGGGGGAAATGTCAAATGTATACTATGACATCAGTTACATAAAACATGCCTGCTGACACTGGGAGGCAATATGACATTATGGTTAAAAACACAGTCTCTGACATCAGGTGATCTGTGTACAAATCCCAGAAAGCCTGGCTTATGAGCTGTGTCACCTGGGCAAGTCACTCATCTCTCTGACAGAAGACGAGATGATACACAAGCCTCCTGGCACAGTGTGTGCACCTGGTAAACACTTTGTACACGTTACTTATTATTATTAGTGTTGATGTTAGGATGGACAGAAAGCAAGGTAGGAATGGGGCACCAACAGTGAGAAGTACAGGTGTTCATTATGCACCTCTGAATAAGTACCAGGGTCAAACAGGAGAAAGAAATATAGACGACTTACTGGTAACTGCATCAGTTAGCTATGACCATGACAATGGTGCGTAACAAACAACCAGAAAACCCTAGTGAGATATCTATGAGAGGCATTTATTTTACTGATCCGCTTGTGACCAGCTGGAACTTGGCTGGACTCATCCCCTCACCAAGGTCAGGGCTTAACATGTGCCCATTCTAGGGCCAGGCTGAGAGGGCAGCTCTCCACCTAGCCATGGCAGAAACACACAAGGTCCCCTAAGGCCTAAGCTTGGAATGGGTACACTATCTCTTCTACTTCACTCTAATGGCCAAAGCTGGTCACATGGCCGAACCCCAAAGGGAGGGAGCAGGGGCGTAAGCTTTGCCTCCTCCTTGAATGAGAAGAGCAGTGACGTCTTATGGCTAAGGGCATGGATACAGGGAGGAGGGATGAAATGGGAACAGTGATGCTTCCACCCCAATAACCAGGCACTGGCGGACCTTGAAAAGGGGCCCCACAGTGGCCCAGCCCTGCCCTACTCACCAGCTTCTCACCTCAAGGTTCTGCCTCATGAGCTCTTGAGCAAAATCTGGAAGGCAGCTAAGCAGCAACACTTGTGGTCCATGGGGAACAAGAGACCCACCCATACCCCACACAGTCCCTATCTTCCCAACATCTGGACCTGCTCCAGGGAGCCATTAATCTCGGGCAATTTCTTTCCTCACTTGATTTGTTTATTTAAGGAAAACAAGTTGCTCCTAATTAGAAACACTGCTGTCGAGATGTTCAGCACATCCTAGGCTGCCTATTTTCAGACCTTCTGCCTAAAATTATACCTGTGCTTTTAACATCTGCGAGTTTGTTCAGCAGCCGTCCTAAGTGGAGGCTTCTGGCGAGATAGATTTGGGCTGTTACAGAAGGTGAGGGAGGCGGGGGCAGGGGCATACACCAGGCTTTGGAGCATTGCAAGGCAAAGGCACTTGGAAAAATGAGCACGCAACATCCAACACTGTGCTCAGAGCTGGCACCAATTGCTGAATCAACACTCGGAAGGTGCACGGCACAAGCACAGTTCAGTCCTGTGGAGCAGGGAGAAGAGTGATCTTAAAGGTTCAGAGACAGTTTTTGCTTGGAAGCTCTCAGGAATGTTCATACCCCTCTACCCACACACTTGTTTATACCCCTAGAGACACTCAGACACACCCTCAGAGATGTGCATGCTTAGAAGTACACACATACACACAGACATGCACAAAAGTTACACTGCTGCACAAACAGGCAAACACGCTCAGAAAAATACACATGTACGTCCATAGACATGCGAAAAGATACAGTACAACACCACTCAGAAATTCGCTCATACATGAGACATGCGCGAAAGTTACACTGGAACACACAGAAATACACCTTCAGAGACACTCACATGAGCACAGACACACTCAAATGTACACTGCAACTGACACACCCAGATACTGACACAAACACACACATACACACAGAGATACGCTCAAGTGTGCAATGCTACACAGAGGCACATATACTCAGAAACACCTGTGTATATGTCGAGAGATCCACAAAAAGTTCACACTGTAATACACACAGGCACACACCTACAGAAACACACATGTATATGCAGACACAATCCAAATGCACACTCTAACATTCACAGATACACACGTTCAGAAACTCACATATACACAGAGACATTCATAGCGATTACACCACAACAAACAGATGCACACACATACAGAGATAATCAGGTGTGCAATGCTACACATACATATGCACATAGAGGCACACACAAAGGTACATTAAAAAACATGCAGATACATAATGCCTGTAAGTGCACAGCACCAGCTCACACGCACATGGCTGTATGCACATACAATCACATATATGCAGGCACTGAGAAACGCCCACACAGACATGCAAATAACACACACAGCTATGAAAACATGCACCAGGCAGACAGTACAGCTTCATAAACACGGGTATTTCTGCACAGACCCCCTAGAGCACACACGCGCATCTGTGCAGGCATGCACCTGCTTAGCTCAGACACACATGACTCACATATATACAACTGCTTAACATTCACAAGCGTATATATATACCCACCCTTGCACCAATTTACACATGCATCCATTCTCTTGCAGGCATGCACACACACTCATAAATCCATAGGCATGCACACTCAAGCTCATAAATCCATCAGACACCAAGTACACACTCACATTGACACTATTCACACTTATGATTCTCATGAAAGTTATGCTCACACAAGCACATGAGCACACTCCTGCATGAGAATGCACACATGTGCACACATTCACACAGGTGTCCACACACACACACCTTACCCTACCATGAAAGCAAATTTTTCGTTTTTCTCAGTCTTAAAAGTCATGTCTACAGACTAAGCAAGCATACAGTGGAATTGCTCCTGTCCCCCATGAATTCAATCCATGTCACTGGGATGGGGTCTGCCTTCCCCACTGATGGTTTCAGCATACACCCGGGGCAACCCACAAGCCTCAGAAGCACGCAGAAAAAAATCTCACTGACCAGTCCACTGCATTCCCTGACTATTTCAGCATCCTCCCATGTGAGCATACGCATGCACAGACACACACACACACACACGTACACACACACACTGCTGTAAGACACTTCTTTCCCCAGCATGACTTGTCCTGCCAAGAACAGTAGCCTTGTCTGCCCAGCATGGGGTAGTTCTCAAGCATCAGCTGACTGAGTGCCCTACACGCAGACATTCTGAACTTCTCTGCCCTGGTCCCCAGAGAGCTGTGAAGTTGAAGCCATGGAGACTGCCTACCTCCACCTCCTGATGTCCTGGCAATGCAGCAGCTGGATGCACCCAGAGCTCCCAGACCACCCTGGGCTCCCCACTAGGAGTGGCTGGTCCAGCAGAGATTTTATGAGAAAGCAGAGAGAGGGCGGGGACTGCAGTGTCAGGTGACTGGAGAGAACAAGGGCCCTGCCGTGCAGTCAAGGATCACCTGGTGTTCGGTGGGACAGGGCCAGCCTCCCTGGGGAAAACAGCACCCAGATAGATGCCCATACACAAGACCCAAAAGCAGGTAGCCTTGGCACCGTGGAGCTTCACTCTTTGCTAAACTCTACACTCAGCACCCTCCAGGCACCATCTCAGTTAGTCCTCTCAACAGCCCTCTAAAGTAGGAACTGTGAGCTCCCCATCCTACAGTGGAGAAGCCAAAGTGTGGAGAGGGAAGTGACTGGTCAAACTTAGATCTGACCTGAGACCTAGGTTTCTTAAATTCTAAATTAACATCCCCTCCTGGGATTATGAAAATCTCATCGGTGACAATCACTCAGGGCCACAGAGTGTCTGAACTGAACTGGGACCTCTGTGATACATGAAATCTCTTCATTTTTGAGAAGCCGCAACTGAAGCCCAGAGAGGTCTAGTGATTTGCCCAAAATCACACAGCAAATGAGAGCCAGCTTGAAGCTCAACCTCCTGACCCAGACCCAGAGCTTTTTCCAGGATATCAAACACCAGATTCTGACGCCCTGGAGGAATTCTTGGGTTTTGGCAGCCTAGGGGCACAGCCCCTAACTTGGCCTGACATCGGAATCCCACGTCACACCCCAAGAACTGTTTTTTGTTTTTTAAACACAGCAATGCTGCTCCTCAGAGGCAGATGCCAAGCCCAAGTAGGTAGCACCATGCCATCTATGGGGCTGTGACCACAGGGGCAGCTCCAAAATGATCCTCAGAAACCAGGTGACCTCCTTGGAGCATGCTTTTTACTAATAGAAAAAATCATCTAACCAAACTCATGAGCTGTGTGCGGGGCTCAGCAGAGCCTCTAGGGGCCTGGAGTGTGAGGATGAGAATGCCAGGAGCCCCTCTCCATGTGGCCCTTCCAGCCCCTTTTCTGCAAAAAGTTTGCACCTCCCCAGGCTCCAATAGGAATGGTCTCATTGAGCAGCCCAGGAAACTTCCCCTATTTTTTTGCTCACCTAAGGAGTAGCCCCTTTGAAGCTGTAAGAATTAGGAAGTGACCTCCACCCTTCCTAGTGGTTCTGCCAAGGAGGTGAGTTGGCTCTTTCGAAGATACCTGGGGCTGCTGGAAGGGCTTGCAAGAAGGCGATTTGGCTGAGTTGGTCCCCTAGTCTCTAGTTCCCTCTCTCTCTTTACACACACACACACACACACACACACACACACACACACACACCCCAGAATGGACATAAGCAAATCTGCAAGGCACCCTACACAAAGCCCATTGCCTGGGCAGCTCTGGCTGTTGGCATCAGATGACAGGCAGCCTCATTCACCAAAGTATCACCCCCAAGAAACATCTTCTACAGCCAACTTGGAAATATGACTAGCTCCCTCTCCCTTGGAACTCTGCACTGGCCAGAAAGAGGGTGATTCATAAATCAAATTTATGGGGCCCACTGCCTCCCCGCTGGCCCACCTCCGCGGGAGAAGCCCTTGAATGCATGCCTGTAGGGGGCACAGGAATGCCCAGAGGAAGGATGCCTGGATGAGCCGGAATGTCCCACCCTCTGCCAGAAGAGAGAAAGTTTGTCATCTACGCAGAGCTGGGCTGTCACCACTCTGGGTTCTTCACTCGCTGGGCTCTGGACAACGAGCCCCCAACCTGCGGGGAAGCGTCTGGAAAGCGAAGCCCAGATCTGGGGGCAGAACACATTTCGCACCAGCTCCGCGCCCCGCTCCCTCCTGGAACCCTCTTCCTAGGGCCAGGCACCTGAGTCCTTACCTGAAGGGTCTCCGTCACTTGCAAACTCTGCCAGCGGAGCTCAGCAGGCGCCCGGGGTCCCTCTCTGCGACTCCCGCGTCCCGCTTGGCGCGCCCGCTCTGTGGGCGCCTTCCCAGCTGCTGCAGTGGCTTCAAGGAAAGCGGAGCCTGGATTTCCTTTCTCGCTACCAAGGCTCCTCCTGCCGGGCCCTGGGGCTATTTCTCCAGGTCTGGCTCAAGGGGCATCCTCTGCGCCTCCAGTGGGAAAGTGGGAGAGTGTGCGCCTTGAATTGCAGCAGCGGCGACAGCGGTGGCCAGGGACGAGGAGGCGGTGGCGACGCCAGCCGGCAAGCCAGGGAGGCGGGCGGAAGCGAGAGGAAGTAAAAGCCGGGCTCCTGCGAGGCTGGCGCTCGGGCAGGCGGTACTGCGGGTGCCCCGAACCGCGGCGAGGCCCCGCGCGGGCACCCGCCCGGGGGATGGAGATGCCCGGGCCCGGTGCGCAGGACACTGGCTGCGGCTCGGCGCGGGGCTCCAGCCGCCTGGTTCTCGCTGGCTGCCTCGCCCCTGCCTCCTCGGCTGCCTCGCTCGCTCCCCCGGACTTCAGGTCTCCAGCCCTAGCTCCCCGCGCCGCTGCCGCCGCCGCCAGCAGCGCGCCTGAGCCCGGCGCGCTCCTCGCACGGAGCCACAGCACTGCCTACCGCTTAACTCCTTGCATGCCACCTGGCCCTCCTGCAGCCTCCCGGGGAGCCGGGCATACCCGGTGCCAGGCCGGCTAAGGATATCCGACAGGGGCCTCAGCCTTCCAGCCTCAGTGTCCTCTTCTGTAAAATGGGTTCGAGACCCAAGCCCAAGCCATAGGGTCGCTGGAAGAATTCACTGAGCGGATTGCGCAAAGTGCCAAGCTGCCTGACATGGGGAGTATGCACCTCAAGTGGCAGAGTGCTTGCTGCTGCTGCAACTGCTACTGTTGTCGACCAAGTAGCTTAGCACGGTGCCTCGCAAACAGTAAACACCCAATAAAGCGCAGTTTTGGTTTTTGGTATTTAGTTTGCAGTTTTATCAGGTGGTAAGTTTTAGCGGTGTGACCTCTGAGTGATCATGATCACTTGCCCTCTCTGAGCCTGTTGCTTTCCAAGCTCTGTGACCTTGGGCAAGTCACAGCACCTCTCTAAACCTCTGTGTCCATGTCTGTAAAATGGGAACAGTAATGCCTGCAGTCAAAGAATTCCCAGAGAAGCTCTGGCAGAGGAGCCCTTCTCATGACGGGGCAGGACACCTAATGGGAGCTGGACATCTTTTCTTTCTTGATCTGGTTGGTGGCTCCATAGGTGTTTGTGACATGTCGTTGAACTGTACATTTACATATCAAGTGCTTTTCTGTGCATGGGTTAAATCTTAACCATTTTCTTTTTGAGTGACGATCCTTGAGCAAAACAGATCTGGGTTCAAGCATGGGCTCTATTACTTCCTGGTTGTGTCACCGTGATCAAGTTATTTCATCTTGAGGAGCCTCAGTTTCCTCATCTATAAAGTGGGAACAATGATAGTACCTACTTGATAGGTGATATAAGGATTAAAGGGTTTCAAGCAAAATGGCAGATGTGAAGCTTGAGGCCTGAACTCAACCAGTATCTGCTGGTACTGATCACATATTCTACAGTATTATATATGTCCCATAGTAAAGGGGTGTCTGGGAAATAACAAAGAGAACTGAATTTGAATCTCTGCAACAGTTGCCAGGTAAAATACAGGATGCCCAGTTAAATTTTTAGTGTAAGTCTGAAGTTTTACATGGGATATACTTTCACTATTTTTTTTACATTGTTTACTTGGAATCCAAATATAATTGGATGTCCTTCATTTTATTTTGCTGCATCTTGCAATCCTAACCCCATAATTACCAGCTGTGTGTCCTGGGGTAAATGACTTAACCTCTCTGGCCTTGGTTGCCCAATCTGTAAAATGGGACTAAAGATTTCTTCTAATGTTGACAAGGGAATGAAATTGATTAAAGTGAGTGGGTGTTCCTAGCGGCACATATTAAGCCCTCCACATTTGTTCCGTACACTTCCTGTCAATCACATCCCTTCCCTTCTGTTCTTCCTCTTTTTCCCTACCTGTCTTGAGATTGCCAGGCCTCTGCACAAGCATTGTTTAGCCCTCTTGCTGGCCTTCAAAACCAGCAGATTATGATTAACTATAAAAAAATAAGCAGTAAAGTTTTAGAATTTTTGTCTAAAATACACACGCAATCAATTTTGCTAAGAAGGGATGAAGTCTGTTTTTTCTAGACCTAACCATTGAGCACACTCTAATTTTTGCTAAGGGCTTGTGCTCCACCCCTGTGTATCCCTGACATGATTTGTGTTTCAGATTTCTGAGAGGAGCCTCGTCGTCTCTCGTTGCCTTTTATTTCAGCTCAGAATTTTATTGTTTCTGGCTGAAGTCTGTTACAGGACTCACGGAGGAGGGAGAAGACACAAAGCGATCTTTGAAATAAATTATAAAGAGCAAAACAGAGTGATGTAAGAGAGTTTCCGAGCATTAAGATCGGCCAACGCCTCCGAACTACGTTCATAAAACGAGTCACTACCCCATACATCACTGTCATTTGAACCACAGTGTCTAAAAATAGGATTTGCTCTAATTTCCTCAGTAGCTGGAGCAAGTGGAGAGAATGTGTGAGTAGTGAGTGGGCTGTGTCAGGCGGTAAGTAACTTCCCTTAGATGGTATTGCTCTATTGTGGAAAGAAGGGGACTCGCCTTCAGAAATGTCAGGCATATCCTGACAGAGCTCAAAGGGTTGAGATGAAGGACTCTGGAGTCAGCCAGACCTGGAATGGAACCCCAGCTCTGCCACCTCCTAGCTGGGTGGCCTTGGGTAAGTTAATTAACCTCTCTGAGCCTTATCTTTTACAAAATTGAAAGAATAGTATTTCTAACTTTATAAGCATTTTGTGCAGATTAACTGATAGGCTCATACAGACAGTTTACCACAGTGTTGATCATGCATATATTATGCACACGAGCCATGACCTGTTATTATAATGATTCCAGATGGATAGTATATATCCAAGGCAAAGTGTGGGTGTCATTTATTTAGGGCACTGGAGAGAATTCTAGTCTTGGAATTCAAGCATATGAAAGTGTCACAGATTTTTTTTTTCAGGTAAAAACAACTGACTCACATTACTATTAATATGTGAAAGGGAGAATGAGGTTGGGAAGAGGGAATTGCAAGGGGTCACTGTGACTTTGTCCTAGGGGCAGATATACACTGAAGGAGGTCTTTGAATTCAAGGAACTTGGGCACAGTGTTCAAGATGGGTTGGTCATAACCTCCACAGTCCTGTGTTTCTCCACCGTCCGTGGAATCTCTCCGCTCCCTGGCCACTCCATTTAGAGCCCTACTGTGAGCTCTCAGCATCCTCCTAGCCCATCTGATGGAGGCTGATGCTTGGTCTCCCAAGCAAACTCCTGGAGATCAAGAGCTGTGTCTTGTAACCACTTCTCTGTTCCTAGCACCTGACATAGGGCTTGGCACATAGTAGGTGCTCAGGAAAAAGTTGATGAATGAAGAAAACTGTCCAGTATTATCATAAATATATAGAGATTAGAAGAAAACCTGGTATCTTAGTCTGTTTGGGCTGCTGTAACAAAATATGGTAAACTGGATGGCTTACAAACAATAGAAGTTTATTTCTCATAGTTCTGGAGGCTGGGAAGTCCAAGGTCGTGGCACTAGCAGATTTGGTGTTTGCTGAGGGCCTGCTTTTTGCTGGTTTATAGATGACACCTTCTCACTGTGCCCTCACATGGTAGAAATGGCTACCTAGCTCTTTGGAGACTTCTTCATATGGGCACTCATCTCAATCATGATGGCTCCACCCTCCTACTCTAATCACCCTCCAAAGGCCCCAGCTCCTAACACCATCACCTTCGAGGCTTGGTTCAACATATACATTTTGGAAGGACACACATATTCAGACCAGAGCCCCTGGTATGATCAGGAGAGTTCATCCATCAAAAGTCCAGTATACAAATGTAGCAGAATATATATTGCAGCACTTTTTAATGGTGGAAAAATGGAGGGAATCTAAATGCCCATCAACAGAAGAATGGATGGATCAATTCCAGTATATTCTTAAAGGAGAGTACCATGCAGCAGTGAAAATTAATGAGCTGGAACTCTATGTATCATCACAGATAAATCTAAAATACTATAGTGTTGAGTGGGGGAAAAAAAGCGAGTTGCCATAGGACGCATATAGAATTTTACTATTTAATAACATGCAAAAACCTGAAAAGCAATTGAATATGTTTTTATGCATACATATATGTAGTAAAATCATAAAAACATGATGGAATGATGAGCACCAAATTCAGGAGAGAGGTTAACACAGCTGGGAAGAAAGTGGTTTGGGAGGGTTTGCAAAGAGCTTTAAGTGTGTGTTTCATGTTCTGTTTCATAGAAGTTTGTTTTATTATTCTTCACACTTTTTTGTGTGCCTGAAATATTTGATTAAAGAAAAAAGAATGATGCCACAGCTAAGAGTCAAGACCAGAGTGGAACTGGCCTCATTTCTACCCCATTCTAAAATTTGTTGGCTGTGTGCCTTGAGCAAGGGATTTAACCTCTCTGAGCTTCAGTTTCCTAAACATGATTCTTCCAATGTGATTTCCTTGAAGAATTAAATAAGATAAGCTACAGAAATTGTTTAAAGCAATATAAACACTCAACAGATAACTATTGTCATAATTATGATTCGTTAACAACAAGTCAGTCTCAAATTATTTGGGGGCTGGAAGCATCTCAGAAGATCATCCATTGCTAACCTTTCTTTACAGGTGAAATCCTTGAGACTAACAAGATTAAGTTGCCCGAGGTTGTATGAAATTCTCCATGTGCATGGAGGGTCCTCCTGGGTGAGGTACTGTATGGGATTTCCACTTTAATGCACTTCCTACAAAATCTCTAGAAACTTTTACTTCATTCCAGGGGACAAATGACAGTCAGATAGCAGACTGTGAAAGCTAGGACACAGATCCCAGAGGCAGGGGACAAGTGCAGCTTCAGGAGTCCTAACATGATTTCACCCCTTCTCCCAATGCAAAATGTATTTATATCATCTTGAAAGAGATTAAGAATGATAGTCCTATAAGGCCATACTTTTCTAATTAAAATTTTAAGTAACAAAAAATTTGACTCAGCTTGGGCAACAAAGTGAGACCCTGTCTCTATTAAAAAAAAAAAAAAAAAAAAAAAAAGTTAGCTGAGCATAGTGGTGCATGCCTGTGGTTCCAGGTACTCAGAAGGCTCAGGTAAAATCACTTGAGCCTAAGAGGTTGAGGCTGCATCAAGCCAAGGTCATGCCACTGCACTCCAGCTTAGGCAACACAGCCAGATCCTATCTCTAAAAAGATTTTTAAAATTTGGTACTTAACACAAATGGGCATATATTTTCACAAAAAAACACATCCTAGAATGCACTATTTATAATAACCCCAAACTGGAGCCAAATATCTGTCAGTGGAAGAATGGGTAAATAGTGCTAAATTCATTCATGCCCAATCTGCTCAGTCCTCAGCAAAGCAGGCATCAAGATAGAATTAAAAGTGCAGAAGGTGTACTGGAGGAAACTTCCATTGGAATATAATATTCCATGGAATACTATACAGCAGTAAAAATGAATGAAGCATGGCTACCATACAATCACATGGATGAATGTCACAAACTGAATGTTAAACAAAGGAAGCCAGACCTGGGGGAGCACACGTGGTCTGCTGCCATTTATGTAAGTTCAGAAATTGCAAAACTAACCAAGCTGCTAGAAGAGTGGTTACACTTGGATGAGAAGTTGTTACTGGAAGGGGGCTAGTGGGCCAGGGAGGATTTCTGGGGGCTGAAATATTGATCTGGGTGCTGGTTACATGAATGTGTTATTTGTAAAAATGCATCAAGCTGAACCCTTATTTGTACACTTATGTACATATGTTAGACTTCAGTTAAAGTGTTTTTTAAATGTAAAAATTTGTAAATTTCAGTATTTTAACCTTTATCAGTTACCAATGCCTAAGCACCATCCTGGATGGAGCCACATAATAAGAGGGGGGCGGTAAATGTAAGACTCTAAATTAGCATCCCCTCCTAAACCTTGACCTTGAACATACCAGCCGGAGCCAGCTTTCATTTCAGGCTCTCTGAAAAGAGGATTGTCTACATAGAACCAGGCCAGGTGGAGACGAGGGCCATTACTTAGGACATGTGATCCAGAGAGACAGGCAAACCACCAAAATTATCTGATTTGGCAGATTCCCGGGCTCAAATGACCCAGATAATGGTCAAACTGCCATAGTGACACCACACATTGCAGCCAAAATATCTGCGAGGTGAACCCTTTCGCTGGGACCATATCTGTGGGCAGAGAGAACAGATGCCTCCCTCAGGTCTGGTTTCTGCAAGAAGAGCCGTGGGAGCTCTTTGAGAGACTGCAGAGGCCACGGAAAGGTAAGGCAGCCTGGGACGCCCGAGGGTCTCCTGGTAGGCCCCCACCCACCTCCTGCCATCCTGCTCTGTGGTTCCTCCCACACCCTTGCCAGAATACACATGGCTCTGAGCCATTGAGCATGGATTATTTTATTTAATCCTCATTTAATCCAACAGCCTAGGAGGGAGGCAATAGCATTACTTTTTTATTATTATTTTTGCAATGGAGGAAACTGAGGCTCCAATGAGTCACCCAAATGTGAACACCAGAAAGGAGTGAAATCATTTATTAAACTATTTATTTTTGAACTGATTCTCTCCTCAGCCACACCCTCTCCCACCCTTCCTTCCCCCAGGAGCACTGCTCCCCATGACTTGCTCCAGCTACTGAGGCATCAGGCCTCAGTATGAACCTCACTTCTGCAGGACGCTCAATCCACTCAGTCCTTTGCAAAGCAGGTACCAAGGTGCAATTAGAAGCACAAAAGATTTACTGGAGGAAACTTTCATTGGAGGTGGAGGCTAGAGAGAGAGGGAAGTTAGAGAGAGAGGGAGGTTGGGGAGACAGTAGACAGTGCCTTCAGACTGTGATGCAGGTCTGACCCCTGGGAAGGGAGAGGAGGAAGGAAGGAAGGCTACGCAGAAAGAGCCTTGGACTGTAGCACAGCCCTGAGAAAGTCTCGGCCAGCCCAGCAAGAACCTGGAGAAGACCGCTCTTTGGTGGGTTTGAATTCTCAGGTTAGGCATGGATGTCCCTACCTGCTTGTCTTCAGTGGACCATCGGTTCACTCCACATGTTCTACAGAAGGCAAACATGAGCATTAGTTTATTCAGTGAATTGGTTATGGAGTGGGGAGCAGAGTGTCTCTTAAGAGCATCCACGGTAATTATTTATTGCGTGGCTGTCTTCCCTCCGGACTATAAACTCCACAAGGGCAAGAATCATCCTGTTCAGAGAGCAAGCCTGGCAGAGTAGATGCTCCATGAATATCTGTGGACTTTCAGACTCTTCTGACCAGTTCCTCTGTGTCCGTTGATTGCCACATACTTCCTGAAGATGTTCCATGCAGTGTATTTTAATGATATAGGTGAGGGATTAGATGTTGGATCTGGGTTCAAGTCTTAGACTCAGCTCTTCCTAACTGTGTGACCTTAGGCAGGCCATCTCACCTCTTTGAGCTTCAGTTTACTTATCTGTATAAAGGGGACAATAATCTCTACCTGTGGAGTTGTTTTGAAGGTCAAATGCTACAACAGTATTTTTATCATTATTATTAAAATGAACAGACTTATCATATGTAGATGGTTACTTTCAGTATTTCCATGATTCCATAAACTGTAGGGCCACAGTCTCCAAGACACGAATATTATCTTGAAGTATATTTTTACTTCCATGGACAAATCATATTCAGCACACATTGGCACATCTCTTGTTGAAAGGAACAGTACTGGGCAGAGATTATTTTTTATCATCATTTGTTATCTGTTCAGTTAGCTATACCACAAGCCTGCCCTTGAATGCAAGATCCATATCTAATTTGTCTGTGTATCACTAGCACTTAGCAATGGCCTTACACATTGTAAGGACTCAATACATGCAGGTTTCTGACCCCCAGCTGGAGCCAAAGCCACATGCCACGTGCATTTGTTGATTTAATCCTTGCAGCAGACCCCCATGGCAAGTGTTGTTCCCATCCTGCAAATTGAGAACCTGAGGTCCAAGAGATGAAGTGACTTTCCCAAACTCACAGAACTTGCAGGTTTCAGGCCTAGGTTATTCTGGCTCCACCCTGGGGATTTTCCACTGGGACACGCGGCTGTCAAGGCTGGCAAATGGGTCAGTCCCAGATGCAGTCTAAAATGTAGCACGATGCCCTCATTCTCTCAGGGGACTCCAGCCTGGCCTCCAGAGAAATGATCTTGGAAAGCAGCCTCTTCTGGCACGTTCCAGTTTAGACACACAAGTCTCCTGGGAACTCTGAGAGTAATGGGCTCATGGGCTGGATGATTTTTACCTTGCGGTTTGCAGGAATCAGCCTGACCTGGTTACAGAACTGCTCCAAGAAGCTTCAGTCTTTTGAATGTCATTTTTCCCCCAGGACTTCACAGTTCAAACCTTTTCCATGTGAATACACTTACGAGCCACAGCCCGTTCATAACAACAGCAACATTTACTGAACTCCTAGTCTGCGTAGGTCCAGGGTCCACTGATCCAGAGCCCTCACATCCATTTTGGCCTTGCAATCTCACTACTGCCATGAAAGGCAGGTATTCCCCAGATGGGAAGACGGAGGCTCAGGAAAAGTTAGATCATCTGCCCAGTTTCACAGTGCTGGGAATTGGTGCAACTGAGATCTGGACCTCACCCAGCCAGAGTCTGAGCAAGAGACAGGGAGTCAACACTCAGGCAGCCAGAATGGAGCTTGCTGTTCCATCGCCCACCTCTGAAGCAGGAGCTCTTTAAAGACATATGGGGACATCGTTGTCCTTGGCACCCTGCCTCCTCTCACCATCTTGTCCATCCCCCAAACCCAGCCACAACAATCTTTTAGGACAGACACAGTTCTGGCTACACCCAGCTCCTGCTTAAGACCTCCAAGCGGCTTCCTAGCACACACAACTAAAAGCCCAAACTCCTCCACTCAGTGCTAAGGCCTTTTGGCATCTGGCCTCAGATCCAATTCCTGCTGCATTTCCACAACTCCCCTCCACTCTCCAGGGCAGATTCTCCATGCCTCCCCCGCCATGCCCTACTCCTTTACTGCCTTACCTTTGAGTGGTTTTCTCTCCTTGGACTGCCCTTTCCTCCCTTCCATTTTTCCATCCAACAAACTCCTGCTCAGCCTTGTTTTTCACATGTTGCCTTCCTTTGGGATGTCTTAGTTTCTAGAACCCCAGGGCCTCACTAATATAGCAGGACCAGAGAGAACAGACGGAAACTGGTGTGGTCAGTTGACTCTTACTACCCTCATTATACCTTTTGACATGATCAAAGAAGGCAGTTTTGTATCCATGGTCTGGCGCAAAGAAATACATCACAACAACCTTGTATCCATGGTCTATTGCTAAGAAATACATCACAACAACCATTTTCATGAGCTTGAAACCCTTCCTCTCCTGCCATGCATTTGTTATTTCATTTGCCCAGCAGAGCACACCTCATCTTTGTAGGAACTGCTGCTCCCAACTACAACCTCTGTGTCTGGAGGAAGTCATCCCCAAATGTAGATGTAGATGGGATGCCCTTGAGCTTGGCTGGGCCAGTCTTAGAACTCCATTGCCCTGGCCACAGTGATTGGTCCAGCAATTGGCATATGAGACTCAAGCCCAGCCAATCAGAAACCTTCCCTGATAATTGTTCTAGTTGGTCTTGGTGGGTGTTTTGAGAGCCCCCAGCTCAACTGGGGTTCCAGTAGCAGAGTGGCTAGTGGCCCTGCCCTCATGGGAAATGAAGGGGAGCTGGACATGGGTGTCTACACTGTGCCTTTCATGAGATACTTATTTTACCTGGCAGATGACCTAATGCCTAGGAAAACTTATATGGGAAACTTGTTTATCTTGGCAGACACCCTGTGGCTCTCATCTGTAGCCAGTTTATTCTTGTCTGACCATTTCATTGGCACTGGGATCCTGACCTTCTGTTTTACCTGGTGTCCCTGGGGCAAACCCAGCCTGGGGCAGCCCCTAGTTCTTCAGATGCAAGATGCAAATTCAATACACCATCACAAGAGGAAATAAGTTCAAAATTTTCTACTAGAAGATCCAAGGCAAGGAGGGCATAATGAGTTAGGAGGACAGTCCTCTGTCTCCAGGTCATGCAAGGCAGAAATGAAGAGTCAGGCAGAGAGAGAGAGAGAGAGAGAGAAGGACATGGTGTGCAGTACATATAAGGGAACAGGGTGTGGGTCACTTTCAGTTTGCAAGGAAATGCCTGAATGGCTCCTTTAAATGATTCAACAGGAAAGTGGGGAGTCCAGTTGCTAGGCAGGACAGAGGCCTCGAGTTCTTATCTTCAGCCACTGACTCTAGCCATTTGGGAGTGGTGTAGAACTGGAAACTGTCAGGAGTCACTGAGCCCTGCTTCTGGTTTGAGAAAGTTAAGCTTGTGTTCCAAGCAGATGCTGAGGTAACATAAATTTGTCATAATTCATTACAATGGAAAACAGCTCTATTTGATGTGGTCACAAGGCTCCGAGTTGGGAGGGGCAGAGCTACCTGTGATGTTGGTTTAAGCCCAGTGTGGACAACTGTCCTGAAATAATGAATGCAGACAAAACGCGAGAAAAATAACATGTTGATGAATGTATTCCTGGATCTAACTTTCCCACCCCAAGACCAGCTACACCCCTGATCTTTCTGCAATTTGGGTCAAAAGAGCCAACTGGTAGGCCTTTGGTAGGTTCAAATTTAAGATGGATTTTGGTGACTTACAGTCATAGGGTTCTGGCATGTGAATGGTTTAAAACTCCTTCTCCAGTTTTACTATGCCATAATGTCATCAATAAATATTTACTAAGAAACGGATGTGGACCAGGCACCCAGCTAAGTGATGGGACACAACCCAGCTAAGTGATGGGCTAAAGATACGGTCCCTGCCACGCAGAGCTGACAGGCTGGAACTGCATAGTGCAATGCAGTAGCCACTAGCCACTAGCCACAGTGGCTATTTCCATTTAAAATAACTAAAGTTAAGTTAAATTACAAATTCAGAGTAAGAAAACAAACAACCTGATTCAAAAACAGGCAATGGATCTGAATAGACATTGCTTAAAAGGAGAAACACAAATGGTCATCAGGTATGTGAAAATGTGTTCAACATCACTAATCATCAGGGAAATGCAAATCAAAATCCCAATGAGCTGCCACCTCATACCTGTTAGGATGATTATGATCAAAAAGATGAAAGATCACACGGGTTGGCAAGGGTGTGGAGAAAGGGAACACTTCTCCAGTGTTGGTGGGAATGTAAATTGGTACAGCTGTCGTGGAAAACAGTATGGAGATTCCTAAAAACATTAAAAATAGAACTCCCATATGATCCAGCAATCCCACTTCTGGATATATATCTAAAGAAAATGAAGTCAGTATATTTTAGAGACATCTGCACTCTCATGTTCATTGCAGCACTATTCACAAGAGCCAAGATATGAAATCAACCTAAATGTCCACTGAGGGATGAATGGGTGAAGAAAATGTGATACACACACACACACACACACACACACACTGAAACATTATTCATCTTGTAAAAAGATGGAAATCCTGTTGTTTGTAACAACACGGATGAACCTAGAGGACATTATGCTAAGTGAAACAACCCAGGCACAGAAAGACAAATGCGGCACAATCTCACTTACAGGTAGAATCTAAAAAAGGTCAAACTCATAGAAGCAGAGAGTAGAAAGGTGGTTGCCAGAGCTGAAGAGTGGGAGGGGAAATGAGAAGATATTGGTCAAAAGGTAGAAAGTTTCAGTTATGCAGGATGAATAACCTCTGGAGATCTAATATATAAAATACATAACATGATGACTATTGTTAATAATACTCTACAGTACACTTGAAATTTGCCAAAAGAGTAGATCTTAAATGTTCTTATTGTAACTTCACAAGACTAATCTGGTTCAACTTTTCTGTAAGAAAGTTGTGAATTTTCAGCTGCCATGGACTCCCAGGTTGAAGATTATATAACCTAAGCATGCCCAGATGAACCAAGCATGCAACCAGGGGTGGAACCTAAGTGCTTGATTGGAGGAGTGGATATTGAATTAAGAAATGGACACCATATGGCAGGGTCCGGGCTCCACTCAGATTGAGCCCTGGCATCACCTCATGGTATGGTCCAGTCAGAGCACGCCTCCTGGTATCACCCCATGGCAAGATCCAATCAGATCACACCTCATTACCCTCTGACTATAAAGCCTGCCCCAACTCCCAGCTTGTGGAGACAAGTTTTGAGTGTTTCCTCCTGTCTCCCTGCCCGTCAACTCACAGTAAACCTTTATCACTGCAAAATCCCAGTGTTTCAGTGTGTGACTTGGCATTACCCATCGGCAAACGGACCCCGTTTGGTTCCTTAACATCACCACAAAAAATTAAAAATAATAAAGATGTGAAGTGATGGATATGTTAATTAGCTTGATTGTGGTTATCACTTCACAATGTATACATATATGTGTATCAAAACATCATATTGTACACCTTAAATATATGCAATTTTTATTTGCCAATTATACCTCAATAAAGCTGGGGAAAGAAGAACACATTAGTCAAAAAAAAATCTGAGTGTCTTTTTTTTGTCCTCTTCTGATTCTTAACCTGCTTTTTCAAGGAGGAAATTTAGTTCATTGCTGAAAGCTACTTGATAGTTGACGTTGAAGACCTTATAGAACCCTAGAATATATATGTGTATATACATGTGTGTACATATGTATATGAAAATATAAATATGCCTACACACAAACACATACACATTTCAAACACACACACATATTTCAAAGGTTTGGTAAGCCTTCTGATGCCAATTTCTAAGCATGAGATTCCAGAAATGGAATGTCATCATAACACAGATGTTACATACTCTGGAAACTTCCTGCAAGAAGTTTGTCCTTTTAAGTATTTAAAAATAAAGCATTTCACGCCTGTAATCCCAGCACTTTGGGAGGCCGAGGCGGGCGGATCATGAGGTCAGGAGATCAAGACCATCCTGGCTAACACGGTGAAACCCTGTCTCTATACAAATCCAAAAAATTGGCCGGGAGTGGTGGTGGGCGCCTATAGTCCCAGCTACTCGGGAGGCTGAGGCAGGAGAATGGCATGAACCCAGGAGGTGGAGCTTGCAGTGAGCCGAGATCGCGCCACTGCACTCCAGCCTGGGCAACAGAGCAAGACTCCGTCTCAAAAAATAAATAAATAAATAAATAAATATAAAAATAAATAAATAAATAAAGCATTTCTCCAAATAAATTCAGTTATTTACTCTCACCACATTTCAGGCACTCAGTAGGAACATGTGGCTAGTGGCTACCACACTGTATAGAATAAGTATAGAATGCTGCCATCAGAGCAAATCACTCTATCAGACAGCCTGGTCTAGAGCTTCACTAGCCAAAGTGTTATTCTAAGACTAGCAGCACCGGCTTTACCTGGGAGCTTGTTGGAAATACAGAATCTCAAGCTCCAACCCAGACCTACAGAGCCAGAATCTGCATTTCAACAAGATTCCCAGTGATTCATGTGTACATGAAAGTTTGAGAGACCCCATCCTGACAGGCACTCCTAGTTTAGCCCCTCTGTCTCACTGTCACAACCCACCTTCCTGTGTCCAGGTGAGATGGTTCCAATCTCAAGAGAGACATACAGGTGTGTATGGCCATCAGCTTACTGACCTTTCCCCAACCACAAAATAAACTCCAAAGGTGTTTGTCCATGAGCAAAGGCTTCAAGGAACAACCCCAATGTTCACCCCAATAAATCCCCTCCCAAGGCATTTGCCAAGTCAGGATACAGGATTGGCATTAATAAGAGCACCAGACTAGGTTGAGATTTGGTGGCAATCCCACTCCAGGAACAATTTCTCAATGATTCATTTCTTTTTTTCAAGATAAAATCACTGCAGACTGCTGAAGGAGTGAGGAGTTTGTGTTGTGTTATATTTTTATTTTTGCAGAAAGAGGAAGAAGGCTTTCACTGTGTAGCAGAAGCATCCTCCGTGCTTTCATGCTGTAAACGATTTGCCCACTCCTGGGTGGGTTTCCAGGTTGCCAACCAACTCAGCCTGATTGAGAAGCCCAGTGTACTCTGAAAAACCTTTATACACACACACACACACACACACACACAGCCTTGAACTAATTGGTGGCACCCAACCATAACCAAGAAAAAAAAGCAACAAACGACCCACATTTAAATTGCAGATTGTGACCTTTACGCTTGAAATCGTTTCAAACATCCTGTTTATAGCTTTGGGGTTCTGGCACTCAATAATCCTACAAATTATTTTCCTCCGTTTTTTTAATGGTTATTATTATGCATTACATTTCCCCAGTTTCTGGGCCTCACCCCCAGTTGGTTTCTCCAGAGAGACGAGGTAATTTGAAAATGCCTGCAGAGTGACTTTTCTGCTTTAATGTTGCTAGTTTATTCTACTTAGCTGAACCAGATGCAGAAGCTGGTGAACAATTCTTGGCCCTGCCCACTCATGACAGAGGGAGGTAAGTGTAAAAGAGGGAGGGGTGTGAAGGTGGGAGAGAAAAAGGCTTTTTCTCCAAGCTGTAAAACTTGTCTGACCCAAAGGTCTTTAATGCGTGGGTCTAGGTTAGCATTCCCTGAAGTGTTGGTAAATTACAGGAGAATACGTTGGTAGGTGTTACAAGGCAACTCTAGGTTAAACAGAATTGAAAGGATTCCTTAATGCAGTACTTCTCAGGACCTTTAAATGCTAACATGTATGGAGAACTCCCTTTGGTGTGAAGCCGAGAGGCAGGTCTACTGTGTCATTTCCAAAGTTTATTGAATTAAGATGCACCTATTTCTCTGAGTGATCTCACAAAACATGGCTCACAGCCCACTTGGGAGGCACTGCTTGTTCTGGATACAATGGTAGGATTGCAGACAGATGGGCTCCCTTCTCTTCCTTCCTTCCTTCCTTCCTTCCTTCCTTCCTTCCTTCCTTCCTT
>NC_045443.1:105643260-105643614 GCF_002776525.5 Piliocolobus tephrosceles | reverse complement strand
CTTCCTTCCTTCCTTCCTTCCTTCCTTCCTTCCTTCCTTCCTTCCTTCCTTCCTTCCTTCCCTTTCTTCTTTCCTTCCTTCCTTTCTCTCTCTCTCTTTCTGTGTCTTTCTCTCTCTCCTTCCTCTCTTCCTCCCTTCCTCCCTTTCTCTTTCTTTCTCTTTCTCTCTCCCTTTCTTTTCTTTCTTTCTTTCTTTCTTCCTTTCTTTCTTTCTCTCTCGTTCTCTCTCCCTTTCTTTTTCTTTCTCTTTCTTTCTCTCTTCTTCTCTTTCTTTCTCTCTTTCTTTCTTTCTCTCTCATTTTCTCTCCCTTTCTTTCTTTCTTTCTTTCTTTCTTTCTTTCTTTCTTTCTTTCTT
>NC_045443.1:105402822-105643250 GCF_002776525.5 Piliocolobus tephrosceles | reverse complement strand
CTTTCTTTCTTTCTTTCTTTCTTTCTTTCTTTCTTTCTTTCTTTCTTTCTTTCTCTCTTCTTCTCTTTCTTTCTTTCTCTCTTTCTTTCTTTCTTTATTTCTTTCTTTTCTTTTCTTTTTTCTTTCTTTCTTTCTTCAGAGTCTTACTATGTTGTCCAGGTTGGAATGCAGTGGCTATTCACAGGTGCAATCATAGCTCACTGCAACCTTGAACTTCTGGGCTCAAGTGATCCTCCTGCCTCTGCCTCCCAAGTCTCAAGTCTGGGACTGCAGGTGCACATTACCACACCCAACGTGCAGCAAAGTTTCTATGACCCAGCCTTACGTGCTCCAGGATGTCACTTCTGCCACATTCTATAGGTTAAGCAACTTACTAGGGTCTGCCCAGATTCACAGGAGGTGAAACAGCCTCTGCTTCTCAATAGAATGTACATCATTTTCAATCCACCATGCTGGCCTGGGCTTCCCAAACAGTATGTTAAAGATTCAAAATCAGAAAGACAGGAACATGAGCCCTGCTTCCTGGCACTCTAAGCATTTCCATTTTAAACACCAACTCACACTCCTCTCCAACTATACCCACAGATGTAGGAGTTGGAGTTGGATATGGTCACAACCTTCCAACATTTCTCTCCACTTTCTTCTGGAAACAAACCCCCCTTTCCTAAGGGGACCCAAGGTACTTAGAACTAGCCTGTTGAGAGTAACAGCACACACTTGATTTCTCTCTGAGACCTCATGCCTGAAGCACAATAAATGTTTGATGATTGAGTGAGTGGATCAAGGACTAATTCCAGCAGAAATAAACAGTCATGTGTATTGTGGGCCAGACACTGTGCTATGTAGTTTTTATTCAGTTACTCATTTAATGCTCACTACAACTTTATGATGTGGCTACTAAGTTTACTGCCGTTTTACAGATGAGGAACCTGAGTCATCTGCCACATGGGTAACAAATAGTAAGTCAGAGATTCCAGGCCAGATCCATCTAACTTTGCATCTGATGTTCTGAAATGCTCTACAACTGGACAGAGGGAAAGAGGAGCAGTCAGTACCCACTGTGGTCCCTGTTTTCTAAGTACTTCTGTTTGTAAGAGTCATGGGTTACTATTTATCGTTTTCTCTATGCCAGGCTTGGTCTAAGAACTGTGCTTACTCATTCAACCTTCACAGCAACCTCATCATGTAGAGGTTATGATAATTGAGGAAACTGAGGCACAGCAATGTGAATTGACCTACTCAGTGCCACATGGCTTGTTGTTAGAGGCAGAGCCAGGATTTGAACCCAGGACTCTGGTCCCAGGAGTCATGCTGTCCTCCATTTGGCCACTCTAAGGAACATCCTTTGTTTACCTCCCAGATGGCAACAAAAGTTAGAACCAAAAGACCAAGTCTCAATTGCATTCAGTTCTGTTAGAGCCTTCCAAACTCAGAGCTTCAGCAAGGCTGGGACAGTGTCCTACCTCCTGCATGAAGACATGTACCTTTTCAGCTTCTCTCACCCTCCCTGGACCAGTCCTGGCATGAATCAAAGCATTCGAGCAGAAGGAAAACTACAGCTGGGCCAGGAGCCCAGCCTCAGGGGTCCTGCTTGCCAGGCCTGGCAGTCTGAACAACCCCTGTTACTTCTGACCACCCCTCTGACAGCAGGATGGAGAAATTCTTGTTAAGGGGCTCTGAAGGGCCCACCCTGCATTCCCCGCATTCCCTACTGCCTTAGGGTGGAAAGAATTTCCAACCAAACTTGGCAAGCCAGGAAAGACTGTGGCCTGGCTGCTCCTGCTGGAAATTGCGATGCTGGCCTGGCCCTGCTGCCTCCCCTTGCTCACTCCTAAGAATAACCAGGTGGCCTCCACACCCACCACTGGGGCTGCAGCCTTTTCTGAGATCTCCCTTTGCTCGATTTAAACCCTCCATGGCAGAAGAGAAATTAGACTGTGAGCCCCAAGAGCAGGAGCTCAAATCTGATTTGTGTGTTGCAGAGAACACTGTCTTGCTGTGTTGGGGGAACCACCTATGTCTAGGGTATTTCTGGAGACTGGAGCTGCTTTCCATTAGGACTGCATTCATGTTGCAGGGAGCCGGCCCTTACACCCATTGGGGAAGATGCTGTCAGTGCCTGGCTTATATTCCCACACAGTGCAGCAGCTTCATAGTGCAAGCCTGGTCTCTTTCCTGATGATTTCCCTGAGCCAGACCATCCAGAAGTGCTAGGGAGTGGATCCCCCAGGAAGATCCTTAAAACAAGGACAATGGGAATTGGTGAACAAGCACCCCAGGCCCTTGTCTCTGGGGTGGGATAACTCCGAGCATGTGAGCATGTCTTAGGCTGCCTCCCGCAGTCACACCACTCACCTGCTCATCGACATACCTGTGTTGGCTTTCTTCTCTTGCCTGTTTCACTTCCCTTCCTCCCTACTGACGTTTCTAAGGATTTGCTCCTTGTCTCAGTGTCTGCTTCTTCTAGATAGGCTCAAACTGAAACACTCTCTGAGGCTCTTGATTGGGAAAAGTAGGGAAGCCTCTCACCTTGAGGGGCCAGGCTCTTCTTTGTCAGGGCTCACGAAGGTGACAGGTGGAGTAGGCAAGCAGACCTGTGACCAGCCCCTAAATCTTCAGCCTGTGGCCTTGGGATCCCTGGTATGGGTTTCTTTCCACTGCAGCTACTTTCCTTCCTGCTTATGTTTGGCTCCAGAGACTTTGGAAATCATTTGCAGTCCAGGAGCTTGGGCCAAGCAGAAGTCCATGTGCTGAAATCTATGCTGGGTGTGACTGTGTGTCAGACACTGTGCAGGGCTCTGGGGACCTGGTGGTGAGGGAGCAGGGAGCATTTAGCAGAGGGAGTCAACCCAGTAGGGGTTCAAGAGGTCTTCCTGATGGAGAATTTTTTTTTGACACAGTCTCGTTCTGTCCCCCAAGCTGGAGTGCAGTGGCATGATCTTGGCTCACTATAACCTCTGCCTCTCAGGTTCAAGTGATTCTCCTGCCTTATCCTCCTGAGTAGCTGGGACTACAGGTGTGTGCCACCATATCCAGCTAATTTTTATATTTTTAGTAGAGACGGGGTTTCACCATCTTGGCCAGGCTGGTCTCGAACTCCTGACCTCAAGTGATCTGCCCACCTCGGCCTCCCAAAGTGCTGGGATTACAGGTGTGAGCCACTGCACCTGGCCCTGGAGAAGGTGGAGAAGATTCTGATGTCTACACCCCCGCACTAGAAATCCTGATTTGATGAATCTATTACAGGTATGGCCTGGACATTGGCGGGTTTGAAATCTCCCTAGGTGATTCCAATGTGCTGTCAGGGTAGAGACCTACTGCTTTAAGTTCCTCTTGAAGCTTGGTTCTGCCTGCTCAGCTGGTGGGCTGAGGGGAGAAGGTGAGAGTTTTAATGGTAATGTCCAAGGCAGCAGTGTAACACACTGGCTTCTGTTGTCTTACCCACCGTAGCTCATGGGGGTCAAGGAAGGCATGGCCCATAAGGAACCTGTGGTAGAGGAGTCAGGCCTCCTAGGGCCCTTGAGTGTATACCCCAGATATCCCACCAGTCCACACTAGCCATGCTCATGAGTAACTGTGAGAACTCATATTCCCTGAAAATGGAGTCTATGACCCAGTGAGGAAGGCCACGTTGCCCTAGAAGATAGCCCAGCTCTGAACACACACACACACACACACACGCACACATTCTCAGCACGGGATCACGCACACATTAGGTGGTCAATCCACTTATCAGCACTTACTGTGTCTCTGGGACTGTACTGAGCAATTTGTATACATTCTATTTTCATCTCTTCTGACAACTATAATAGGGTGCTGATTCCACTGTCCCCATTTTAAGGCTGAGGCCAGGAAGGCTAGGAGATGTTAAATAACGTGTCCAAGGTCACAGAACAGCAGAACTAAGATTTGAAACCAGATCTGATTCTGAAGTCCAGGAGTTGCAGAACCACTATGGAAACTGCTTCCCTATGAAAGAGGCAGAAAGAACCTATAGTTGAATGCTTGAATGACTGAATGAACGAATGAGTGAGTGAATGAATGAGTGAAGGAGTCAGTGAATGAATGAGTTATTGGTTGGCTGCCAGGTTTCATGTCCAGTGGCCCACTTTTCTTTCCCATGTGATTTTGGTGACTTATGCACCATCCTCGAGCTCAAGACAATCTCATCGGTAATGAACTTCCAGGTCTCATTCCCTGTGGAGTCCCCAGTCTTTGTCCTTCTCCACCGACAAAGCTGTCCTGAGACAGGGTGAGTATGCTGGCCATCTTCAGGCCACTATTCATATTAAGGTTAGAAACAGGCCAGGCGCAGTGGCTCATGCCTGTATTCCCAGCACTTTGGGAGGCTGAGGTAGGTGGATCACGAGGTCAGGAGTTCGAGATCAGCCTGACTAACATGGTGAAACTCCGTCTCTACTAAAAATGCAAAAATTAGCTGGGCGTGGTAGTGCACGCCTGTAATCCCAGCTACTCAGGAGGCTGAGGCAGGAGAATCACTTTAACCCAGGAGGCAGAGGTTGCAGTGAGCCCAGATTACACCACTGCACTCCAGCCTGGGCGACACAGCGAGAGTCCGTCTCAAAAAAAGAAAAAGAAAAAAAAAAGACTAGAAACAACACCTCCTGTAGCACAAGCTCCGGAGAGTGGTGGCGCCTGGAGTTGTACAACATGGTGGCCATGGTGGAAACATTTAAAGGGATATAAAATGATCTTATCTCACCATCCAGACCCACATCCTACCCAAAGGAGGTGTCCTTCCCAGCCAAAGCCCACCTACCTCCTGCTCACCCTGTTTGGTTTTCAGCCATGACTTTCACTCTGACCTCTAATTAAAGTGAGTATACTAAAGGTCAATATTCCCAAAAGTGGAACAGAATTTCTGGGTTTCCTTGCATGTGGTCATACAGCCTTTGGAATCAGAAAGACAAGGGTTCTAATCCCAGCTTCACCACTTTAGCAGCTGTGTGACTTTGTGCAGGGGACATTATACCTCTCTGTGCTTCGGTGTCCCCATTTGCAACATGGGGATAATAATAGCACCTCACAGAGATGTGAGGATTTGAGGAATAAATTATATCAACACTTCTCAAATGGGGCTGATTTTGTTCCCAGGCAACATTGGACAATGTTTGGAGGCATTTTTGGTTGTCACAATTGGGGCAATGGTACCGACACTGGTGGATAGAGAAGTCAGAGATGCTACTCAACATCCTACAATGCACAGGACATCCATCCTTCTACCCCAGCAACAAAGAATTATCTGGTACAAAATGTCAGTAGTGCCCATATGATCCAGCAACTCCACTTATGGACAAATACCCAAAGGAATTAAAAGCAGGGCCTGGAAGAGATATTTGCATGTGCATGTTCATAGCAGCATGAGTCACATTAGCCAAAAGGTGAAGCCACGCAAGTCTCCACTGACAGAAGAATGGACAAACAAAATGTGGTGTATTCATAGAACAGAATATTATTCAGCCTTAAAAAGAAAGGAAATTCTGACACATGCTACAACATGGATGAACCTTGAGGATGTCACACCAAGTGAAATAAGTCAGTCTTGAGACTGACTGTCTTTTTGAAAAGACAAAGACATGATTCCATTTATATGGGGTACCTAGAATAGTTACATTTATAGAAACAGGAAGCAGAATGATGGTTGCCAGGGGCTGGGGGGAAAAGGGAGTGAGGAGTTATTGTCTAATGGGTAAAGAGTCTCACCTCTTTCATCCCAGATGAAAGGAGTTCTAAAGAAAGATGGTGGTGATGGTTGCACATTACAAATGTACTTAATGCCACTGAGCTGTACACTTAAAAATGGCCAAAATGGTAAATTTTATCTGCTGTATCTTTACCACAATTTTAAAAATTGGAAAAAAATATTAATAGTGCTGCTTTTGAGAAACCCTGACCTAAGTAAATCATATAGCACTGAAGTGGAGATAGAGTAGCTACCCTCAAAATGTTAGTTCCTTTCTATTTTATTTTATTTTCATTTAGATAGAGTCTTGTTCCGTCCCCAGGCGGTAGTGCAGTGGCTCAATTTCAGCTCACTGCAACTTCCGCCTCCCAGGTTCAAGTGATTCTCCTGCCTCAGCCTCCTTAGTAGCTGGGATTACAGGCCTGCGCCCACACGCCCAGCTAATTTTTATATTTTTAGTAGAGATGGGGGTTTTGCCATGTTGACCAGGCTGGTCTCAAATGCCTGGACTCAAGCAATGTGCCCACCTCTGCCTCCCAAAGGGCTGGGATTACACGTGTGAGCCACCACACCTGACCTATTTTCTTTTTTTCATAGTCACCCGGAATTTAACCTGATACAGTTATCCTGGGTGATGTGTTGTAAGAAAAATATTTTAATTTAAAAATGTGGGCTAGGCGTGGTGGCTCATGCCTGTAATCCAAGTACTTTGGGTGGCCGAGGCAGATGGATCATGAGATCACAAGATTGAGATCACCCTGGCCAACACAGTGAAACCCCGTCTCTACTAAAAATACAACAACAACAACAAAAAATTAACCCGGCGTGGTGGCACATGCCTGTAATCCCAGCTACTCAAGAGGCTGAGGCAGGAGAATGGCATGAACCCAGGAGGTGGAGGTTGCAGTGAGCTGAGATCGCGCCACTGCACTCCAACCTGGGTGACGTAGCGAGACTCTGCCTCAAAAAAAAAATGTGGGGTGATGAGAAATAGGTTCTAGGCCTATGCTCTCCAATAGAAATACGATAGGAGTCACAATATTTATTTATTATTTTTATTTTTGCATTTTTATTGTAACAGCTTTATTGAGCTATCACTAACATATAAAATTATATATATATACACACATACATATATATATTTAAAGTGCACACCTTGATGTTTTTCTTATTTAATTTTTTAAAGTTTAGATTCAGGGGGTACAAGTGCAGGTTTGTGACACGAGTAGATTGTGTAATGTGGAGGTTTGTGTTTCTAAGGATCCTGTCACCCAGTGGTGAATATAGAACCTGGTAGGTTGTTTCTCAGCCCTTACCCCACACCCTCCCTCTCGTATCTTGGAATCCCCAGTGTTTATCGTTTCCATCCTCGTGTTCCTGTGTACCCAATATTTCGTTCCCACTTACAAGTGAGAACACATGCACGTAATTTTAAACTTTCCAGTGACTGCATTAAGAAAGGAAAATAAAACAGGTGAAATAATATTACAATATTTTAAATATTTTATTTAACCCAACATATCAGAGATATGATCATTTCAACAAGACATCAATATAAAATACGAATGAGCTATTATATACCTTTTTTTCGTACTGGGTCTGCAAAATCCCATGTTTATGTGACCCTCACAGATCATCTCAGTTTGGACTTGCCACGTGTTGTCCTCCGTAGCCACAAGTGGCTCATGGCTGCTGTATGGAACAACACGGTGTTAGACGAAAACCTTTCCACTCACAGGTCAGATTGGGAAGGGAAAAAAAAGACAAGGAGAAACAGGAAAGAAAGGAAAGTAGGAAGGGAATCTTCCAGAGCATACCAGCAGGAAACAGAACTAACATCTCCGAAAAAGGGCTGGAGCCTTGTTGTCTGCCTCTCTAACGGTAGCTGCTGGAGAGTGTTCGCACCCTGTCTCTCCAGGTCAACCTGGTTCCACCAGAGGTCAAAGACAAGCCCAGCCCGGGGCCTCAGAAGTGGTGGACACTGACTGCCCAGCCTGGGGAGCTTGTTCCCCACTTGCTGCCTACAGCGGGAACACATGGTCACTGGGGAGGACCACCATCGCCACCCCCACGAAATCCAAGATACTATTTGCATAAGCCTCATCCAAGGCTGGCTCTTGCAATGTTTTCAATTTTTATTTTATTTTTTAGAGACAAGGTCTTGGTCTGTTGCCCAGTCTGGAGTGCAGTGGTGCCATCCCAGCTCACTACAGCCTCAAACACCTGGGCCCAAAGGATCTTCCTGCCTCAGCTTCTCAAGTAGCTGGCAGTACAGGTATGCAACTACCACACCCAGGTAATTAAAAATTTGTTTTTGTAGAGGTGGGGTCTCACTATGTTGTCTGGGTTATTCTCAAACTCTTGGTCTCAAGCAATCCTTCCGCCTTGGCCTCCCAAAGTGCTGGGATTACAGATGTGAGCCACTGTGTCCAGCCCTCCTGCAATATTTTAAATCACCTTTGGCTTAGGGAGGTTGAGTGTCTGTTGGTTTCATCAAGCAATTCCCTGGATGAGACAGAGCCCATTTCCATGGCTAATATGATGGAGCATTTGGAGAGTGCTGAATCCATTAGGGACCAAAGTGGTTTCCCATTGTCATTAGCTGAAATCTGGATGACTATACAGCTCAGGGCTCAGGGTAGAGGCTCCAGGATCAGTGGGTGGATTCCCAGGACAACCGCTAAGTCAGGGCAGCCCCGTTAAGACTGTCTGCAAAGTGCTTAAGGGCAGAGCAGTGGGACTGGGCTTCCTGAGTCCACATCCCAGCTCTGCCACTTGCCATCTGACAACAAGAAAGCAATCTAATTCCTCTGACCCTCTCATTTTTCAATTTTAAAAATTTTTGTTAACATATAATAATTGTATATATTTATGGAGTACAAGGCTTACATTGTGAGATGATTAAATCAAACTGATTAACATATTCAGAATCTCACATTCTTATCTTCTTCTTTTTTTTTTTTTTCTGATGGCAACATTTAAAATCTACTCTTTTAGGGCCAGGCATGGTGGCTCGCACCTATAATTGCAACACTTTGGGAAGCTGAGGGAGGAAGATCACTTGAAGCCAGGAGTTTGAGACCAGCCTGGGCAACACAGCAAGATCTTGTCACTGTAAAAAATTGAAAGTTAGCTGGGCTTGGTGGCATGTGCCTGTAGTCCCAGCTACTTGGGAGGCTAAGATGGAAGGATCACTTGGGCCAAGAATTCAAGGTTGTGGTAAGCTAGGATTATGCAACTGCACTCCAGCCTGGGTGGCAGAGAAAGACCCTGTCTAAAAAAATAAATAAATAAAATCTACTGCTTTAGTAATTTTGAAGTAGACATTATTATTAACTATAGCCACCATGCTGTACAATAAACCTCTGAAGCCCATTCCTTCAGTAAAACAGAAACTTTGCACCCTTTGAACAACATCTCCCCCACCCCACCCCGCCCTGTCCCGGACTCTGGTAACCACCATCCCACTCTCTACTTCTATGAATTCTACCTTTTTAGCTTCTGCGTAGAAGTGAGATCATGCAGTACTTATGTTTCTATGCCTGTGAGCCCCTTTATTCATTCATAAGGTGGATGTAAGAATTGTTCCATTTGCCTTGGAAAATCTTTCCCCAGACATTGCTTGATGCTCATACTTATACTTCCCTAGTCTGTTCAGATGCCACTTCCTCCACGCATTCTTTCAGCATTGCCTTGTTAGAAACTGCGACTCCACCCCAGCACTTGTCATTCCCGTTCCCTGCTCTGTTTTATTTTTCATAATATTTACTACTAAACACACTACATTATGGTTTTATATGTTTTATATGTTGTCTCTCTCTCTCCAGTAAGAATATCAGCTCCAAGAGGGCAGAGGTTTTGCCCATTTTGTTTACTGCAGTATTCCCAGAATGAAGCAGGTGTTCACAAAAGATTTGTCAAAATAATGTCTTAATTAAATGAGCACCTAACAGTACCTGGCACATAGTAGGGCATTACTATTACTCAGACATTGTTTACTAATCAGGTCAATGTCACATGGTTCCTACTTTACTAATTCATCTAAAAATATTTCTTGTGCATATATTATATGCCAAGGAGTATGCTGGGCTCTGGTGATGCAGGAATGGACAAAAGGACTTATTGCTTTAATTGTTTTGCTCATTGTCTGTGGGTGTGCTGGTGATTTTTCTGGCCTCAGCTTAACTCACTGAAGTGTCTGAGTACAGCTGGAGGTCAGGCAAGTGGCTTCATTGTCTTGGTGGGGCTTTTCAGTATTTGAGGGTCAACTGGCCATAGGCTGCAACAATGACCTTGTCTGAAATGATTGAGTTCCCCTCCACAAGTTCTCATCTGCTAGCAGATATCCTGGGGTTGTCCCCATGGTGGCTGGGCAAGATTTCAAAAGAGAAAGTAGAAGTGTTCTAGTCTCTTGACCCCTGAGAACCCCTAAGAACTCTCTGAGTCACTTCCACCGTACTCTGTAGGCCAATACAAGTGATAAGGCCAGCCTAGATTCAAGGATTTTTCAGGAACCAGACTCCACTTTTCAATGAGAGAAGCTGCAAAAGCACATTGGAAAAAGAGTAAATACAGAGAAGGGCAGCAAATTGCCACCATTTCTGCATCTACCACACAGAACTCTGATGTCAGGAGACCCAGAATGCCCCACTCAGAATTTGTCTGATCAGAGTCCCCAGCCAGCAAACATCCAAAAAAGGCTCTGGCCCACTCCAAAGCCCTCCCCGAGCCGCTTCCTTGGCTGTATTTGTACATTATGATTGGTTCCCCTACTTATCAGTCCCAGCAGGAAGAACCTTCCTTGTCACCAGCCCCTGGAGAACAATTAAAATCCCACACTATCGTCCAGACCTTAATAGGAGATTCCTAAAGGCAGAAACCTGACTTGCCCTAATTTTCCATAATTAACTCATCAAGGCACATGGAATGGCTGCTGCTGTGCACCGGGGCTCCCTGGCTTTTCCCAGACTGACCAGTAAGTCCCTGCTTGCCACATCGCATGGGGGAAGGGAAGCTACTGTTTATGGAAGACCTATTATGAGCCCAAATGGGCGGGCGTTTCCTAGGTGTGAACTCATTGCTTCGCTCAACAGCTGAGCCAGGTGGATATTATGATTCCCATGCTATGATGAACTAGCTGAGGCCCAGAGAGGTGAAGTCACTTGCTGGGAAGTTCCTGAACCCAGCTAGTGGTTATTTGGTTACTTACGGGGCCATACCTGGACAGGTTCCAAAGAAACTGAAGGTGCAAGTCAATACAGGCTCCTTTCTCTGAGGGAAAAAAAAAAGAAAGGGCCTCCTGAGGTGATGTGATTCAGTCACAAGTGTCTCCCCTAGCGGCTATCACAGGGCTTGGAGCCCCTCCACTAATCACTCCCTTCGTTGGGTGTTTCTTTTTCCATCACTGTCACCAAAAATTAGCACCAGGCAAGGAGACCCTGTTAAAATACAAATAGTGTGGAGCTCCAATTCGTTAAAACACAGTTTCCTGAGCTTCCCCTCAGACCTTTCAAAACAGACTCTTTAGGAATGAGGCCCTGGAATCTGTATTTTAATGTTCTCCTCTGTAGGTAATTCTGATGTAAAAGCCACTGACAATATCCTGCATGGAAAGACACCCACACAGTGTTGCTGTTGTTGTTGTTATTAAGTGAATAAAGCAGGTTGTCTAAAGCTTGACCCCATATTTGACAAAGAGATCTCAAATAGGTAACGAAAAAGTCTGTATGAAAAAGAACATACTGACAGTGGAAAGTTCCTACTCAGAGAGGGGTGACAGAGCTAGGTCATGATTATCTGTATTGCTTGAACATTGTGCAAAAAGCACATATTCCCTTGTAATCAGAAAAAGCAGTAAGACTCTTTTAATGCAAATATCCTTGAAAGAGGGAGAGGATACTGGCACTTGGGAGGCAACATTGAAGAAAATCTTTGACTGTGGCAGATAGCTGAGAGCAAAGCCTTTTGGTAAAAGGCTTTGGTGTAGGCACCTAGGGGAGAAATGGGGGGGAAGTGTGAAAATCCCAGCAGCAAGAGCACCAAAGTCCAGGTCCAACTGTTTCTATATCCTGTAATCTTAATCCCCATGCTGAACCATTGTGGTAGATTGCAGTGGTGGCCCCAATTCTTCCTCTGTCCCTGTGCCTATGTCCTTGCCCGTGTGACTGTAATGCTCCTCCTCTCTCAAGTTGACTCCACCAAGTGACTTGCTTTGGTCAATGAGATTTTAGCAAGCAAGACCCAAGACGAGGCTTAAAAAGTGGTTGTGCCTATACCTCTCCCATAAGACCACACCCAGGCTGCCTGTTGGAGGATGAGATACATGTGGAGGAGAGTCCAGTCATCACCGTTGACGATGTTTCTTTATCCACCACTGTCACCCAAAATTAGCACCAGCCAAGAAGTCCCTGTCTAAAATAGAAATACCATGGATCTACAATTAGTTAAAAGAGTTTCCTGAGCTTCCCCTCAGAACTTTTAAAATGGACTCTTTAGGAATGAGGCCCTGGAATCTATATTTTAATATTCCTCTCCATAGGTAATTCTGATGCATAAGCCACTGACAACATCTTGCGTGGAAGGACAAGTTGACAGCCGGCTGACCCCAGACATGTGAGTGCACCCAGCCAAGGTCAGCAGAGCTGCTTTGCTGACCACCCAGTAGTCACTAATGATCAATGACCAATAAGTGTTTATTGTTTAATGTCACTAGATTGTTTGTTATGCAGCATTTGGTAGCCGTAAATAGTTGATACAAGTTTGGACCTGTTCACGCTGACTGCACAGAAGAGGAGCCCTTAACACTGACCTATGTTTGGTGGAGTCTGATTCTGGCAAAAGGGATGTTCTGGGCAGGACTTGCTGGTGGAGCTGACTCATGGGTGTCACCCCTCAGTTACTGTTCTGATTTATTTGGTATCTCCATTGCTCATGAACTCTCAAGCATGAGTATGCTTTTTCCTATCACAGAGTAAATAATGGAGCCCTGTCAATTCCACAGTTCGTCAGTCATATGCACATTAGACTCACCTCTGCTGACAAGCTCTTCTGCTCACTCTCCCAAATGAGCAGACACAAGACAGTAACATTTTTTTTCACTTCTCCTAGGTGTTTACATTGTAGATCACAAGTACTCCCTTGCCTGGCACTATCATTTTAACGAACGCCATCAGCAATACACATTCAGATAACTCCAGAACCATGTACCCACACTCAAAGCCTGTAAATAATAGAAATGCTATATTGAAATTACCAGGACTTTTGCTATGTGCTTATATACATTAGGCTATTTAATCCTCACGTGAGTGTGCAGTAATACCATTATAGCAACATTTCAGAAGGAACAAAAGATGGGTCTTAAAAAATCTGTAACGCAGGTGAAAGATAAAATCCATACTATATTAGGATAATGTCAATATGATGTCAAAGAGTTCTCATAAACTGACCAGAAAAATGACAAATGGCCCCACAGAAAATGGCAAAGAATAGGAATTTATGGAAGAAATCCAAATGGCCAAGAATCAGAGGAAAAGATGCTTCAATTCTCTGGAAATTAGGCAAATGCAAATTAAAGTAACAATGAAATATTATTCTATACCCATTGAACTGGCAAAAATTAAAAAGAGTTATAACACCTCCTGCTGGTGGAGATGAGGAGAAAGGACATTCTCCTGAATGGCTGGTAGATGCGGAGACTGTGATCCAGAAGTCATCGGCTTGCCCAAGTTAACACATAATAAACAGCAGAGTCATCATTCAAATCTGTATACAATGAGCACCAAAGCTTATGCTATTAACTATTAAATAACTGGAAGGAATGTAGAGATCCATCTAGAGGGTTTTCAAGTGGTTTTAAATATTCACCTATATACCTACATATATAGTATGTATATATAAAAATATATATATTTAATATATAATATATTAAATTATATATAATAACTAGAATGTATATATTTAAATAAAATAAATATATAAATAAAATAAAATAATAAATAAAATATATATAATAAATAAAATACATAAATATTATATATATATATAAAATCAGCAGAATCTCTCTCCAAATAACATCTCACAGAAAGTCCTAGTCTCATGAAAGAAATAGCAAAGAGCTGCTATGGTTGAAGATGAGGTTGGGTGTGGAGGGGATGGTTTCAGTCTCTCCTCCTTGCCCCTATCCTCATTATACAGCCAAAGAATCTCTAGATCTCCATGGAACAGAGTTTCAAAATGGCTATCAAGCCCAATCCCGCAATTTCAGAGTATCAGGGGCATAAGTGAATGGCTCAGAGAAGGCAGGAATTGCTTGAGGTCATACAACCCATCATAGCAGAGCCGGGACTAAGATTAGCACTCCTGCTGTATAACTCTCAGGGTTCTGGATAGTCCTAACTGTCATGATCATGCCCACAGGCATCCTTCATTCAGCACCTTTTAGGTGTCCAGCAATGTCGTGCTTCATGTCCACTCCTCACAGTGACCCAGCATGAGGTGACCAAAGCCTAGAAGAGTGACAGGACATGCCCAACCCCGTACACCTAGGAAGTAACCAAGACAGGATTTGGACCAGGTCTACCTGAATCCAAACCGGCAGTGTCCTCCACTGTACAGAATTACCCCAGGTAAAGCAGCTGTGGGTTATGAAGAGTGTAGGCAGACGGGGCAGGAACTTTAGCCCAGAGCCCCCATGCATGATCCCTCAATCCCACCTGCCACGTTGTGTTCCATCAAGATCTTCACCGTCTTTCTTTATGCATCAGCTCCCGATCACTCAGCACCCAGCACTGCCCAAAAACTAGATAGCACTTAGTAGCTGTTATTTTCTGGCTGTTCATTCTTAGAGGCTAGCTGTAAGTCACCTATGGGGAGGGAGGTGGACTGGAGGCAGACAGTCCTGGGCTCACAGCCTAATCAGACATTTCCCAGCTGTGTGATTCTAAACAAGTTAATCCACTGCTCTGTCCATCTGCTCCTTCAAAGATAAAGCAGGGTTCTACAGTAATTGCGCTGTACCCATTAGGATGCTTTGGGATGCAGGTAAAAGAAACCCCAACACACACTGGCCAAAACATTGACAGAATCTATCATCTCACATAACAGGAGGTCTGCCAGGCAGAGTCCCCTTTGGGGTATAGATTTAGCAGTGCAAAAAATGTCAAGGAAGATGTAGCTCCCTCATCTTTCAACACTGCTATCTTCAGAGTTAGCTTCCTTTTCTGGCATATAGTAAGATGGCTGTCTGAATTGCAGGTGTCACATTTATTAATACATAGCTACAAGCACTAAAGAGTATCCCTCCCTTCTGATGCCTCCTTCTTAGTAATGGAAAGTTTCCCAAACGCCACTAACAAATTTTCTCTCACCTCTAATTGAACAGAACTGGGTCACATGCTAACCCTTAAACCAATCATTGGCAAGGGGAATAGCATTGCTGTGATTAGCTGGAACCAATCATCTGCAGTGCAATGTCTGATGAGAAGCCAACTATTTATTTTGAAACAATGCATTTAAGAAGGATTTGGTGTGCTAAATGGCCAGTCTGGTGGCAATTCTGCTTTTTTTTTCAACTTTGGATCTAGGACACTGGAAACACTCAGCAACTAGTGAGTGAGGGTATGAGTGAGTGAATGAATAAATGAAGAATTTCTTTCCTCTCATTGCTTTCTCCATTGCCCAACTCAATCATCTCTGGATGACCTCAATGCCCAAATGAAGCCACAAAAGATGGTGGATCTGGAACAAATTAGGAAATAATTTGAACTCTCTGGAAAGCTCTACTGAAGAGATGAGTGAATCTGGGCCTAGCCCAAGTTGTCTATGTCCAGAAATACTCATCAACTTGTCAACAGACTCTCTTGGGTGAGGGTGGACACCACATGGCTCACTTACTGATTTCATCAGTGGTGGTGTTGTTGCTAGTGTTCTAAATGAGTTGTCCCTAGTATTGAGATAATTTTGGAAGCTCTTTTTAGGAGTATGGTTAATGATAGACATGGTTGTTCAGAATAAATAGCCAACCTAGTTTTGGCACTGGGACAATAAAACATTTCTGCCAGAGGAAATAAAATGGGCAGGGTTGACCACCTGTAACTGGAATTTTGGTGGTCTCTATCCAAGATAGGGGCTGTTTGGTTATTTTGCCTCACGTTGGAGCCACAGTGGGAGATGACAGTGGCTGTCTTCACATTCCATGAGGAAATTAGTCTCCCTCTGGGAATTCATGCTGAAGGCTACCAGTTAGAACTCAACTGAAAGGAGAGATACAGCATCCCCACCACTATGAGTATGGTTAATAACAGACATGGCTGTCCAGAGTAAATAGCCAACCTAGTTTTGGCAACCCTCTGTGGTTGGAGACAAACCATGGGAAGGCACTCAAATTTTGGTTTATCCACCTATAAGGTGGGGTTTGGATGACATGATAAACCTTGAGAAACACAGAAGGCAATGTTGGGTAGAAATGGGATCATATGGCCCACAGTCATGCTGTGAGTTTTGGCAATTGTGGTAGGGGTACAATTTGCTCACATTTTTTTTCCTTCTCCACTCTCAGTGCATTTCACTGTGGGTGGAGTGTACATTCCTATCCCATTGATACTGGGCTGGACCATACAACTTGTGTTAGCCAATAGTAAATGTTTAGAAATGCTGAAGTAACTTTGGGCCACTTCTGAGCTTAAGCCTTACACAGTTTTGCCTGTGTTTTCATGTGCTCTCTTGAGATTTCTCTTCCCTTCCTTTAGAAGGGCATGTCCTGCGAGGCCACTGGCTCCAGAATGAAAGACAAAGGGAGCAGGGTCTTTCCTAACCTGCAGAACCATCCCCAGATGATCCACAGGACTGTTAAATAAATAAATAAAGTTGGCTTTGTCATGAGACAGGAATCATTATCCCCATTTTAGAGATGAGAAAACTGAGGCTCTGTGAAATTAGGGGACTTGTCCAAGATCACACAATCCGAAATCTGCAGAGCTGGGATTTAAATGGCCCCAAAGGCTGGATTTTCCTGCTCTCTTTTGCTCCATTCAAGTGAATGATCAAGAATACAAGTGTCAGCCGAGCACAGTGGCTCATGCCTGTCATCCCAGCACTTCGGGAGGCCAAGGCAGGTGGATTGCCTGAGCACAGGAGTTTGAGACCAGCCTGGGGAATATGATGAAACCCTCTCTCTACCAAAGAATACAAAAAACTAGTCAGGCATGGTGGCACATGCCTGTGGTCCCAGTTTCTCAGGAGGCTGAGGTGGGAGGACCACTTAAGCCTGGGAGGCAGAGGTTGTAGTGAGCCGAGATCACTCCACCGCACTCCAACCTGGGTTGGAGTGAGATCCCATCTCAAAAAAAGAAAGAACAGAAGTGTAGTTCCTTAAGGGCACAAGACCACTGCTCTGCCATCTGGGTATAGCCAGAAAAATAGAAGCCTCTTCTGGAAAGCCCTCTCCAGAGACCCATTGAGCTGACCCCAAATTCGTAACTCTACAGAAGGTCTAGAAGTGGTCCCAAGCAGATGGGTTGTTGTCACCTGGACAGGTCTCAGTATCTGCTGCTGCTGCTGCTGTGTGAGCATCCTGTAGAAGAAGCCAAGAGGAGACTCACTCCCTCCTACTGGGGGATGCCATTCCGTTCTTAAAGGCATTTATTGAGCACCTACTGCTTACCAGAAATAAATGGGATGCCTTGAGAAACCCGAGGTCATTTGTAGATAAGGAAAGGAAGTACATTTCAAAGTTCTCAGCCTCACATCCGAGACTCTTTTCACCTGACTCCAAACAAACCCCTATTGTTACTTACGTCAACACTTCATCCTCTCCTACCCCTCCGTTCACTCTAAACTCAGCCACATGAAAATTGCTTTGCTCCAAGCTTTTGCTTAAGTTGTTCCTGTGGCCTGGGATGTGCCTCTCTGTTCCATCTCAATTGTGACATTTCTGTTCACCATTAAAGGTGTGATGGGTCACCTTGGAGCCCTCTTTCCCAATCCCCTTCTCTGGGCTCTTTGTTGTCTGTGACAGCCATCTCGATGCTCGTCTACATGGAGGCCTGACTTTCCCACAAGCCCACGGTTTCCCACAAACAGAGATGTTTCTTTACTCATTTTGTATCACTTTCCAGCACAACAGGTAGCACAAATGCCAGATACTGGGTAGACAATGTATGTGAACATTATGCCCTTAGTAGTATAGAGCACTTTGGAATTTATTTGTTAGTGAGCTCCAGGTTTAAGTCCCAGATTCCCTTCTTTCTAGCTCTGTGACTGTGGGGAAATAGCTCACCTCTCTGAGCACCGCCAGACACTATTGTTGAAGGAGTCCGTGAGATAGTCCACAGAAAGCAACTAGCACTCAAGAAATGTAACCTATTCTTACAGATCACATAACCCTCAAGAAATGTGATCTATTCTTATAGATCACATATCCCTCAAGAAATGTGATCTATTCTTACTACTGTTGTTGTTATCATCCATTACCTTAGATTCTGGGATAATGGGCAATGATTATCCTAGATTCCAGGGGTCAGAAAATTTGTCTTTAAGAGCCAGAGTGTAAGTATTGCAGGTTTTGTGGTCCATGTGGTGTCTGCTGTGCTACTCAACTGTGCTGTCGTACCATGAAGGCAGGCACAGAAAATACGTAAATGAATGAGCATGACTGTGTTCCAATAAAACTTTATTTACATAAACTGGCAGTGGGCCAAATTTAGACTGTGGTTTGCTCACCGCTAACTTAGGAAATTAAAGGAAACCAGAAGCGGAAGGTAGAACTCGGGCTGTTTACATCAATTCTATAAGTCACTGCAAGGGGGGAACCTGCGGCAGGGGAGGGGTCATTCTTGGCTTGCCAAGCAGAAGAAGAAATGAAGAAATCATAGCGCACTGACGCATGAACTCTGGATTCAGACAGACATAAGTCCTGAAGCCACTTCGATCAGCTGCTGTGTATGACTTTGGGCAAAGGACCCCTCTCTGTTTAAGCTTCAGTTTTCTCATTTATTAAATGGAAAAAACAACAACCCGTATTTCCCAGGCTTGCGGGGAGCATAAAAGTGTTTAGCTACCTTGCCAGAATTTATAGGAACTGTGTCAAAATGCCAGAGAAAGGGAACATTACTGAGACCCTAGGCAGTGGGAAGGAAAAAAAAATTGAAATGGAAAATGCTGACCTTCTATTAGCTTCTAGTACACGGAATTTCTCAGCAAGACCTTGTAAACCGCTTAACTTTCAGCAAGGCTGACATTTGGAGGTTGATAAGCTCAGGTGTCGCTCATAACCAGGAAGCGTTTTTTTTTTCAAGAGGACACGAGAGCCTCAGCATTATGATCCCAACACCTCTAATCTCACCCCCAAACAGGTGCAGGTAGGGGACAGGGTCTTGGCACCTCTGGGGTTCCAAGACCTGTCCTTTGTCAGGGGCCGGGCAACATTCCCCAGTCCTGCCAGTATGATGGGAGATGGAGGTGGGAGTCTTGTGGGTGGGATATTTTTCTCCTGATGATCCAAAATGGAGGGGAATTCGGGGGGGAGAAGCACAGATTAATACTGGAAAGCAAGGGGATTAAAAAAGATTAAAGAGGGTAAAGAGAAACGAATGCTGATCTACTGGATACTTCTGCCTCAGAACGCCAGGTTTTTCCCTGATTCCAATAAGCTCTTTAAAAAATTCATGAGGTTTCTGTTTCTCTGAGTATTTATTTGGGGCCCCGGGGTAAACTCTGCTTTCATTGTGGGCAAGTCCTGGGGGGAAGGCATAATTTGTACAGTTGAGGGTAATAAATTACACAATGTCAACATATTCAGTCACTAATGCCCTTCAGCTGTCTCAGGCCCTATTAATGAGGGGTGGCCAGAATGAGAAAGGAAACCATTCTCTGGCTTTATTCCTCCTTTCTTTGTTTCCTTCCCTTCATTTCTGAGGGGGCTTCCCTGTGTCAGGCACTGGGGACATAGAGATGAAAAGGCCATTGAAAAGACACAGTTTTGCCAGGCATGGTGATGTGCACCTGTACTGCCAGCTATGCTGGAGGCTGAGGCGGGAGGATCTCTTGAGCCCAGGAGTTAGAGATCAGCCTGGGCAACATGGTGAGACCCTGTCTCTAATAAAAGAAAAGAAGAAAAAAGGTCACAGGTGATGGAGATGACACTTTCATGGAGAGTTCTAAGGCAATGTGATGGGTCCTAGAATAGGCGCCAGCAGGTTCTCTCCAGCAGCATTCACCAAGTCATGCTATATAGTCACGGTGGCACCAGGGTCGGGAAAAGGGCAGGAAGACACAAACCTTCTACTCATGCCTCCATTCTCTCATTTAAAATTGAACACATGATCCTCCAGAAAGGGCAGCCTCTAAAAAGTTAATACTTTTAAACCTATAAAGATGAAAAAAAAAGACTAGAAACTACCTAATGTCCAACAATAGGAGGCCAGTTATGTAAATTAGGCTACTTAGTGTCATATGATGTCGCCATTAAAGTAATGAGGATGGAGGTTGTGTAGCAACATGGAAAAGATGCGTACAAACTAAGTCTGGCAGTGAAAGGTGAAAACTGCATTTTACTAAACGAGAAAACAAAAGAAACTTCGTAAGGATCTGGTTGCCCTGGGGAGTTGAATCTGGAGGAGTGAGTATTTTGGGGACTGGCTCACATGCCTGTCTCCCCACTGGATTTGGGTACTTGGGGACCAGGGACCAGGGGCTGTGAGAGATACATGTAAAATCTCCAGCTCCTAGCCCTGTTACCCAGCTAGGGTAGATAAAAAATGTGTGAGAGAAAACAGGATATTGACGCTGCTCGTCCCTGCAGAGCACAGTAATTTGCACATAGAGGATGAAATTGCAGCCCTGGAACATGGAGGGAGGGCTGGATGAGCAACAAGGGAAGATGGAAGGAGAGAGAGAGAAATGAGAAAAAGAGAAAGAGAAAATGAGGTAGAAAGGAGGGGAAGGAGAGAGAAGGATGATTCTGCCTCGATTTAAAGCACTAACATATATTCGAGAAGTCATCTCTGCCAGGATCTAGCCAGACTCCTACACCTTGCATGGTTACCTCCTGTAAAAAGCTGTTTCCTCTGTGGCCCCAAAGTGAGGCACATGGAAGCTGCAGCCCTGGAGCTCTCTGGGACAGCTCTGGGCTCTCTGGGACAGCTCTGGGTCCCAAGGCAGGCACATGCTGAGGAGCCTGGGGAAGGAGAGTGAGAGTGGACCTTAGCGTTGAGCTGCTTTTTGGGCTCTGCCCACCCCATGATCAGTCTCAAGCTGTTGAATCCCCAAAGCAAACTTCAAAAAACTCTGGATTTTACTGATGGTTTAATGGGGCCCAGAGGATGGCGATTACAAGGCATATCCAAGAGCAAAGCTCCCTGAAGATCCCCTTCTGGTGTCTCTGCCTTCCCTGGATTTCCATTTCTTCTGGAAGTTGCCATGACTTTCCCTTCTCCTCTCTGTCAGTCTTCTTCAGTCATGCTTGTTTCTCTCTCCACCCCTTGTCCTCATCCACCTTGTTCCTCTAAACTCCCTCTGCATGCACACCCACCCTGCAATCAATAGCAAGTCTCAGCTATTGGCCACACCCCACATGTCCAGCTTCCCCAGCCAGCCCGTAATTTCTTCCCAGAAGTCTGTTCCTTGCAGCATTTTTTCTGTCTAGCATCATGTTGGAATTTGATTAGTAACGTAAGTCTCTGGCGACTGGGATGAGCTCTAAGTTTAAATTTAATCTTTGCAAGCCAGGTGACCTCAGACAAGCGACATCATCTCTCTGGACAAGTTTTCCTGTCCACAAAATGAGGATCAGATGAACACATGCCTAAAAAGATTTCTGTGAATATTTAACAAGATGCATGCAAGGTGCTGGTTTAGAGAGAGCATGAAGTTGTTCTTAGCCATCAGTACTATTATTTATTCACTGGAACATTCTGTGAGGTCAGTAGAGCAAGACTATGGTCCTCATTTTGTTATGAACAAACCAAGGACCAGAAAGGCGAGTTGACTTGCCCAAGGTTGCACAGGACCAAGCACCCAAGTCAGAGGTCAAGTTTAGTTCCTTGAGCCTAGACTCTTTGGATATCTTCCCAATTCCTTGAGGTCAAGCATTAAGCCGGCAGGTACTGTTATAGGAGTTATTAAGAAATTATTTTAGCCAGATAGGAAAAGGGGTCCTTGAGAAGTTTTCGTTTGTTTTAAAGCAGCCTCAGAAAAGTTTCTTGTCTAGCAGGAAAGTCCCAGCTCTTGGTGGGGGAGAAGCGGGGCAACCTTTGATATGCAAATGCAGGTATTAGAAAATGGGTCCACCCAAATATGGCGATTCCCACTGCCTTCTTGCTCTTGCCCTCACATGTGCCTGGCAATATGGCTGCCCCCACATATCCCCATGTGTGTAGAACATCATGGCGTCCTGGATTTGCATATTAAAAGGCTAGGGTGGGAAGGCCAGTTCTTTCCTGGGCTACATGAGTGACATGCCTGGTCAAACCAATCCCCTGCGCCCTATGCAAATCAGACATCACCTCCTCCAACCTCCTCCTATCAGCAGCCACTTTTGTGCCACACAAGGGGTTTTCCCTTTGATGGAGTCCCCCCTCCCACTGGGGGAGCTGTTTTCTTCTTCCTTCCTTCTTGCCTATTAAACTTTTTGCTCCTTAAAACCACTCCACATGCGTCCCTGTCGTTTTATCCAATTCAGGGCGAGACGCAGAACCCTGGTGTTCCTCCACTCATCGGAGATCTATCAGTACTAGCGGCTATGAACCTCCACATCTTTGGCTCTTTACATCCCAGGTCCTAGAGGTCAAGCCCTGCAAAGGCAAGTGCTGGCGAGTGGAGGGCCCTGCAGCCTGGATGCTGTTAGCGCACTCTGGGGAAGGAAGGTTCTCCTTCCTGGCTTCAGTTTTAAGAGGCTCAACATTAAATTATGATGATATATGGCATGGGATTCTGCTGCCTTCTAGCCCCTGACAATTACATTTCTTCCAGGCACAACTCCAGAGAACTCATTTTGTTGTTCTCAGCAGAGTCTGGAGAGACCTGCAGGAAATTTGGTGCCCTCACCAGCCATTTCTCACATCAGCCACTCAGAGACTTCCTATATAGTTTGACTATGTGGTACCCCTCTCTGGGGTGTTGTTGTCGTTATTCTAAAGCTCAGATTCAAAGGTTGTCACTGGACCCCAAGCTATCTGCCAAGATTCCCTCCCCTTCCTCTGCCAACATCATCACTTGGTACTTCACAGTATTGCATGGTGTCTGGGGGATTTTGGAGTCATATCGATGTGAGCTCAAAGCCTAGGTGTTACTCTATGAACTGGGTAAATTATCCAGTCTCTCTCAGCCTCCATATCTTCACCTGTAAAATGGATATTTATATAATTATGGAAAACAGGTAAATAATACTTCATAGTATGGTATGATCATTCTATGAGATTGTATCAGAGATGCAAGTACTATGATGCCACATAATAAATAACCATAAAACCTTAGGGACACATGAAAATTGGCAACTCAAAGAAGAAATATAAGCAGCCAATGCATGCACACATAAAAAGTCTTCATCACACTAGTAAACAAAGAATGGCAAATAAAGAAAAAACAAGATGTTAGTTTTCACTTATGTCTAATTGGCAATGTTTTAAAATACAGACTTTACATTTTAGAACAGTTTTAGATTGACAGAAAATTTAATAAGATAGTTTGGAGTTCCAGTCTTGCCTATTAGTAACATCTTATCTTAATGTGATATATTTGTTTCAGCTAATGAACCAATATTGATAGAAAATTATTAACTAAAGTCTATGTTTTATTCAAATATCCTTAGGTTTTACCTAATGTCCTTTGTTCTGAGCCTAGAATCCCATCCAGGTAGCATTTACATATAGTCATCATGTCTCCTTATATTCCTTTTGACTATGATAGTTATTTATGCACTTTCCTTGTTTTTTATTACCTTGACAGTTTTGAGGAGCACTGGTCAGGTATTTTGTAGAATGTCCCTCCATTAGGATTTGTCTGATTTTTTTTAATGGATTGACTCAGGTTATGGGCCTGTAGGAGTAAGACCAGAGAGGTAACTGGAATTTTCATCACATTATATCAAGGGTACATACTAACAGCATGACTTATTGGCTGTTAACCAATAACAGCCAATAATCAACAGTTATTGGCTGTTAACCAATAACTTATTGATAACCTGGCTAAAATAGTCTTTGTCAGATATCTCCAACCCACACCAAAAGAGTGGGGAGTTATGCTCTCCCTCTTTGAGGGCAGAGCATCTAGGTAAATTGTTTGCAATTAGGTTGCATGAGAGATTATTCTCTTCTCCCCCATTCATTAAGCTATTCAGTCACTTATTTGTATCAGTATACACTCAGAGATATATGATTTATACTTTGAGTTATAACTCAATTCTTTGTTTATTTATCTTTTTCCAATTATTTCAGCTTTGGCCATTGGAAGCTCTTTCAGTTGGCTTCTGAGCTTCTTTGATACACACTCATCATTTGTTTTAGCACATCCTTGCAATCTGGCACTATAAAACGCTCCAGGCTCATCTTGTGCTTTTACCGCCCCAGTCATTGAAACAGCTATTTCTCCAAGTAGCTCTGGTTCCTTTTATTGGAGAATGGTATTAGTAAGCAAGATCTGGGCATTAGGTGTTTTTGTTGCTACAGGGGTGCTTCTAGGCCCTCTAGGCTGACATATTTTCTTATGATCTGTGAATACACTAACCTGTGTAAATACACATATCTATAAATATTTCTCTATGTAACCATGTGTAGCCATACTAAGCTAAATGTTGAGTTCATACTGATGTCCCAGCTCTGATTCATTGCCACATGGATCATCTAGCTTCCTGCCCTGGCTTATCTGTAAACTCCCACTCCAACAGTGAGAAACATGACTTTCACCAACTTATATCCATTTACTTCAACTCTAGTATGCATGTATAGCAGTATCAGAATTGTTAACCTGTATTTCTGTGGGAAACAAAGAGTACAGTCTTTATGTACAGTTCCTTCTGCCTTTTGTCTTCCAGACTCCATTTATTTCCAACGTTATGCCAGCACCTCCCCTCACACTCTCTTCAATGTGGTTGTTTCAGGCATTTGTAATACAGTTAGATTCTTTGTCATAGTCTGCATTACCTCCTGGGATCCCAGATCCTTAAATGATTTTTTAAAAATTGCATTCATTAAGGTTCACTCTTTGTGTTTGAAAGTTCTACGGGTTTTGATAAATGCTTCATGTCTTGCGTTCACCATTACAGTATGATGCAGAATTTCATTACTTTCTTAAAAATCCATTTGCTCCACCTACTCATCCCTATACCCTCTCTCTAAGTCCCTAGCATCAACTGCTCATTTTACTCTCTCTTGAGTTTTGTCTTTCCCAGAATGGATGATGACGTTTTCAAGTGCTAATATTTATTAAATAGTATCACTGAGATTATGAAGAAATAGGCCTCTATTATGCTACATGTTGCAGTTTGCTCATTCATGGCCTAAATATCTTTTTTTAAAAAAGGAAAAGGGGTGCCTATTTTTTATTTTTAATTCAGCAAATTCCACATCTAAAAGTTTGCCAAAAGTAAATCATTCTGAATGAGTACAATGATTTGCTATGAGGATGTTTATGGCAGTATTTTTTTATTATCATGAAATCATCCATCAATTCAATAAATATTTAGTGTGTGCTTACCATGTGCTGTTCACTATTTTAGGCACTGGAGATTATAACTCAACAAGAAAAGACAAAAATTCCTGCCTTCAAAAATCCAATATACCTCATATAACTTGTATCCTAGTAATTACAGACAGGCACACATATATGCATACATGCATGTATATGTGCACAGACACACACACACATATTCTGATGATGGTAGGAGTAGGAAGAAAACAAATCAGAGAAGGTCATTAGGCAATGCCTCTGTGGTTGGCAGGGTGATTTACCTCACTGCCCATGGAGTCCTTTGGGGATGAGAGAAACTTAAGGTGTCCTGAGCTACTTCTGGTGGCTAATGTGAAAAGTATAAAGGACAAAATTATTTCCGAGCATCTCCTGGCAGAGAGTTGTAGTGAGGCTATGAGCATTTGATGAGACAGAGAAGGAGGAAGGGGTGAGAGTTTTATGAGGAGCATACAGGTCTCCTGAGGCACACTCCTCCCCCCTGCCAGTGCTGACTAAAGCAGAGGACAGGGTATTTATCTGGAACATACAGAACTTTGGAGGTTCCTCTTGGCTGCAGAAAAACAACAGCCAGCCATTAAAAACAATGTGTTGATAAATACTTAATATGAAAAAATATTCGTAATATATTTTACATGAGTAAAAAGCAACTAAAGACTGTATATACATTATGGGAATATTTTGGTCACATAAAATATAAATACTTCTGTATATATAAACATACAGAAAACATGAAATAGAATGTTGTCTCTGGGTAATGGGATTAAAAATATTTTTAAAATTGCCTCTTTTCCTTATACTCATGTAACAAATATGCACATGTACCGCCTGAATATAAAGTAAAATAAAATTTTAAGAAATCAACTTGTGGAAAATTAGCACCTTGATTTTTCGATCTATAAATATGGCACACCACTTCATTTCTTTAATTCTTTATTAAGTTCTTTCAGCAATACTATAATTTTATTTTTACTTTAACATTATTGGAAGTCTTTGGTTAAGTTCATTCCTAATTTTTCTGTGCTCATTAACACCAGTGTAAATAGAATTAATTAATTTCAGTTTCTAATAGTTTGTAGCAAGTATATACAATTTATTTTTGTATATTTTGCCTATTAACATGGGATTCTATATTCACTTTGTATTTCCTATGATTATTTGTAGATTTTATAAATACTATGCATGGAAATAATCACATCATTTACAAATAGATTTTACTTAACTCATTCCTTTTCGTCAGCATGCTTTTTATTATAGAAGTGGTCCAGCTTGTCTTTGTTTTGCTAGTAAGGGGAGAACATTCAATATTCAATTATTAAGTATGGCATTACCTAAGATATTTTATTGATGTCCCTTTTCAGATTGAGGAAAGTACATTATCCTCCTAGTTTTCGAGAGTTTTTCTAAATAGTGCAGATGAAAATTATGTTTTGTTCAATGCTTTTCTTAAAATGTTATGGTTTTTTTCTGTTAATCTGATAATATCATGAGTTACAATTTTTATTTTTTATTTATTATTTATTTATTTTTTCTTGAGATGGAGTCTTGCTCTGTCTGTTGCCCAGGCTGGAGTGCAGTGGTGCAATCTTGGCTCACTACAAGCTCTGTCTCCCAGGTTCACGCCATTCTCCCGCCTCAGCCTCCCAAGTAGCTGGGACTACAGGCGCCCGCCACCATGCCCAGCTAATTTCTTTTGTATTTTTAGTAGAGAGGGGGTTTCATCATGTTAGCCAGGATGGGTCTCGATCTCCTGACCTTGTGATCTGCCCGCCTCGGTCTCCCAAAGTGTTGGAAATACAGGCGTGAGTCACTGAGCCCAGCCTTTATTTTTTATTTCTAAGGAGGTTCCCGTTAGTCATCGTATTAGGTTGTTCTTGCATTGCTATAAAGAAATACCTGAGGTCAGGTAATTTATAAAGAAAAGAGAATTAATTGGCTCATGGTTCTGCAGGCTGTACAGGAAGCATGGTGCTGGCATCTGCTTGGCTTCTAAGGAGGCCTCAGGGAGATTTTCCTCATTGTGGGAAGTGAAGAAGGAGCAGATATCTCATGTGGTCAGAGCAGGAGCAAAAGAGAGAGTGGGAGGTGCCAAAAACTTTTAAACAACCTGATCTCACATGAACTCACTCATCACCAAGGGGATGGTGCTAAGCCATTCATGAGAAATCCACTCCCACGATCTAAACACCTCCTACCATGTCCCACCTCCAATACTGAGGATTATATTTCAACATGAAATGGGTCAGGGACACAGATCCAAACCATATCAGTCATGTAATATCCTTCATATATGTGCCCCCAAAACACACACAGCTGAATATGATTTAATACTTGATTAATTATTTTTCTGCCTAATTTAATAAGGGATGGCTCACTTTAATTTTATTTTAGCATCCATTTCTTCATTATCAGTGTCATGGTAGCCTCATGAAAATAATAAAAGGTAGTTAGACTTTTAAAATTTTTCTCTTTTTTTACTTATCTGTATTTTCTTAAGTTTCTACAGTCAAAATTTATATTGCTTTTGTAATCATAAGGGAAAAAGTGAGAACAACAGAAAAGAATGTAGAAATGGATGTTAAAACTATCTTCAGTTAGAATCAATCATGATGTCTAGAGAAATAAATTACCACTTTCCAAGAATACTGCCTCCAACCTATAGGGAGTGCCTTGCACCTCTGCCTTCCCTTGCAGCTGGGGATCAAGGCACAAACCCTTTCCAATCCTGAGATACCACGCTTGCTCCCCTGAATTTTATCTGTGGCTTTCTCTGGTGTTTGGTGGGACTTTGGAAGCAGGAGTGTGGATGGGAGTGCACTCCTCAACGTAGACTTAAGAATTTCACAGAGGCAGACAGAAAGGGGTTTCTCCCACTTACCACAAACACCTCTAAGTCTCTCACCCTGGCTCATTGGACTAGAAAGCATCATGGTGACAATTTCCTCCAGCATAAGACCTGGTACTCGAAGGTTTTCTGTTCTGAGTGAGCAAAAAGTGGTGCCAACCTTGATGAGGACAGAGAGTGAGTAAAAGGCAACATCACCTAGGACATCAGAGTGGAGCTAACATGTTTGGCATAAAAATTGGCGCAGTACATCACCTAAACACGTTTCTCATGCTAGAGCATTTACCAAGCATCACTTCATTCACTCCCCTACCATCACCCATGCCTGGGAATCAGAGGTGAATCAGATGTGGATCTAGCCCTCAGAAATCTCCACATCCAGGAAGGAATGTAAATCATAGGCACATATCATCTTAATACCAGGCAGACAATAAAAAAGAACAGAAGAAAGCAGTTGAGAAAACAGAACATTTACTTCCAGCTGGGCTGGGAGCCCCAGGGAAGATTTGTGAACGCTATGCAAAATGAACTCCAGGAAACTGCCTAGGAAGGACCTACTCTGAGGGCAAAAGCATGGGGAGTGAGTAAAATAAGAAACAACTCTATGAATATAAGGCTAGTTTTCTGACATCATTGTATTTCACTTTTTGAAATAGAAATATACATAATTTTTTCTAACATAAAAAAGTATTTTATGCTCATACTAAAATAGCCACATGTATTCCAGTGTGGGGCTATCATGCAATTTATTCAACAGCTCTCATTGGTTAGTCAAGTGGATTGTTTTCAAGTTTTCATGATTAGAAGTGACCCTATGATGAATACATGTATTTAGACTTTGTCCAATTTTATTTTAGGATAAATTTCTAGGAGGAAAATTGTTTGATTGAAGTGCATATATTTCAAAGTTTTTAATATATACTGCAAAATTTTCCTACCTGGACCAATTTACATTTAAAGGCATGAGAGTGGCCATGTGTCCACAATTGCCTAATTATATATTATCATTCTTTTTAATCTGCTTGCTCTGTGAAATGATGCCATGGAAGCTCATAAGCCAAATGATATAAACTAGTCTGTCACCATTTTATTTCATCTTTTCCCCTTCATTGAGCTCAGTGGCTCAAATGAAAACCTCTGAAATCCTCCATGCACCACACCTAGAAATGTCCCTGCACTCTTTTCCCAGTGACAACTTGAGAGCAGATGGCTTATAAGCTCACTCTAAAAGCAACATTTTCTTTATCTGTCTCAGGTCAGGTTTTGAAAACCTGGGCTGCAGGGGAGTAGGCCTATGTTGTGGTAGAGAGATGACCTGGCTCTTAAGAATGAATATTTTATTCATACCCCTGGTGTGCATCAGCATTTCTGCAACTGTCTCTGTCTCTGCTTGGCATGGATCACTTAGAACCTCCAAGGCAGACCTCTGCTATAAGCACCCTTGTCACTCTGGAGACCCGTCCCATTTCCCAGCCATTTGTGAGCCAATGTCTCCATAATGCAGGGGTGGCAGGATAATGGGAAGTCCTTGGATCTTGAGAGAACCGGTTTGGGTGGTGTTTAACAAAGAATGTCTCTATAATGCTTAGTTCCAAGTCTCCTTATGTGCTGGGGAAACCAGGCTGATTAAGGAGGAAAAGTGAGGCACAGAGAAGGGGAGACATCCACATGAGGTCATACAGCAATCACCCTTCCTAAAACCTTATCACCCGAGTCCTCTGTTGGAACTCACTGCCTCCCCCGTGGCAAACTCCTGATTCTAAATCTCAGCACACTGTGCATCTCATGCAGAGGGTTGTTTATGATGTTACATTATCAAGCTTTTAAAAGTCCAGATGGTTCCAGTTGTGGGGGGTCTATGGGCCATAAAACTGTCATCTTCACAACTCAAGCCTCTCTTGTGGTAATGATGTAATCTGTTTGCAGAAAAAGGCCCCAGTCCAGGCTGTCACTAGAGCAGTCACCTCTGATGGAGGCACAACCAGGGATAGGGAGTGTTCATGATAGTCCTATTCTGAGCTGTGAAAAGCAACTTTCCTTTGACTGTGTTCTCTAGCACATAAGGGCCCAATGTATTAGAGAAGTGCGGGAATCAGACCTCTGTACTCACCTCATCTCCTACTTCTCTTCAAGCACAACTGTAGAACTTCTGCCCCCTGTGAGCTCTTGAGTGTGCATTTACACTTCAGGGAATGTCCTCTCTTACTTTTGTCTTTAAAACCCTTTAGAACTGTAGGTACAAATCTCAGCTCTGAGGTTGTCTAACTGACTCAGGACAAGTCATTTCATCTATATGATCATTTATTTCCTCATCTCTCAAATGGTGTCAGTAATAGATCCAGCCTCATAGGATTGCTTCAAGGATTAAGCAAATAATCCTCATAGACTGAGGTGGAGGACATTTTGGCTATAACAGAAACCCACTTAGACTAATTAAAGCAGAAAAAAGCAGGGTGAGGATTTGCTCAGAAAGGGCACAAACCCAGTCTTAGGATGCAAAATAAGTCACGTCATGTATACATTTTCAGTCACTCACTCCAGACCCCCACATGCAGGAAGTTCAACATGTTCCTCCTAAAATCCCACTTGCACACTCACTTGGTGCTGGCCAACACTTCTGAACAGTTCATGGGTCCTGGGGCAGAATGTCCACAGGGAGCAGATTCCCCCAGAAGACAGCAAAGGATGGAGTCCAGGCAAGGTACCACTGCTGTGCTTGGCTAACTTTTGGGCTTCCGTGAAGACGGCTGTGATGTGGCCTGGTCAGCAGCATTGCAGGTCTGGACTGGACTTTGAACGAACCATTTACTGGATGTCAGGAGAGGAGTGCTCCACTCCCACATACCAAATTGCAGTGCTTACCCTCAGCTTTCCAGTCATATCCCACTTCCCAAGAATCTGGAGTAGGTTCCACGAGGTCAGGAAACATGCCTATCTTATGTATCGCTGTGTGCCCAGTGTCTGAAACATGGGCCTGGTACAAAGAAGTCATTATATGTTAAGTAGATGGATGGATATGTGTGTAGGTAGGTGGGTGGATGGATGGATAGATGGATGGATAGAGAGACAGACAGATAGATAGAGATGGATGGATTGACGGATGGACAAATCATAGTGTGAAATATCAGCTCCAAATCATGGTTAAGAAATGCTATAAATGAGTACCTTTGGTAAATTACCATTTTGGAATAGGTAGGTAAGTGATGTTTTTCAAACAGAACAAGTAAACCAACATTTTAAAAATCATAGGCTAAGAATTTGCTGGTTGCATGAATTTGTCATCTTCACTTGCATTATGCAACAATCACAAGCATGCATATAAACATATTTATAAAGACAGTCTCTAAATACATGGATGCGATTTCTATTGATGCCTCTGGAATAGAATTAGGTCAAAAGCCACTGGGAAACGATTGAGAGCAAGCATTTATTGAGTGTCCACCAAGGGTCAAGTTGTTTAATTAAATGCTACCCTGTTAGATCCTCTCTCAACTCTGTGCAGAGGGCATCACCATCCCCGTTTTTCAGGTGGAGGAACTGAGGTGCGATGAGGCTACACATGTCTTGCTTGGGGACACACAGCTAGTAGGTGGCAGACTAGCTTTGAATTCAGTTTTGCTCAGTCCCAAATCCCATGCTGTCACCATTTCCCCACATGACCTGGCCGGAAGAGGGCCTATGGTAGGAAAGAAATGGGGCGAGCACTGTTTAAGGATTAAATCTTATAAGTCCTGCTATCTCCTTCATCCCACAGCAATTCTGTAAGGGAGGAACTATACTGTTATTACTCATGCCTCGAAGGTGGGGAAACTGAGATATAGAGCTAAATGGCACTTCTAAGGTCATTGGAATCAGGAAAGCTCTTTGAGGCCGATTGGATTTCTTGTCTATATGACCCTGGCAAAGGCAGACAATAGAGTGGGGCCCTCGCAGGCTTGCTCAGTGCCCTAAATTCCTTCACTACACTCTCCTTGGAGTCACAGCTTTTTGACTCTGGTTAAAATGCAAATCATACCTGGAAGGGATAACACAGAAAGTCATTATCAGCCTGGAACAAAGCCAGACCACATTCATGTCCAAATTCCATTCTCAATACTTTTGGGTTTTTTTAAATAACTTAAAAAACATTTTTGGGGGAACAATTCATGTTCATTGTAGGAGTTTAGAAAATGCAGAGAGGCAGAAGAAAATAAAAGAATAAAGGAAAGAAAACAATCACCTGAAATCTCCCTGAAGTAGTCTTCTTTTCCTGTCGCATCTAGTAATAGTACTCAAATTTTGCAATTTTGCCCTGAGAAACCATATATTCCCCACTCTCCACCCAACTCATTAAGGTAGGGCTTATTCCATCCCATGCCTTAATGGGGTAGAAGAGCATGTGACCCAGAAATGGCCAGAGCATCACAGCCCTGGCCACAATGATTGGCTCATGGCAGGGTATGCTACCAATTCTAGCCAATAAGAACTCTGCCCAAAACTTTCAATGGACTCATTTGGAAATATATATTTTTTTCCTCTTCCTAACTGCAAAGAGGATGGGAGCAGATAGTGGCTATTCTTGACCTAGTCTGTCGAAAGCTTACCTGAGAATAAAGCCAGTTCCACAGAGGAATTGAGGCATATGTAGAAGTAGAATTTTGATATTGTCTGAGTGTCTGGATCCAACTATACCTGAAGCCAGTGCACTTAGACTTTTCAGGTAGTAAATTGAATCATGTACAATTGCCAGTATTTGACAGTTTTGAAAGTGGTGATTTAATATGGTTTAACTCAATACATGAGAAAACAAATTTCCTTTCCTACTCAAGTAAGTTGAAATTGAGTTTCTGGCTCTTGCAACTGAAAGAATCTGGTTCAATACATCCATCACCCAAATAAAATCAACATTCACAATTTGGTAGGTCTCCTCCCATACTTGTTTGTGTGTGTGTGTGTGTGTATGTTTGTGTTATATAATATAATCATAGTTCCTTTTGTAATATGCTATCATATAGCACTGTGTATTAATAATTAATGATTCATGACAATTTAATTTCACTTATTATTTATGTAATTAGTTGTTCAAAATCCTCCTTCTATGGCCTGAAAGTTTCATGAGAACAATGCTGTATTCTAGCCAAACACATTGTCAGCCCCATAGTAGGTGCGCAATAAATATTTGTTGACTGTACTAATATGCAGATATACTAAAAAAATGGAATTCAGTTTGAGAGAATGGTTTAGAGAAAAGCCAACCTGCAGCCAGGCAAACAGCTACTGAATTCTATAAAAGTAAGACATATTGTCCCATTAGAGTAGGGCCCAGAGGTAGAACAAGCATTGAAACCTGGGCGTCTGCATTAAAATACAAATGATACACTAGTGGAGAGTGGCAGTTTTCATAGAAGACTGGCAACTGCCCATCAGCCTTCTTAACAAGTTGGCATGGGGTGGAAGTTGGGGAGCACAGAAAAGAGATCTAATAGCGAGACCCATGGTTTGAAACCCATAGAAAGAGGTTAAGCAGAAGGTTTTTGATGCATCTATTGTATGTTCATCGCTCAGACCACAGGTCCGTGATACATTAGTATCTCCTCAAGGTGGTCCAGCAAAATGCAGGGAAGATATGAAAGGCAATCAGTCAATCAATCATGCCACTACAATTATCATAGGCTCATGGATTATCAGAACATGGAAATATGTTGTTGTTGTTGTTGTTGTTGGCCTGTTGTTATGGTAATTATCATCAATCTTCACATCAACAGCCTAAGAGTGGCTGATATGTATTGCCTGGCAAGGTGCTAAGAGGTTCTTGTGCATTGTCTCATTTTGTTCTTGCAACACCCCTATGAGATAGCTACTATTAGGTACCCACTTTAGAGAGGAGGAAGCTGAGGCTTAATGCAGTGAAGACACTTGCCCAGCGGCACATAGTTGGGAAGTGGCAGAGCTAGGATTTGAATCCAAGGTCTTCCAACTTTTCCCGCTCTGGTTTTCTAGGTGATCTCATCCACTCCACTCATTGTATAAGTGAGGAAGATGAGCCTCTGAGAAGTAGTAGTTCTGAGGTGGGAAAGAGATGCCAAACAACTGTTAGAAACTTTACACAATTACACCTAAACATCGAACCTTTGCCTTTTCAGAAATGATCCTAAGCAGAGGATGGGAAGGGCCCTGATGCAAAGAGATCCAGATGGGGTTGACCAGAAGATACTTGACGACATTTACATCACATGAAGGTGTTGATTGCAAGGGCAGCCCAGGGCAGCCATGCTGGAGGGTTTAGGTGATGTGGTCCATGACAATCCACCTTGGAGAAGTTCCCACTCAGACCCACACCGGAGCGTACATGAAGATGTACACTACCACCATGCAGTCTGCAGTGGTAGTAAGCCGAAGCCCTCCAGGTTTCTGTCCCTAAATACTTGGATGATTAAAATATGGGGAACACACATCAGGGAGTACCATGCGGCAGTCCTAGATGTATGAATGACAGCATGAGTGGATCTTAAAACCACAGTGCCATGAAGAAAATAATAGACAGGATGAAATCCACAGCACAGTATCATTTAGGTAAATGAAAAACTTATGCACCCGAAACCTTTCCCAGAAACAAATACAAATAAAAAGCTATACATCAAACGGATTAGGTTGGCTGCCTGTGGGGTGTGTATGAGAGGAGAAGGGAGAAGGGGAGAGTGAGGCATGAAGATCAATGGGAATAAATGAATGGATGAATGGCACACGGGAGGTGCTTGCAGACAATAATGTGAATGTGGCATAAGCCAAGGAGTATGAGTGCCTCAAGCCTCAGCATTCCATATCTGAAAAAGTAAAGAAACACAAAGACAAAATCACTCAGCTAGGCTTGTGAGTAAAATTAAGTCATAGCATAAGGAATCCAGCATTTTAAAAACACCTACTGTGTATCAGACACTGTTGCTAGGGACTTTCTCTGTGTCATCTCATTTACTGTTCAACAGAACATTGGGAAGAAATTAGCATTTGTTTCGCAAATCAGGGAAATGGAGCGGAGAGTTGAGGCTGGAGGAGAGTAGTCCTCATCCAGGTTGTCAGAACCCAAAGTAATTTGTTTTCAGATTTTCCAGAATAGACATTCCACAGTCTATTTTCTGGGAGCAAATGGAAAGGCATCATTAGTTGCTAGTAAGAGAAAAATTATGACAATTCTGTAGGATGGCCTTGTTATTTTAAAAACAAGTGTGTTGAGTGACTTTTCATATAGAAAAGAGGCTGGAAGGGTCTGTGTCTAGGTTTTAGCAGGAAACCCCCTGGGAGCAGGGCTGAATCTGTGCTGGTCAGCCTTGTCTGCTGCTGTGCACCCATTCAGGGCTGACCCACAGGAAAGCTCAACATATTCACATAAATTAATCTCTGGATGGTGAAGTGCCTTTTCTCTGTGCCTTCGCGTACTATCTGCATTTTTAAAAAGAGCACAGATTACTTTTATAATCAAAAAGGAACAATAAAGCTTTTTCTGTTTGGAAGGAAAACGTTTGTTTAATAAGAATGAGCAGAGGGATTCTGAGGCCAGTTATGTCTGAGAATCCCGTCTCCCATGGCAACAACAGTATGTGTATTCTCAGAGAACCCATGAGTAAGTCTTGAGTGCCTACTCTATACGTGGTTCATGGCAGAGGGCTCAGAAGAAAAAGGCAATTTGGGGAAGGAATGGTTACCAGCAGAGCCCACGGAGTCCGACTCCAGGCTAGCGTGTGATCCTGGGCAAGTTATTTGACCTCGCTGAGCCTCTGATTCCTCACTGCAAGATGGACACAATACTAGCCATGAAGGTTAGCCTATGCCTAGCACTGAGCAGGGGTCCATATGTAATAATATTGCTATCATGGATGGGGGTGGGAGAAGCACCTTAGCTGGTGGGAACAGCAAGGGCAAAGATACGGAGGGAGGACTGCACTGGGTACTGCAGGGCCTTTGTTTTCAGGTTTCCTCTTTTAGGAAATCAGAGCTGGGGCAACAGGTTCCTTGTTCTTCCCCAGCCTCCCCTGGAACTGTACTAGAGGAATCTGATTGCTAGTTTTAAAAGACAGTAAAGAATCATTAGGGCCAGTTTCATCAGTGCAGTGCTCTGTGTGCTGGGAAAAGATGAGGAATAATAGCACAGCCCAGGGCTTCTAGACCATGGCCCCAAACCAGGTGATTAAAGATGCAGAAATGGGATTCCAGATGTAGAAAAAGAAGGAGCTGCCTGAGGAGAGGGGGCCAACTCTATGGATACAAAAGTCCTGAGAATACACAGACCCCACATATGCACCTATGAGCTTCTGGTAGAAGTACAGGTCCTGGATATCACACGCGCGCGCACACACACACACACACACCACTTAATGAGCTCCATTCAAAATTAATTTCTCTCACCCAAATCAAATCTGAAATGAGACACCAGATTGCCCATCCACAATTCACCATCTCTTTTGCTCTTGCCTTTAAGATAACACAAATATCCATAATATACAGAGTGATTACTAGGTACCAGACACTGTGCTAAAGTCTTTATGGGAATTCGGCCGTGTCCTTTTTCCTGACAGCAGGTCTTAATTAGGATTGGGATGGGTCATAAAAACAGGAAACAACATAACAGTAGCTTAAGGAAGAAAGGAGTTTATCTCTCCACAATGTTAAACAAGTTTAGGATAGTTGGCCCAGGACATATGTCAATGACTGCAGCTCCTTCTTTCTTGAGGTTCTGCCATCCTCAGCATGCAGCTTTCTCCTCATGGCCCAACAGCTGCTTGAGCTCCTGCATCACAACCACATTCCAGCCAGCAGGAAGGAGGAAGGGACAAAGAAAAGCTCCCTTCTCTTGCCACTGCACAACAACAGAGTCTGGGCAACAGAGCGAGACTCCGTCTCAAAAAAAATAAAATAAAATAAAGGCTCCCTTTTCTCTTTTAGGATCCTTCTAGGCATCTGCACATGATACTTTAGCTTATATCTCTCCACCAGAATGTAGTCACAATGCCTACTTTTAATAGGAGGGAGTGTTAGAAAATGAAGTTTTTACTCCAGGTGAATGTGGAATTAAAAAGTTAAAAGTAAGGGGAAAAAATGAGAAGAATGGCTATTGGATGCAAGGAGGATGACTATGGTCTTGGCCACAGTGCCACTACTATTAACAATAATCCTGCTTTTCAGATGAGGAACCTGAGGCTCCAAGAGGGGAAGTGACTTGTCACAGGTGACCATGATGGTACATGGTACCATATGATGATGGTATGATGGTACATGGCAGAGCCAGGAGTTGAACCAATGTTTCTTTGGCCCCGAGCCACTGGGTCTTTTGAAAGCTATATAAAAAGTTCTTTTGTGGTAATTTGTGAGATTTTGGTGCACCCATCACCTGAGCAGTACACACTGAACCCAATTTGTAGTCATTGATCCCTCACCCATTTCCCACCCTTTCCCCTTTAGTCCCCAAAGTCCATTGTGTCATTCTTATGCTTTTGCATCCTCACAGCTTAGCTCCCACTTATGAATGAGAGCATACAATGTTTGGTTTTCCATTCCTGAGGTATCTGTAACTGATATATATATATATATATACACACACACACGAAATATATATATATATATCTATCACAGTTTATTTATCCACTCGTTGATTGATGATTGATGGGCATTTGGGCTGGTTCCACATTTTTGCAATTACAAATTGTGAATCTCCACACTGTTTTCCACAGTGGTTGTATTAGTTTACACTCCCACCAGCAGTGTCCACCTGTTTCCCAAAAACCAATGGAAATAAAAAATGTAAAATAAAAATAAAAAGGACATATTGACAGTCAAAGATAATAAATAAACAAAATAGTCAAATTCATGAAATCGAAGACTAGAATGCTGGCTACCAGGGGCTGAGGGCTGGGGAAAATAGGAAGTTATTGATAAACACGCACGAAGTATCAGTTACGTAAAATGAACAAGCAATAAAGATCTACTGCACGACATTATACCTATACTCAACAATAATGTATTGTACACTTCAAATTGTACACTCAACACACTCAACTCATGTTCAGTGTTCTTACCACAACAAATTTTTTAAATGGAAAAAAAATGAAATCCATATAAAAAGATACAGAGGAGAAATTCCACGAATACATGGAGACACACCTTCAAACTCACAGGCTTCAGGGCTTGAAAATCATATGCAGGGTTTCACAGCAAAGTCATTTTGACAACTGAATCCAGATTCCCAGGAAACACTTGTTTCTGTTGAAGCTGTGACAGAACCTTAATTACAATAGCCTGAAGAATATGCTGCACTTACAGGATATGGGGAGCAGGCTATGAATTCCTTTTAGAAAGTCCCTTCCTCCCCAAGGTAAACCAGGCAGGGAGGAGGTTTACACCAGCTCCAGAAGGACACCTGGATGTCCCTCTCCAAGGTGGTGGCAGGGGTGTGCTGTGCGGGTCATTTGTCCTCTGCCCTCTCTCATGTGAGGATGTGCAAATAATCATGGTTATTTGAATTGCCTTATTATTTGAATTGCAAGGAGAAAATAAAATCCTGCCAAGGAGTGGGTGAGGAAGGTCACCTCCAAGGTGAAACTCCCCCTGTTCAGTGTTGAGATGAGGGTCCCATGATGCCCTGAGAGCTTCCTGCAAGTGCCCATGGGACTAGAGCCTTCCCCTTTCTTTGCCCCCTAATCACTGGTGCGAATTACTCCCTAGGAGAGGAAATGCAAACGATAGCTATCACAGCTAATCCAGTTGACATGCAAGTATCTGACAACACTAGTATCTCCTTACATGCCTGCATCACAGAGGGTCATACATCATCCCCATTTTACAGCAGAGAAAACAAAGGCTTAAAGCCAAAAGTGAAATAGTGCAACCACTTTGGAACTCTGTTTGCCAGTTTATAATAAATTAATACATACTCTTACCATACAACCTAACCATTCTACTCCGAGGTATTTATCTAAAAGAAACAAAAAAGATTTGTACAGCCAACACCACCAATGTCCAATATGTCTCCACACAGTGAAACACCACTTATCAGTAAAAAGGAATGAACACTGACCTTGGCAAGAGCATGGCAGAATCTCAGGGAAATTATGCTCCAAGGAAGAAGCTAGACACAGAAGAGCACATATTCCAGGATTCCATCCATCCAAAGTTCAAGAACAGGCAAAGTGACTAGAAGGTGATAGAAATTAGAACAGCTGCCCTGCAGGGGAACAGTTACTGAATGAGAAGGGGTACAAGGGAAGCTTCTGGAGATGGTTTATATAAGTTGATCTGGTGATACTTCCAGGGGTGTTTATTTGGCAAAATTAATTGAGCTGTAGACTTAAGATTTGTGCATTTTGTTGTGTGAAACTTACGCCTTGAGTGCTGGAGGAAAAAGACTCACCCTGTTACAGGTGGAAAATGACTGAGCTACGCCATTGTCCAATAGCAAGTAAGTATGACCACTGCCTCTTTTTAAAGGATTGGGAAGACTCTGTCAGGGTCAAAGGTGTTTCTGAGTGTTCTCCTTGGGCCAGGTCCTGTGCTTAGGGTTGGGGTAAAGATGGACACAGTCCTGTCCTGATGAAGCATTTGTCCTGGTACAGGGACAAGCATTCATCCCAGGGCCACATGGGGAAGTAGGAGCAGGGACAGTCGATGCTCCTTGGAGGGGACTGAGTCCAGATCTCCTGGAGGAAGAGGCAGTAAGTTGCAAAGAAATAGGGGAGGAAGAAACATGATGTAGGGATTAGGTTGCTTCAGGTTGGGCAGAGATCCATACTATGGAAAGAGAAAATGTAGTCTGTATGGGAAGGGGACTGTCAGTAATGCAGTCCTCCTGGAGCTTAGAGATAGAAAGTGATTGTTAATAAAAGTGGCTTTCACTTATGCACAACTTACTCTGTGCCTACCCGCTGTTCATATATCAACTCATTAAATCTTCACAAGGGCCCTTTGCAGTAGATTGTCTCCATTTAACAGATGATGAAATTGAGATTCAGAGAGAAGTCACATAGCTGCCAGGTCACATAGCCGGTGAGTGGCAGAGAAGATTTTAACCCAGGTCAGCTGGGTCGAGAATCTACTCTTGCAGTCCTTCTGCTCAGCTAATGAGGTGGAGGGGGCCAGGTTGTGAAGGCCCTAATCAGCCTTTTTACAGTTTCATCCTGTGGACGAAAGGAGTTAGCTGTTCTGTGAGCTTCAGTTTCCTCACCTGTAAATATAGACATTAATATTTTCTATCTCAGGGGCTTAAAGTGAGTGAAGAGCATCAAGCAACCAGCAAAAGGCATGATTAGTATTATGCCATCATATATATTAGCTGTCATTATTCTAAGTCTAGCTGATCATCTAACTGCTAACACATGATGACCTACTGTGCACAGGCACTCTGCTAAAGAGTTTGCATGAATTACCCCTTTGATCCTCACAGCCTGTGTGTTAGGGGACATTATTATTGCATATCCCACAAAGGAAGTAAGAGAAGACAAATGTCTAAGATAATGCTGTTAATCAACACCAGTGAAAGGTTGCAGCCCAGAGAATCAAGCTCTGGAGTGCATGCTCCAACCCTGCCCCCTTCCATATGGCAGCCGTTCACTACACGTGGCTACTGAGCGCTGAAACAACAAGGGTCCAAATTGAGATGTGTTGTGAGTATGAAATACATACCCAATTTTGAAGATGTTGAGAGATCTCATTCATATTTTTTATTACATATTGAACATTTTTGACTACATGTGAACACGATAATATTTGGATATACTGGGTCAAAGGCAAGATGTTATTAAAATTAATTTCACTGGTTTCTTTTTACTTTTTAAAAAATGTGGCTGGGTATATGTCCAGGGGAATGTAAATTGTTCTATCATAAAGACACATGCACGTGAATGTTCATTGTAGCACTATTCACAATAGCAAAGACATGGAATCAACCTAGATGCCCATCAATGACAGATTGGAGAAAGAAAACGTGGTACATATACACCACGGAATACTATGCAGCCATAAAAAGAACGAGATAGTGTCTTTTGCAGGAACATGGATGGAGCTGGAGGCCATTATCCTTAGCAGACTAACGCAGGAACAGAAAACCAAATATCACATGTTCTGATGTACAAGTGGGAGCTAAAGGATGAGAACTCATGAACACAAAGAGAACAACAGACACTGGGATCTACTTGAGGGTGGAGGGTGGAAGAAGGGAGAGGAGCAGAAAAGATAACTATTGGGTACCAAGCTTAATACCTGGGTGATGAAATACTCTGCACAATTAAACCCCATGGCATGAGTTCACCTATGTAACAAACCTTCGCATGTACCCCTGAACCCAAAATAAAAGCTTAAAAAGAGAAAAAAAAAAAGAATTGGAAAGTTCATAAAAACAGAATACAAAATTAGTATGTGGTAAATAATTACAGGAACTGAAGAAATAAAAGAATCACAAAAGACTTATTTGATTAATTCAATGTAAATAAATTTGAAACAAATTTTAAACTTTCAAAAACAATGTGGCTGCCAGAAAATTGTACGTTGCAGGTGAGGTAGGCATTCTATTTCTGCTGGGCAGTGCTACCCTACACTGTGCTGCTTTTCTCCTTCTGTGGGGTGAACCATACATTGGCCTCCCAGCCTGTCCACGTGGGGCCTTTCAAAGTCGCTGCATTTGAACTTCAGTTTATGTGTTGATGAGTTAACTGCTTCGTCCCTCATGCCTTAATGTGTTTGTGTGGGGGGTGCATGCTCCTGTGTCCCCTTCAAAGGCATTTCCTGCCAGGCTTCCTCTTCACCATTTTTAACATCATGACATACAGACAGTGGGAAAAGGCAGAGGGTCCCCCACGCAAACACAGCATCACAGCCTCCCATGCCCTCCCCTGCTGGCCGCTCCATCTGATAGCCCATGAGCCCTGCAGTTCCAGGTTGTAGCCCACGGCAAGGTTATTGAAGCTGAGATCGGCTGTCCTCCCTCTCCTAGGGAAAATAAAAATATTCTAATTAAAGCTGGGTAAGCCCTGGGAACAATAGTGCTGGCGCCAGGGCTGATGGATGTAATTCAATTTGGAGCGTGAAGAGCAGGACTCTAGGCTCTTGCTGTTACCAAGCCATTTGGAGGGCAAAAGTGATCCAAAATGGATTTAAAAAATGCAATCCAACACATAGGAGGGTAGAGGTGGGGACCTGAACTGCGGGACAGAAAGAGTCCTATTCCATCTGAAGCCAGAGGCAGCAGAAAACAGATGCGGTCATGGGACTCGGGGGGCCAGATATACCTGGCTCCACCAAACTGCAATTTCTGTATCTGGGGCAGGGGGTCATTTTGGTACCCCACCTCTTGGGCCCTCACGAAGACTGAATAAGGTAATGCAGGCAAAGTGCTTGGATGGGGGCTCAATTAAACGGAAGCCATTCTTCTTTATTTTTGTTCCTCCCACAACCCACATTTTGACATTGAACCTCACCAATTCGAATGTTCTCAGCAGATGCCTGGAATTGCAGACAGATCCCTAGTTCCTGGGATGACATCATTGGAAAGCTGTGAGGAAAGTCACAGGGAGAGGCTACGACAAGGTTTACTGTACTTACCTGTGATCACATCTAAAAATAATCATTGCAACTAGGTAGATAAAGTATTATTATGCCAACAGCTGGCTACTGAATAGAAGAAAAGTTACAAAGACTTGGATGCCAAATCTCCAAAGGTTTTAGAGAAAAGTCAGAATTGGTTCTGTATTAGACAAAAAGAATAATTTATGTTTTCTTCCAGGGCATGGAGTCGGGAAGGGAGATTAAAAAGAAAAGAGAGAGGAAAGGAAGAGAAAACTAGCAAGATGGCAAGAGCTGGAGCTGGTGAGGGAAAGGGAGTTTGAGTCACCCCCTAACTACCACCCACCCTAAAGAGTGTCCATCAGGGGACATTTGAAAAGCCGTGATACCTAACGTTCCATCTGGAAATTGTCTGCATTAAAGCAATGTTAACCCCTCCTCTGTCTTCTACCACCACTCCTGAAATCTGCAGAAAATTCTCCTACCCTCAAACATGAGTCATGTAATTGGATGTCTTTCTATTTTTTAAAACAATAAGATTCAAGCAAGAAGCTGGGTTTCATGTCTGAACTGATGTGGAGCTACAAAGTGGGGAAGCAAGAACCATGGAAACACGGCTTCTTCAGAGAATTGACAGAAATCTGGAGGAGGGCTCTAAAACGCTCAGGCCACTGCTGAGCTAGCATTATGGACTTCTTCCCATTGCCCCCCACCAAAATCCTTCTTTAAAGCAGACATTCCAGAGACTTGGGGTCCTTGCTCTTGGTTGGTGGCCAGCTCTGCATCATTTTGGATTCTTTCTATTAGAAACAAAAATGCACAGATAGAATCTAACTGAAAAAGCAAGGAGAAAGTAAACTGGAAAGTTACTGGGAAGCTCCCAGAATTGAAACATGAGCTAAGCCACAGGACTCAGGAAGGCTAGTGACCAAGCAGTGACAGGACTTCAGCAGCAGGATGGTGGGCTGTCCGAAGGACAAATAAATCAACTATTCTTGTATCTACCCAAGATTCAAATTTTCAAGGAAGAGACTGAGGACCTAGCTTGGGTTACATGGTTACCCCAGCAGTCAGAAGAGGGCTAGGGATGTGTGTCTGGCATGACATAAAGAGGTGAAGGGAAAGTTCCCTAAAAAATGCAGTCTAGGCTGGGTGTGGTAGCTCATGCCTGTGATCCTAGTGCTTTTGGACGCCAAGACAGGAGGATAGCCAGATGTGGGCCGGGTGCAGTGGCTCATGACTGTAATTCCAGCACTTTGGGAGGCCAAGGTGGGCGAATTACGAGGTCAGGAGTTCAAGACCAGCCTGGCCAATACGGTGAAGCCCTGTCTCTACTAAAAATACAAAAATTAGCAGGGCATGGTGGCGTACGCCTGTAGTCCCAGCTACTCGGGAGGCTGAGGCAGAAGAATTGCTTGACCCCAGGAGGTGGAGGTTGCAGTGAGCCAAGATCAGGCCACTGCACTCCAGCCTGGGAGACAGAGTGAGATTCCCTCTCAGAAAAAAAAAAAAAAAAAGCCAGGTGTGGTGGTGCATACCCGTAGTCCTAGCTACTCAGGAGGCTGAAGTGGGAGAATTGCTTGAGCCCAGGAGCTTGAGGCTGCAGTGAGCTATGATCATACCACTGCACTCCAGCCTTTTAGCCTGGGCAACAGAACGAGATCCTCTTGAGTCTTTAATAAAAGGGGGCAGGGGTAATCTAGAATAAGGAGAGAGAAGATACTAGGCATGTGTGTGCACACATGCACATGTGCACACAAACACACAGATGCTCATTTCATCCCACCCCTTTACTGCCCACACCTGCTGTTCTTGTACATAAAAACTGACATCACAATGCAATTATTCTACATAAAACCACAAACACATGCATACTTCCTCAGTGAGAAAAAGGCAAATAAAGCAGTATATTTATCTGGAAATATGACTTTTAGGAATAAGGGTAACAATTTCAGAGACCTATGAAAATGTCCAAAGAGGGTGAGTGGGAAGAGTTAGGGGGCTGGCTTTCAGATTAAAACAGGCACTCCACTCTAACCCTGGGTAAAATAGCCCCAGGGAGGTGGTTACTCAGACTACATGCTCCTTGGTGATTGGCTGTCACAGTGGCTACATTAGAGAGGAAGTGATGTCACCCAGTGGGACTTTGGCCCTTGGAAGACACTATCATGTGGTACTTAAATCTCACTGACTGAAGGAAGAATTTTACCTGAGCTTGCAAATACCCTATCTGCCCAAGTGTCCTGATATGCTCGAGACCCTTAAATTAAGCCAATGAGAAAGAACAAGCATAGAGTAGCAGTGACGAATATAGGCTTGGAGTGAGGTAGAGCTAGGTTCAGATCTGGGCTGGTTTGCTTTTTCCTAGTTACACAGCTTTGGTAAGGGCTTAACCATTCAGACCTTAGTTTTCTCATCTGTGAAATGGGTTAATGTCTACTTTTAGTGATGTTCTGAGGAATAAATACACTAATGCATGTAACATGCTCAGAACAGTACCTGGCATGTAATAAAGGCCCATAAATGTAAACTATGATTATCTCTTCCTAACAGGTGAGGAAACTGAAACTCAGGGAAGAAAACATTAGTTTGTCCAGGACAGCACAGCGGTTCATCAAAATTCACAAAGAAAAAGCATATAGAAAGAAAAAGACTAGACCAGCATCACTCAATTGAAATGTAATTAGAGTGGTGAGTGGTTTTAGATTTCCTTATAGCCATATTTTTTTTAAAAAAGAATAGGTGAAATCAATTTTAAGAACATATTTTATTTAACCTAAGGCATCCCAGATAGTATCATTTCAGCATATGATCACTATGAAAACTTAAATTTCAGTAGTTTGCATTCATTATTTCCTAGTAGCCACACTTTTTCTCCATCTTTTCAAGACATTTTCTAAACTTTTAATTTTATGTGCAGGCTTTGTTACAGAGGTAAATTTGCATCATGGGGGTTTGTTGTACAGATTATTTCATTTCCCAGGTATTAAGCCTAGTACCCTTTACTCATTTACCCTGATCCTCTCTCTTCTCCTGCTCTCCACCCTCTGATAGGCCCCAGTGTGTGTTGTTCCTCTCTTTGTGTCCCTGTGTTCTCATCATTTAGCTCCCACTTATACGTGAAAATATGCAGTATTTGGTTTTCTGTTCCTGTGTTAGTTTGGTAAAGATAACGGCCTCCAGCTCCATCCATGTCTCTGCAAAGGGCACAGTCTTGTTCTTTTCTATAGTAGCCACATTTCAAAAGATAAAACTAAACAGGTAAAATTAATTCTGTTCATATGTTTTACTTAACCCAATATGTCCCAAGTATAATTTCAATATGCAATTCATGTGAAAAAGTATTGATGAGTTCTTTCACCTTCCTTTCATTCATGCTACATTGCTGGAATTGGGTGTGGACTTTCACACTTACAGCACATCTTAATTTGGACCTTCTGCACTTCAACTGCACACTAAACACAGGAGGCTGCCATTGTGAACAGGGCAGTAGCAGATGATGGGATTCTCACTTAGTGTTCCCAGTAGCCCCATGAGGTATCAACCATGTTCCCAGTAGCTCCATTTTGTAGATGAGGAAATGATGCCTGCAAGGTTAAGTGACTCTCCCAAGGTCACACAGCTAGAAAGAGCAGAGCTGGGTTTGGGCTGTCTGACTTTTTGTAATAAGTCCCTGCTGGGATCCAGGTCCTTTCGCCTCTTTGGGACCCCCTACGTCCATCTCAGGGTTGTCCACCCTCACCAAACATCGATTATCACCATGATATATGGCCCTCCTGCCAGGCAGCCCTGGAGACAAAATTAATTTCTTTCTGCTGGTGGAGGCCTGCCTGGACACCCTCACCTCCCCACACCACCTCTGCTTCTAGCTGAGTCAATCGATTCCCAGCTTGTCAACGGTGATGAGGAGTAACCAGCACCTGCAGTTAGATTCGCTTCATCAGGCACTTGCTCAGAGCAGCCCATCTGACAGTTTTATTGGGTTGGGAGCATCATATTTCAGTGTCTGTTTCCACCCCAGATTCTTGTTCCTGAATGGGCTAGGGTGGATATAGGATTCCCTGCTTTATGTATGACAGCAGGCCCATGCTCCTTCCTGGTAAGAGGAAATCTACTGATTGGAGTGTAACTGATTATTTGGCCTGAAAGGGATCATTTGTCAACCAACCAGCACTTACTGAGCTCCATCTGTGTGCTCAGCTCTCAGTGGGATAGTACTACTGATAATAATACCAGTAACTACAACAACAATAATAATAACTAACACGTAGTTATTTCTATGTTTCAGGTACTGCTGTAGCATGTTGTTAGGATAGATGTTATTATAACTTCCATTTGACAGGAGAGGAAACTGAGGCTCAGAAAAGTGAAGACACTTTCCCCAGGCTACACGTTTGAGAAGGATAACTCTGGGATTCAATCTGAAGCAGCCTGGTTGCACTCAAGAAGTCACTGCCTTGCTGAAGAGGCAACATACATACTCAAGAAAAATGCGATGAACAACAGAAGAGAGAAAGCAGTAAGGGCTATTATTTCTGGACTAATAATATTAATATCATAGCAAATACTTAATGAAAAACTCATGATGTGCCAGGCCGCATTCTAAAAGCTTATGAGATATGTACTGCATTCTAAAAGCCTTATGTACTATATCTTATTAAATCTTCACAAAACCCAAGACATAGATACTGTTACCATCTTATTTTACAGATGAGGAATTTGAGGCTTAGCAGGGTAAAATGACAGGGACAAGGCAAGGTCATAACAATGTAACCCCAATGAATAGATGAATGATTCTGTTATGATGTTTCCCCACATATTTAGTTCATAGCTGATTCTTTGCCCCAAATCCCCCAGGGGTTATAAGGTGAGAGTGACACCCCAAGAGAGATACTTGAGCTGCAAAAAGCTGGCATTAAGTTGGGCATTCCTAACAGGCACAGCGTCAGTGGTTCAGGGCATTTTATGTGCTTTCAGAGGAGAGGATCCATGACTTTCATCAGATCCTCAGAAAAATTCAGACCGCTACTTTAAAGGATTGTTTGAAGAGAGAACAGGGGTTCCCCTTTGATGAAAGGCATTACATAAAGCAGGTGGGATCTGGATCCAGAACTGGTTCAAATCCTGGCTTTGATGCCAAACAGAGATATAAACTTACGTGAGTAGGTTGCCATCCGAAGCCGTTTCCTCATCTCTAAGATGGGGGTCAAGATGATATCTAGTCTAAAGGGTTGCTGTTGCAGGGATGAAATGAGATAGTATGTGTGTATGTGCTAAGTTCTCAGAAGAATATTTAGCATATAGTAGTCCTTGATAAATGGTACCCACCGCAAGGTTGATTTCTGTACTCCCCTTCCCTCTTCTCCCGAACCCAAACTGGAATTTCTCTAAAATGTAAAATTACAAATTACCTAAGCCTACTCTTCACCATCTGCCTATGCATTGCTCTTTGTAAGTGTCATTTCCAACAAAGCCAGATCAGAGCCAACGGAATCCCAAAAGTTATTTCTAGTCTAATGGAAAGTGGACATTCTCTAGAATAGCTAAGAAGTTTCACTCTCACTGGCCTCCCAGCCACGACTACTTTCCAACTCCCACTGTTTCTCAAACCCGCTCCGTCTGTCCTTCCCCCATTTACAGCCACATGGGAATGAAGGATACCCAAATGGAACAGTGGTGGGAACCAAATGAAATGGTACTTTGAAAATAGCCAGGATAAACCCTAAGCTGAGAACCCAGCTTTAAACACCTTTATGGTCACTTGTAACAGCTGCACACTTTTTCTGTGCAAAACAGTCCACACTTTTGCTCATTTAAGTCCTCATAGTCCCCCTGTGTGGTAGATGATAGTATTACTCCAATTTTCCAGGTGAAGAAACCAAGACTCAAAGAAATTAACTTGGCTGAGATATCACACAGCTAAAAAGTAGCAGAGACAGGAATCCACATTCTTGATCATGGTGCTCTGCCACCTCCTTTCCCCCAAAGCAAGTGGTCTCTTTTACACACAGCAACTTTTCAATATGAATTTTAAGAAGAATTCAAGGCCCTGTGGATTTTTGTGTACCCCCACCTCTATCATAAAGATCCAGTGGGGAGGAATTGGCAAAGAGGCTGCTGTAAGAAGGGAAAAGAAAGCCACCTCAAATTCCAGAAATCACAATGGGGTATCTGTATAATGAGGACATGTGAACAGAAGTAAGGAAACCAGTTGGAGACTAAATAATCAAAGAGTTTATAATAATAATTTTTAAAAAGGGCTTCACAAATTAGGATAAAGCTTTGTGAAGTAGCACAGTGTTCTAGAATATTAACTGAAGTTGTTTTACCCACAGCATTTGCTTATAGCTCATCTTTCCCCTCATTGAGACAGTAACTGACTGGCAAGGCATCTCTGCCCAAGAAAGAGTTGACACAGAAGAGTAGATATAATAAAGTAGTCAAGTCCCTGGCTCATGAGTCTTCAAGTCTTTCCCAGAATAAGAATCTTTGGAGATCTGACCTATGTAAAGCCATGGTTTATTAAATTCCCCAGGTAATTCTTACATACACTAGTTTGAGAAGCAGTCTTGTGCTGCTTATAAAACCTATGTGGAAAAATATTTAGTAAGGACAAGATGTCCTATATTTAGAAACACTCCCCTGACGTTAAGGAAGAAGAGAGTAACAAGAGACTCAAAGTGCTCAGATAGTATTAGGAGCCTGAGAAAGAAATCTCCTCAGCCATCCCACTCTCAGGCCGATTTTGGTGGTGATGCAGCACCCCCAGGTAGGTTGGGGCATCTGAGAGCAGCAGCCATTGCCCCAGCCCTTCCCTGGGTGTACCTTGTAAAAGCGTGGACCAGAACCCCATCCTTCTGAGACTCCAGTGCTGTAGCATGGTGTGGGAGCAGAAGAATAATCCAGGTGTCCAGGTGGGTCCTGTAAATGGTGTTTCCTAAATCTCAGAATGGTGTGATAGCAGTAGAAGGGCTCTCACAGTCCAGACTGGGGGCCTGAGAGGACATTTGGGTCTGCAATGCAGACTAATTCAGCAATGACCTAGATGGGTAGACATACAAAGGCCAGGTAGGTCAAGGATGTTGCAGCTGTTGCCAGAAGAAACAGACTAGAAAGGAAGGACTTGATCTCTATCTCACTGCCATGATTTGGTACAAGCTATGCTTTCCAGGGAACCCAAGTGGACTAGATTTCTGCTGTGGCAGAATGGACTCTGCAGCAGATGTTACTAGTGTTCCACTTACATCCCTCAGACACCTTATAATTTTCATGCATGCAGTCTTCCTGGGTGCTTTGACTCTGTGTGGCCAGCACCTAAATCTCTTGGTGGGAGGACCACCCTCAGGCTACTAGAACCCCTTAGGCTTTATTGCCTAGAGAACCTAGAGTGCCCAGGGAGTCACTCCCCCAGGACAACCCTAAACTAACGCCTGATAGTATGCGGGAGGGAGATGCAAATATTCCAGCTTCCACGCCCCCTGATCTGAAAGACTCTGAGGGTGACCATCACTGTCCCCAGCTCCCTAAAGGACTGAGCAAAGTTTATCCTCCATGAGATCTTGCTTGCCTCCTTCCCTTGGGCTCTCACTCACCTATTCCTTGATCAGATTTTCCTGGGGCCACTTCCTTATAAGTCATTTGTACATGAATCTTCATCTCAGGGTGTTTTTTGAGCGTTCTAATGTAAACCAGGTGCTCAAAATAAAACTGAGTTTAGTTATAGGGAAAAAAATGCAGTTACATTTTCATGCCTACCTGAGTTTATAGACTGAGATTTATGAAGGCTATACTTATTAATGAATATCATAACAAAGCTACTTCTTTTTAGCACTTGTACATTTCTATGAATGACCTCATTAAACCCATGAGTTGAAAATCACTGTTATCTCCAAGTTACAGATTTCAAGAGGTTCAGTAACTCTTGGTTCAAGGGCTACAAGCAAAGTCTTACACACAGCTCCTCTCCTCAAGGAATGTTTAGGCCAGGAAGATGAATCACAGGCTCTAAGCCTGAGTGACCTTAGTCTGGCCAAAGTCCCATACTCTAAGCAAGAGAGCTGGGGGAGTTCCAAGACGTAGTCACTAAGCTGAGGTGCCCTGAACTCCTCCTACCCAGGCAGTTCTGGGCCAAGAGACTGAGAGGAGTTCAACTCCTAGGCAGCTTTTGTAGTGCAGGTTCTGTCACCTCTCTGGGCCTCTTTTCTCACTTGCAAAGTGGGGTTAATAATCATTTAAAATGCAGATCCCTTGGCTAGTGATTCAGGGACCTGAATATGGATTACTGACATGAATGATTTTTTAAAATCGCCCACCAAAGTGCACTGATGAGTGCCATTTACTTTGAAATGTATCAAACAAGGAGAGGCAAATTGATAGATAGCGATAAAGCATAAAAAAGAAAATGGGGGTGGGTAAAATTCAACTTTGCTATAGGTCTGAAACTTTTATAACAAAATGTTGGGTGGACTTCCCAAGTGATTCTCATTTGATGCAGTGGTCTCTGCCTGCTCCTTTGATAAGTCAATTTGATGCCCAAAGCAATGCAAAGCAAGACAAAGGTGAGGCAGAGTAAGTTGAGGGCTGGAAGCACTTATCTTTCTAGGATTCCCTATCTTAAGTACTTTAGTCTTCTCTTTGCGTTTTCCTTTTGTTTGGGAGCTGTCAGGTCTGAAGAGCACGTCCCCAATAAGGCTTTCAATTGAGAATACTGGCTTTGATAAGAAAGTGGGAGTAGGCCGGCCATAGGTACCTGGGGAAGTAGACAGAGATGAATGCCATTGGGCACAAGATGTATCTTAAAGCCACCAGATGTGACTTCACTGTGGGGCCCACGATATTTCCCAGTGCTTTGGAAATCACTTCCATTCATCACCCTTTATGCTTCTGATTCATCTTGCAGGCAAGACAAGTCATTTTACGCTGAAGCAAGAAAGATTCCTTTAATAGCCCTCTGAATCAGTGGGCTGTTTATTCTCTCTCTCCAAAGGCTTCTGTCAGCTCATGCTGGATTTGTTCAGGTTCATCCTAAAGTGCTTCCCTCCAGCAGTCAAGGCCACAAGCGGCAAACCTTATTGGTAATTCACCCAGGCCCAGAGAGATGGCCGTACCATAGTCAAAACAACAGGGGTCATGGTTAACAAGGTACCTTTTCATCAGTGGTACCCAGGAAATGACAAGAGGACACTGGGCATCACAAGGACTAAAGAATGAAAAAACACATCTATTCTGATGTTTATTTGTCCTCTTTTTATGACACAAAAGTTAACTTGACTTCTTATAGAGTTCAATGCCTAACACATCCAAACGCAGTCACTATCTTTGGCCTGAAACCTGATGCATAGTAAATATTCAACAAATTTTTGAATGAGGGGACCATATAGAACTAACAGATGAATTAACAAAATAACATTAGGCACCATTTACTGAATAAATTGTATACCAAATTATAGTCGACTGTTTCAAAAATGGCTCTAATTATTCCCCTCCCTGTAACTACAATCCTTTGCAATTTGACTTTGCATCCCCTCCCATTAAAAGATGAAGTCTGTTTTCCTGCCCCTGATTCTTGACTCGCTTTGTAGCTTGTTTTAGTTGGTAGGATGTGACAGTAGTGATTGGGTGTCAATTCCAAACCTAAACCTCAAAAGGCCCTGTGAGTGTTCCCTCACTGTCTTGGACCCCATCCCTTGCCGGCTGGAGGATAAAAATTAAATAGAGCAAGGAAAGATGGTCCTGTCAGGGCCATCCTAGATCAGCCAGCCCCAGCTGACCCAGCAACTGATGGAAGCCACACTGAGATCAGCTGAGTCTAGAACCACTTACATGAACCCAGCCCAAATTGCTAACTCTCACTCAGCATTGTTGTCTTAAGACACCAAATGGTAGGGTTGTTTTCTTATTAACAGCAAAAGCTGACTATTACACAAGTACTGTGTCACATACGTAACATGTTTAACCCATACAGCAGTCCTCCAAAGTAGGTGTAATAGATACAGTTATCTGTCTTCCAAAGTATGTTCTTTCCTTATTTTATACTAAGATAATTCTAGTTAGAACACTGGTACCCAGCTAAGCACTAAATTTCTTAGCTCCCCTTGCTGTTATGTGTGGTAATGTGAGTGTTTTCTTGCCAAGAATTGGCAAAGTGGAAATGACATTATAAATTCTACCTCAATTGCTTAAGAAAAAATCCCTAGTTTTGGAATTCTGCTATTTTCTCTTTCCTGGTGACTAGATTGGAATAACTAAAATGTCTATGTGTTGAAGATAGCAAACCCTATCGGCCTGAATCCCTGAATATTCGTTGGAGGGGACATGCCCTAGACTGTTACATGGACAAGAAATAAACTTCCGACTTGTTGGAGCCACTAATGCCACATAGCCTGTTTGTAATAGCAGCTAGTATTGTCCTAATGCAATAGAGATTTTAACCTTCATTTTACAGGGGAGAAAGAAGAGGTTCAGAGATGTGACATGACAGGTCTTTAAGCTGCACTTTTCAGCAAAGTGGCCACTTTACCCACATGTAGCTACTTACATTTAAATTAATTAAAATTAAATTAACATCCAGTTCTTCAATCACACTAACCACACGTCAAGTGTTCAACAGCCACACATCGCTACTGGCTACCATATTGTACAGTACAGGTATACTACATCTCCATCTGCACAGAATGCTCTATCAGACGGCATGGCAAAACCGTGATCCTAACTGAAGTCTGAGTGACTTCATGCTTTGCTTGCCTGCCTGCCTCCTGCTATGCAGAATTATTTTCAAGAGTTGCTCCCCTGGTGCACGTACATGTTTGTTTACAGATCATTATTATCTATTTGTCAGAGAGGCTGGAAGGAAGTGGAGACTTATAATTAAGGGATGATGGCAGCTGGTGAATGGATCAATGAGAAAAAAGAAGTCATCTCTGAAACATTCACACTAAGTCATTAAGAAAATATCACTTGAGGCTGGGCGCGGTGGCTCGTATTTGTAATCCAGCACTTTGGGAGGCTGAGGCGGGCAGATCATGAGGTTAGGAGATCGAGACCATCCTGGCTAACATGGTGAAACCCCATCTCTACTAAAAATACAAAAAAAAAAAAAAAAAAAATTAGCTGGGTGTGGTGGTGGGCATCTGTAATCCCAGCTACTCAGGAGACTGAGGCAGGAGAATGGTGTGAACCCAGGAGGCGGAGCTTGCAGTGAGCCAAGATCGTACCACTATACTCCAGCCTGGGTGACAGAGAGAGACTCTGTCTCAAAAACAACAACAACAACAAAAAACACTTGATTTGCCAAAGTTAGACATGAAACAGTATAGGCACCTCTACCTCCACTCACGCCTTTAAAGCAGGGAGACCCACCATGGGCAAGATTAACTGCTCTTTCCTTGCAACTGCTAAGGAAGGGGCTCACATTGATCTGTCTGAGATGGTTATGGTCAAAGAAAGCCTATTGGTTTGCAGGGCTGTTGGGTGCTGCTGGATATATTCACCACACTGGTCTAGTTGGGTGAGATATCAGAATGAGGAGGATAGGGAGAGCAGCTCAAGAAAGAAAAACGCATGGGATAATGTCCCAAAGGGGAAACTGGGCATGGCGGTGTGGCCGTGCAACATTATCTCACCTCTGTCTTCCAGCTACAGTCAGCCTCAAGCTGAGTCTGCAGGACCTCCTTCTTTTGCCCCTCACTTGATTCTAAGGATAACCAGGATGGCAACTATATGCATGTGCTTTACAGATATATGTTGAGCACTTACTGTGTGCCAGGCAGTGTTCTAGTCACTGTGGGGATGCAGCAGTGGAAAGGGTCCTTGCCTTCACAGGTGTAGTCTAGTTAGGGAGAAAGATAAGTGTACAGGACATTATGATAAAGGGTTTCTGAGTTAGAGGAACATGTGGAGTGAGGGCTGTGGGGACAAACAGAAGGGTCTATAACAGGCTAAATTGTTTCGCTTGCACCACAACCCATTCACATGTTGAAGTCCTGACCCCCAGGACCTTGGAATATTGCTGTATTTGAAGACAGGGTCTTTAAAGAGACCATGAAGCTGAAATGAGGTCACACGGGTGGGTTCTCATCCAATACAACTGGTGTCCTTGTAAGAAGGGGAGATTAGGACACAGACAACACACAGACGGAGGAGTGACCGTGTGAGGATGCAGTAAGAAGGTAGCCAGCTGCAAGCCAAGGAGAGAATCTCAATCTGCTGACACTTTGACCTCAGACTTCTAGTCTCCAGAACTGTGAAAAAAAATTGTCTGTTGTTGAAGTCACCCAGTCTGTGGCATTCTGCTATGGCAGTCCTGGCAAACAAATACAGTGACCTAATTCAGTCTGGGGTGGAGGATATGTCAGAGAAGGCTTCCGCTAAGGGGTGGTTACCGAGCATCAGTAGGGGAGCCTGACAAAGGGGGTGGCCGGGGGAAGCTGAACACCCTAGGCTCCAGGAACACCATGTGGAAGGGCTTTAGAATATGTCACAGATGATCTTGTGAGTCAAACTAGGGAATTTAGACTGTTTCCCAGAGGCAATGGGGAGCCCTTGCAGGGATAAAGCAGAGGCATGGCATGACTGGGTTTCATTTTACAAACATAGCCTTGAGTGCATCTATATGATGGATTTCAGGGGTGAGATGGGGGACAAGCTGTGGGACAGACTGAGAAGCTGGGCAGCGGTCCAGATCAGAGATACTGAGAACTTAGACTAAGCAGCAACAGGAAGAAAGAGAAGAGGTCAGTTTGGCGAGATATTGAAGGAGACAGGCAGTGAGGATGGATGGACGTAGTAGCTCAAAGGGAGACAGGAGAATCCTTAATTTGGTCCCCAGTCATACACCCTGAGATAGGGATTCAAGAGGGAGAATTACATTTAGAAGGTGAAGGTGGAGGAGTAGGGGAAAAAGAAAAAAAGAGAAAGCAACAAATAAAGGAAATATTTTCTGCTCAGCTACCACTGTGTGAAAGTGGTGCTTAATCCTGCCAGGGAGCTGTGAGGGACAGTGTGGAAAATCACCCCAGAGTAATCCCACTTGCACAGCAAGGGAGCTGGGGTGAGTATACACAGCTTCTGCCAGTGTTAGCTGAGGGCTACTTCTGGGAGGTGGGCACATATTCTCCAGTGCATCTGAGCCACCATATAGGTGGCAGAGTGGGCTGTAGTGACAAGAGACACCCTCAGGCCACAAAATGCAGGAACTGGTGGTTGAGTATCTGTCTGATGCATCCTGAAGTGGTAAGAATGAGAGATACGGGAAAGGTACAGTTTCTGCCCCAGGAATATTGGATGTCCCAGCAACCTGGCTTGAATATTCAGTACTTCAGGTACTGAATTGGGGAAAAGAGGAAAAAAGGAGAATATTTTAGACCCATTGCCCTGCCCATGGTGGTCCCTGCTAGACATACGGGTTTAGAGACTCATGGAGAGCTCCAAAGTATGAAGCCAACAGTACATGGCTAATATCTAAAATCATGGGGGAGCGTGCAATGGCCAAGAGGAAATGCACAGCATGAAGAGGTCTGGGACCCCAAAATGAATCCCTGAAGAGCACCCACTCCATCTAACACTCAAGTCCCCAAATTCCACCACTGGGTACTGTACAGCTCAGGCTGCTGTAGATAAAAATCTCAGGGCAGCAAAGGGGAAAGTGATTACTAAGAAGTATCTGAATTAAGGAAATAATTCTCTAGCCTTTTTTAATTAAAACCTTCAACCCAAGAAGCTTGTTAATTTTAGCTTCAGCAAGTGGTTCTGCAGCCACTCGGCATCCTGCTGCCTGTGCATGGTCTGAAGAGGCAGCCTCTGATTTCCCTAATTTGTGAGGCACTCGTGCTTTGAGTAGCAGGCGGGTGATTACAGCCAGATGGGAAGCCAGCCCTCCAGAAGCAGATTCCTATAGGATTTTTGCAGCCAGCAGGAGGCTGGTGGGAATGCTGGGACCTTTCTCACCCCCACCCCCAGCCCCCCAAGTCCCTCCTCTTTAGATGCATTTGAAGGCCAAAAGAGGAAAAATCCCAGTTGCAAGGTGATTGGCAAAGAGACTCTCAAGACAGGCTGGTTAAGCACTCCCCACTGTGTGAATGAAAGAGTAATGTTAATTCCTGATTAGCTAGCTCCATGGACAGACTAAGAGAAGCAGCTAACATTTATTGAGTTCTTTCCGTATGCCAAGTCTTGTGCTCATTATTTTACTCTCTCATGACATCCTTACAGTAGGCCTGTGAGTTCAATAGTATGATCATCCCCATTTTACAGATGATACAACTGAGGCTCAGAAAGCTGTAGTGACTTGCCTAAGGTTACACTTGCCCCTAGCAAGTGGCAAAGCCAGCAATTCAGATTTCAAATAGTATATAAAGGCAGCACTAATGAGCAAAGGCAGAAACATGGAATCTGGAGACACAAAAACTAGTTTGGAGTCACTTGCCCATATGTGACACGCTTTAAAAATGTTAGCTGTTACTGTTATGATGATGATCTCATACTTCAAATAGGCTTTTAAGACTACCATCTCAGGCTGGGTGTGGTGGCTTATGCCTGTAATCCCATCACCTTGGGAGGCTGAGGCTGGTGGATTGCTTAAGCTCAGTAGTTTGAGACAAGCCTGGGCAACATGGTGAAACCCTGTCTTGACAAAAAAAATGCCAAAAATAAATAAATAAAAAATTAGCTGGGCATGGTGACACCCACATGTGGTCCCTACTCAGGAGGCTGAGGTGGGAGAACTGCTTGAGCCCAGGAGGCAGAGGTTGCAGTGAGCCAAGATTGCACCACTGCACTCCAGCCTGAGAGACAGAGTAAGACCCTATCTCAAAAAAAAAAAAAAAAAAAATTAAGGACTACCATCTCAAAGGTTCATGCTCAAGGATGTTTATTCCATCTTTGTTTATTCCTAACTAAAAAGCTGGAAGTAATCTGGATGTCCAAAGATAGAGGATTGGCATAATAAATTATGATAAATCCATACAGTGTAATAGTAAGTATGTATTAAAAATCACATGTAGACAAATGGTTAATACATGGGAAGATGCTCAGCATATATATAAAATTAAGTTTGAGAGTTCTTCTAAAGCAGGTTACCAACAAATGTGATACCTTTTGTATAAAAATTATTTGAAAAATGATATGCATACATATATTTATATATACCTACATATATGTATTTGAAGATTGAAAAGAAAGACAGTAAAATACATTTTCTTACTTCCTCTCAATGTTGTGATCACAAATGATTTTAGTTTTCTTCTATGTGTATTTTGTATTTTCCACACTTCCTACAATTAGTATATGTCCTTTAGAAATGAAAAAAAAAATACGTTTTAAATCTGACATACTCTAATTTGCCTTATAATCCCTCACCTTTGACTTTCATCTTCTGTTTGCTCTGTGATCTCTGCTTACTTGGGCATTCGTTTTTCTCTTTCAGATGTGGTTTCTTTTTCAAATACTTAGAGATCCTGGGTTTATGCTCATCTTTGTATTTGTGGTACAGTCTGCATGCCTATGAGCAGGGTTTCTATTTCCTGATGACTGCCTCTGAGGTATGTGGGGGTGAGATGTTGCAGGGTGGGTGGGGAGTATCAGCTGCTTGGTTCTCCATGTGGGAGGTCCCATCCTCCTGGGGTTCAGAGCAACCTGGGGCACTGCCTTCACTTGAGTCCTGATGTCCATACTTCTACTGACCCTAAGTGAAGAGGGTAAAGCACTCTACCAGCCTCACTAGGTGAAACAAAGCCCACAAAGGGCCCCCCATAGCCACCCCAGAGCTCTCTTCTGCTTCTTCATCAATTTACTCCAAGCTTGGAGCAGGATTCTAGGCTGTGGCTTTCTCCGGAGTCCCTTCTCTATAGACCAGATAGCATCTGAATTAAATCTTTCAGAAGTCCTTCAAAATGACAGGTCCTTGGTAAACACCCACTTCCCCACCCCCATAACAAAGTTGTAGATAGATTGGGCTTAATATTATTTTTTTTCTCTTATTTTTATGGAACTTGCGTCAGGAGGAAAGGAAGTTTTTGTGACAAGCCCTCCATCTTGATTCATTCTCTAAATGTTCTAAAATATTATTTTTGATTGAACCATAATGATACGGTTTGGCTGTGTCTCCACTCAAAATCCCTTCTTGAATTGTAATCCCCACACTTCCCATAATCCTCACGTGTCAAGGGCAAAACCAGGTGGAGGTAATTAGATCATGGGGGCTGTTTCCCCCATACTGTTCTCGTGATAATGAGTGAGTCTCATGAGATCTGATGGTTTTATAAGCATCTGGCATTTCCCTGCTTGCACTCACTCCATCCTGCTGCCTTGTGAAGAAGGTGCCTGCTTCTCCTTTGCTTTCCGTCGTGATTGTAAGTTTCCTGAGGCCTCCCCAACAATGCAAAACTGTGAACCAATTAAACCTCTTTCCTTTTTAAATTACCCAGACTTGGGTACTTCTTCATAGCAGTGTGAGAATGGACTAATACACATACTAAGAAATAAAAATAATTTTAAACATGCTGTCTATCTTCCTGTGAGAATCAACTGAAATAAAGTCAGCAACCACCCCCTCCCCACCAAACTGCTTAAACTTTAAAGCATAGTTTGCTGCCGTGATTGTACTCACATGTTTTGATGCAGAATAGAATGAAGAGGATGCTAGCATGTGAAAGGTAAAGGAAACCTGGGCGGCTGGCCTACTTAGTAGTTTCTGTTGTTGGTCATGTGGAAGCTGATAACAGAGCTTCTTAGGTTGACAACCTCCATGGCAGAACCCTCAATCTCATCTAACCACTTTCTCATCAGTTTGGGGAGGGTGAGGCTTTGGGAGGGTTAAGCAGCAGCTCATATGTCACAGCCAGGACTCAAGATATAAACCAGGTCTCCAGTTAGAGGAGGCCACAGGTATATAGAAGCCTCCTGAGCAAGTGACATTACAAAGATGAAGGACTGAGATACATGGCATGTCTACATGAAGAGAGACTGCAGACTAGGAGTTAAGAGCTTGGGCTCCCAAGACCTGGATTGGAATCTTGATTCTACCACCCAACAGCTGGGAACTCAGGCCAGCGGGTCAACCTCTTGTGAGTTAATTTTCCTCACTGTAAAATGGGGAAAATCACACCATCTACCTTTTAGGAACGTTAGGGGGACAATGAGATTAATTCATGTGAAACATTCTTCCTAATGTCTGATAGGTGCTCAAAAACATTCACTATTAGTTTATTCATTCACTAAATAAGCCAGTATTTACAGATACCCTACTAGGTGTCAGGCTCAGGGGAGAGTCAAGAACTACAAAGTCCTTGAGTCCCTGGAGCTTCCATTCTGGAGGTGAGACAAATAGACACTAAACAAACAAACAAAAAAGAAACACCACCCAGGGAGAGGTGCTTTACAGAGAATGATATAGGACAGTGTGATCAAAGCTGAGGAGTAGCCACTGTCAGCTGGGGGTCAGATAGGGCTGCTACAGGGAAAGCCTGTTGGGCTGAGATATGAATGAAAGGAAGGAATGAACAAGAAAGGAGAGGTCAGGGAAGGGCACCCCAACCAGGAGGAATGGCAGTGCAAATGCCCTGAGGTGGGAACTGAGGAGAGACTGGGAACCTCTTGGCCATTGCAGCTGGAGTGAAGCGGGTGACAGGATCAAAAGGTAAGTGAGGCCCAGTGGATCACGCTTTAAAGCCAAGGTCAGGAGATTGAATTGTATTCAGGGACCTGCAGAAGGCTTTTTAGAGTTGCAAGCAAGGGGCAATATGACCTTCTTTAGGACATTGTGGTTGTTGTTCCACTTGGCTCCTGTGTCCTGTAAATTCTGAGGGCAGACACCAAGCCTGATCCATCCTTGCAACCTTGTCCTTCCTGGTAACAAATGGCAAGTAAAGCACTCAACAAGCCTCTCTGGGTGAAATAAAACCCACAGATGTCCCCCATAGCCACCCTAGGGCTCTTTTCTGCTTCTTCATCTGTTTACTCCAAGCTTGGAGCTGGATTCTAGTCATTGGTGTTCTGTAAATTCTGAGGGCAGACACCAAGCCTGCTCATCTGCAATGCCATCCTTCTGGTCCTAAGAAACTGCCCTGGGCTCCCGAAAATATTTGTCAAATGAATAAAGAAACAAAGAAAAGACAGATGGACGTGTTTCCCCTAAATTTGTTGTAAGCCTCCTCCTGTTTCTGCCACATCATCTCAGAGGGAAAGGAGTGTCAACTTGACTCTCCTTCTCTCATCTTTGTGAGAAAGCCCTGAGGCTCTGTAAGGAGATTTCCCCTCCATCGGAGGAGATGGATAGGCTGGCTCTGTGATTCTCCTGTGTGAGACCCTCCATGACTGAGGGGCTGAGCAAGTGCGATGATTGGGAAGCAGGGTGCTGGGGGAAATGATCAGCCATTTGTTACCAGCCTTGGAGGAGCCGGCAGTGTGGCACAGATAAATTGGGTCCTTGAAATTCTAAATGAAAGTGCTTCCCTGGGTGGAATAGCCAGGGTTCAACTCCAGCCAAAATGCATGGCTCTGGAAGGCACTGCAGAGAGATTCTGGTACCCACGCTCCAGTCAGTGCAGGATTCACAGGCAGTCCTGTGCAGGCTCAATCATGCTGACCCCAAAATGAAAGAAACATCCAGCTCCCTGCTGAAAACTCTTCTGCTCTTGTTCATTCTCTCTCTCTCTCTCTCTCTCTCTCTCTCTCTCCCTGCTCCCCCCACCACCCTCTGTCAATCTCTCCTCCTCCCCACATTTTCTGTCATTGTTTAGCATTGCCTCCTGGGATTCTGACATCTTCCTTCTATCATGCAATGCTAATGCAGGGATGGCACATAAATTTGATCCACTTGCCAGTTCAGATTGATGGACAGTGGTTACCTGTATTGAGGTTTCTGAGGTTTCCTCAGGGCTCAGATAGAGAGAAACTGTGACGGATGAGTGACATTTTGCAGGACATATGATGGGGATGATGAGGGTCTGGAGCTACAGTTTTTTATCCTTGTTCTGAGGCCTACAACATATATTGTTTTCCCCAATGCATGTAATTCTGGCTTTAATTTTGCCTCAATGGAATAATTGCAATATCTATCATAATCAAGCGCTTAAAATATGCCAGTCCCTGAGCTAAGTGTTTTACATATATTATCTTATTTAACCTGTACTACTACCATAGGATATCATCCCAACTATTTGGCACATAAGAAAATTCAACCTTAGAAAGATAGAGTGACTTGCCCAGGGACCCTCAGTAAGTAGTGGGGTCTGGTTTTATTGGAACCCAGCTCTGTCTGACTCCTCTACAGAGGAGCTTCCATAGCCTCCTTCAGGACCAGTGTCTGCATTTTTAATGTCTACTCTCACAAGAAGCTCTCTCCTGTATTTAACCTATACTCCCTTGTTGCAGCAAAAGCACAGTTCATGTTAGAATTCCACAATCTAAATTCAAGATGCAGTAGGAAAAGAAGAATGTAAATATCACACTAATGATATTTTAAGTTTATTGCATGCTAAAATTAAAATATTTTTGCTATATTGGCTTACATAAAATACATTATTAAAAATGATTTCACCTGTTCTTTTGCTGCTTTTGTTAATGTGACTACCAGAAAATTTAAGATTACACATCTTAAAGTGGCTCACATTTGTGGCTCGTAAATGCTTCTGTTGGATGACACAGCTCTTGAGTTCAGTCACTCATTCTAATCCCATCTTTTTTTTTAATTAAAAAAATTTTTAAGAGATAGAGCCTTGCTCTGTCACTCAGGCTGAAGTGCAGTCATGCAGTCCTATCTCACTGCAGCCTCAAACTCCTGGGCTCAAGCAATCCTCCCACCTCAGCCTCCCAGAGTGCTGGGATTACAGGTGTGAGCCACTGTGCTTGGCCCTAATTCCATCATTTTTAACAGGTAAGAAAATTGTCCACCAGAATGGCGTAGCGACTGGCCTAGAGTCACATCATTTTTGAGAGCAGATAAAGGACCATGTCCTAGTTTTCTTGTGCCCAAATCCTATGCCCTTTCTTCCTTAGCGAAAGAGGAGCTGGCTGGAAGACTTTTTTTCCTTTCAAACATACTTTCACACTGGGGGAAAAAAATGAATTTAGACCAAACAGGAAAATAGCCATTTTTTTTTCTCACCCAATATTTCATGGAACATAAGAGGGCTATCCCCAGTGGTAGTCATGTTGCCTCGATTGCCTTAGCCTCGAGGCCTCAGGGAACCCAGGCGTTGATGATGTACCTGACCCATGTAGAAGGATGTCCTAGTTGTGCCTCCTGCTAGGAACCAGGCCATGTGCCCAGTAAGTTTGTTTCTGGAGACAGCAGCCTACACAGATCTTTGCTTGGGCTCTGGGAGTCTGGGACAGCTGTGGAACTTCAGTGCCTTTTGAAACAACTCTGCAATTAGCTATTGCTCCAGCTGGCACAGAGAGCCTTGGGCTGCAACGATTTGATGCCCCTACTGCCTACCAAATCCCTTCCTTCTGGCTCGTGGCTCTCAGCTCTCTCTATAACTGAACCACACAGCCAGGAGCAATATGATTTCTGCACTAATTGAGGCTGACAAACTCTTTGGGATTTGACTGGGGCTCTCGAGACGTAGTCCTGAAATTCAGATCTGACTGCCATCCACCTGCTTAAAACATCCTCAATGGCTCCCTGTTACCACAAAGATGAAGTTCATATTCTGCAGCTGAACCACATCCAGCAGGGGACTCTAGACACCTCCAGGCTACCACTTGTAACAGATACTCAGTTCCTCACCTACATCCCTCACACCCAAGCACTCCAGTGTGCTTCAGATAACTTTCTACACCACTATCTGCAGCTTCCCTCTTCCCCCTCCACAAACCTCAGAAGGCTGCGCTGCAGGAAGTGCTGGGGAATTCACTCCTTGAAGGAGCAGCCCTCAACCAATAAGTGAGGAGAGTGGACATATAGATACCCTAGCTCGCTTGTCCTTCATTGGTGTGTGTTTTATACCATTTCCCAGTAACTCTCCCTGGGATGAAACTCCAGCTGCCCTCCCTATATTGACTGTCCTCTGTTTCTTACCTGTTCCCCAATCTCCTTCCTCTATTTCCTTGAAATCACCTTCTGAACAAACCACTTGCACTGGAATCCTTATTTCAGGATTGGCTTTTTGGGAAACCCACCTAGGATGCCTCCCAAACACACCTTCCCTTTCCTTCCTCCTGATTTCCCTTGGGTGTGGGGATTTACCACCTTTCCATTATGTAGCAACCATATGGTGTGACTGGCACTGATTCTACCCCAGCTCAAGGGGAGATTGAGCCAATCAATGCCCACCTCCCTCAGCTATACTTATTTGTTAGAAAATGGATGCATCTTAGCTGGGCATGATGGTGCATGCCTATAGTCCTAACTATTCGAGAGGCTAAGGTGAGAGGACTGCTTGAGCCTGGGAGGTCGAGGTTGCAGTGAGCCATGATTACACCACTGCACTTCAGACCCTGCCTCAAAAACAAACAAACAAATAAACAAAACAGACTGAATTTGGTCTATTGAGAAATGAGAGCGAGTAAGACCCAAGACCCCGAGATGTACATGGATTCCTCCAAAAGTCTCCTCTCCCTCCCTCGTGAGATATAAATAAGAAAACCTGTGTACCCAGGAAAGGTTCTCCAGCTCTCTTTTGACCGCAAGGGAAGGCAATCTTCAGATTAAGCCAATATATGAAAAGCAGAGAGAAGAGAAGTGGGAAGAAATAAGACCCTTGGTGACAATGCCAAGTTGCTGGGTCTATACTCTACCTCTAGGCTTTTTGGTTATATTAAGCCCATATATTCTTTGATTTTATCAATGAGTGTCCTTAGGGCAGCATTCCTAAAAGGGGATGAATAGGATGGCACAGGGAGGGCCTTGATGTCATTTACCCAGTGGCAAGACAATAAGCTGGGAAGGTCTGGAGACCTAGGCAGGAGCTGGTTCCCTGTCCATGCTGGACATTCAGGCTAGGTGAGCCATCCCCAGGACACTGGGCTGGCCCAAGGCTGGGCTCATAATGTGCCCCTCACAGCCATTGGCCTGGTTCTCTGTCTCCCACTGACCACTACAGCAGCCCTCTCAGGATTAGAGCACAAGTTTTCAAGTCCCCAGCCTCCCACTCTTGCCCTCTCCCCTGACTCTGGGTGCTGTCTTGTCCTACTTTAAGTTCATAATAAAAATTCCTTCATGCTATAATATTTAATGGCACATCAGAAAGAGAATGTTGAAAGGGAAGCCACAGGTTTAGCAAGCTGCAACATGCCAGGCAGCGCCCTGTCTCTGGAAAACGAAAGTAAGTTGCTCTTCCCTGAAGAGGACGAGGAATACTGTTATTTCTCCTAGAAGGTTACCCTCCACATTATTCCAAAGACTTATTCTAATGCTGGAGGAAGTGGATAGTTACTACATATTGTACAGCACTCTAATCATAAATGACAAGGTGGCCAAACATGCTGGAACCATCCAAAGGCCACCATCTTGAATCTTGGCTTCTAGAAGACTGTGTGCTCTTAGAGGGGAGGGATGGTATATTCAGCTCTGTGTTTCACTCATGACTCACATCACCAGCATCACCTGCATAGGACTAGAGCTGAACTCAGACAGTCTCAAGTCAGGATAGAACATTCTTTCCTATCCTTCCGTAGCTCCATGCCCAAAACCCTCCCTAATTTAAGCCAGTGACCTTGAAATACAAGGTTACAATATAACATCCTTCCACCCTTGGAGGAAAAGAGTATATCAAATCCAGAAACTCAGACAGTCTCAAAGGGAGATGTAGGAATTTACCATGAACAATTATTGAGCCCTGGGCATTGGGCTAGATGACTCACATGAATTACCTCCTTTATTCTTTACAATATTCCTATAAAGTAATTACTATTATAATCCCCATTTTACAGTTGGGGGAATCTGAGTATCATAAAGGTTAAGTCTGGTAGTTCAGGGTCACGCAGCCAGCTAATGCTGGCTTTCAAGGTCAAGCAATCTGACTTCAGAACCTGCCCTGTCAACCTGTACTCCATACTGGGTCCCTTGGAAAGTATGGAGACCATTGAGACATACACTTTGGAAAGAAGGCATTACATAACTACATTATGCAATGTTTCCTGGCTGAGCCTCCAAGAAAGAATTTCTGCCGGAACTAAAGATGATTCTGGTTTCCTTCAAGGGAAGTAGATATTTTTGATGTCATCAGAAAAAATACTCTGGTTTTCTGTTCTATTTTGGACTTCTTCTATTTTGGTCACATACTTACTAAAAAGAATTTTCTCTCCCTCCTTGGCTATTTATTCCAGAGGCCCCACCTACCATTCTGTCTCATCCATCCATTCACAAATCATAACAGAGCCTACCGCGGGTCAAGTACTGTGTCAGGCACTGTGTCACCACAGTCAAATATATAGCTGCACTTTTTCCCTCCAGAGTCGACAATCTACACGGTGGTTAGCGCGTTTTCAGCTCCCTTCAGAAAAGATCAATGTTTTGTTTCGTTTTTTAATTTGGAGGCTGTGCTGAGGGAGAAGAAACAAGATACAGGCAGGAAACATCCTCAATAGAACCCTCAAAGTCAGAGTAAATTAAAAGCAGAGAACAGAGAGCTGTTTTGGGGTCAGTCCAGACACAAATGCAGGAAACACAGCAAGTTCTGCAGCCAGAGCCGTCCTCCCCTGGGCGCCGGATCCTGACGGCGTGGTCATCAGCAACCAGGATGGAGCAGAGGCAGCAGTCTCTGTACCAGACAGTGCGCTGAGCGTTCTCAGCACTCCCCAAACGCTTTTCCTCTCAGCTCAGCAAAAAGCCTCCCTGGCCGACTGCAAATGGCCTTTCCCTCGCTCCAAATTCTGCCTTTCCGGAATTTGGAGGAGAGGAGTTCCGTTTTTGGAGGCCATTGTGGCTGACCTTAGATTTTAGGTAAAGAGATGCAGCTCTTACAGAACCGCTTGAGAATGGTCCCAAATGGAGCAGCGTCTTCCCAGGGCTTCATGTGGAGGGTTCCTTTGACCCTCAGGAAGTTATCCCACTCTCTTAGGCTTTAAAGGACAGAGAAACTGGGCTACAAACGCCCTCCTCATGGAGTGGCTATGAGGACGAATTGTGATCGTGTACGCACAGCATGTAGCTTGAAACCTGGCTGCTGGAAGCATCTTACTCGCTCTCTCAGGGAAGCCCAGTACCCACGCGGCTCTGTTGTACATCATGTGACCACAGCCTGTAACTCCAGGCACAGCTGATTAAACCAGCATAGTCACATGACTGAAGATCAACCAATCCTGAGGCTGGTGACAAACAGTATGCGTGGCAGCTTGTAAAGGATGGGCTAGGACTGCTTCCCAAAAGGCGGAACGCACCCAGCTGGTGGTACCTGACATGAAACTATTTTAGTGAGAACACATGACTAAAAAAAAAAAAAAAGGTGGTTATGCTTTCATTGTAATGTATAGCAGGAAAATCCTGGTTTTCCATTTGTGATACTGATATAAAGTTCCCTTTATGGTACATAATATTAAGACGTATAAAAAATTGGTTTTTTGAAAACGTATTAAGTAAATTTTTAGCCCAGGTGGTAGATGTCTTTGGCAAACAATATCAGGCGAATGACTAACACACGACAAAGTCTCAAGGTCTGCATTCTTCCTTCAGGGAAATGAGAGGCTGGGTAGTTGGTGAGGGCTGAAGGTGAAGGGGTTGAGTTGGAACTGCAGCAAACCAAAGCCATGAGTGGCTGCAAACGAAAGGAAACAACAAAGAAGCTAGGATAACTGGTTGGTGGTGAGATAGGAGACTTGAAAAAGTGTGCATGAAAGAGGAGAGAGAGGAAGAGAAAAGCCGTGGAAACAAAGGTAGAGATGGAGAGACAGAGACAAAGGGAAAGGCGGTGAGACAGAAATGGAGATGGGTAGAGATATCCTGAGTTATACCTTCATGGACTCCCTGGATCTACCTCCACTCCACGCATGTTCTTACAATGTATCCTGCTTTTCTTCCTGAGATAACTTGAGTGGGTCTCACAGCAGAAAGCCTAACACAATGAATGGCTATGAAGGAGGAACCCTATTCTGAAGATTCTTGGGCATCAGCCAGCATATTTTAAGCCTCTAAGAGCAGGCCCTGCAGGGGCCATTGAGGGTTCTTAACAAAGTAGCAGACAGGCACTAGGCTAAAGTAAGAGAGATGCCTAGGGAGAAACTTGGGGAGACACTCATTCACAAACCCAGACATCAAATTTCAGCAGATTGGCTGATTTCTAGAGCTCCTCTTGAAACTTTATGGAACTTACTTATCAAAAAGAGTGTTGGCGAGTATGTGAGCCCCCACTCTATCCAAGTCATGAGTGCCCATCTCTAGAACTTTGCTACTTTGGAAGCAAATTGAAAGAAGTAGTTGCTATATAATTTAAATTCTGCTAATGTGTATTTACTATCTACACCCAATTATCATCAATCAATTTAACAGTTATTACTTAATGGGTGAAAATTGCAATTCTGGTGCCCCAGATCAGCATGGGGCATTGTGGCTAATTAGGACAGAACTTACTCAGAAGTATAATGAAAATGTAAATTCCCACATATTAATCAAACAATTACTTCTATAACCACAAGACAGCTGATCCTAAACTTAATTAGGAAATAAAGTTAGCCAGTGAGCAGACAACATTTAATAATCATATATGTGTCACAAGAAGAGAAATATTAGGCAATGATTCATCAAAACATCCCAAAGCTCAACCATTCTACAATCTGTAATAATACAGCCTCCCTGCTTCAATAATACACTATTCAAATTTTTATTAAAGCATTTTTCAGCTTTAGGGTCTAGAAGGTACCAGAGAACAAAGAAATGCATTACCATATATAATAAATAATTGTACCACTTAAAAATAAGAGAGCCAAGGACTGGAAATGTATGTATGTGACATGGTGGATACATACAGCACACTTTAAGTTTAATTATCAGAGGTTAGTTCTTTTCAAGTAAGGCAGAGGGGGAAAAGGAGCTAATTCCAGTGCAGACACAAAAATTATAAAAAGACATAAACTAAAGCCAATTGTGTTTCTCTCTCCACTGCACATCTTTAGCTCGTTGTCAAAACTGCGGCCTGAACAATTTTGGGTCCAAATGTGGATTATTCACCTCAACTTGCCTCAGCTGCTGATTGTCTCTTGGGGCTTTTACTGTCCTTGGTGGCTCTGGGAGGCTCTGCCTGACCATCATATGGATCTAATCCTGGTGCAAACCCATCCGGCGGTTTCCAAAGGGATGTTTGCTTTTTCCTCCTGGAAATAGCAAATGCACAAAATGAAATTTGGGAGGCTGCTGGGGGAAGAATATCTAAAATGAAAATTTTCCTAAGAGGAACATAGATTTGGCCAAGATCAAACTGCACAACAGAATGTAATAATAAAGGCCAAAACTCTGCTCTCCTCATACAGCACCAAAAACAGCCCACTGGGGGCTTGGAAAGAGCACACTCTGAGACATCCTGACCCAGGGAAGAGGAGACAGGCATCAGCGCTTGGGTGATACGGCCCCACCGTTTCTGCACAGCCCGGAGCCTTGGCCGTGCTGAGAGTCTGGCTGTGTTCTCTGTGAGTGACAGGAGGGACTTGCACCATTGCTGGCCAGAGGCAGGGTGCTCACAGTGTCTGTATCAGTGTGGAAGGGGACAGGTCACATTCCTGAAATGTATTAGGCCAGCCATTGTCAGCTGCTCCACTGCCTCTCCGCTGCCTCTCCGTGCAAACTCAGCAGTGAAAGCTGCATGATTTCAGTAGCTGGGGGCTTCGGGTACATTGATCTTATCTCAATTGCTATAGCCAAATTGTCTTTTTATCCACATCTGACCTACATAAGATAGAGAAAATATCCATCACTTATGTCAATGAATAATATAATTTGAGATGTGCCTTTGAGATCATTGCAGGGAGAATAAAACCCATACCACCCCAGCCTGTGTCAGCAAGCCCCGACCCCCAAAACGGTCTCTTTGTTTCCTTTTCTCTCCCCAGAGCCTCAAATCTCTCTTTTCTCAAAGCTTTGCATTTTTATTATTACAAGGACACAGTTGGCTGAGGGACTGGATGAAGAATTTGGCTCTCCTCCCTGCTTTTTCCTGAACAGATCTCCTCAAACTGCAGTTTGTGTTTATTTCCTGGCATTTTGGCCAGACAGGCAGAGCCCAGAGAGATGCACACGGGAGTGTTAAGGGTAAGGTCAAGTCCCACTCTCAAAGACGCAAAGCAGCTCCATTGTTAAAACAGCACTTGAAATAACATTTGCTTTTTCTGGTGTCAATCTATAATTTCTACTTATTATGGCAATTTCAGAGAAAGCCAGTAAACAAATAGAAGTAAGTAAAAGTCACCCAGGCCCCCACACAGAGATTGTAACTCAACATTTCGGTAAATAACCTCATGATCTTCTTTTTTTTTCTATACCTGTAGTCATTTTTCATTATAAAAATGGCATGATCTTGTTCAAACTTTCATGTCATTTTTTTCTGCTTGATGTATTGTGAGAATCATCTCATGCCTTGCAAATAAATTCCCATTATTTTTAATGAGTGTGTAATGGTTCATTGGATGGCTTTAACCATCTCCTCTTGTTGGCTAGTTGCCTGCCCTCTGCCCTTATTATTATAAATCATATTACTGGCCAGACTGATAGTCTCTTCACAGACTTTCTATTCCCCCAGATATTTCTGATGTTCCTCCAGGGTGATCACACCATATTTAATCTTTGTCATGGAAGAAAGAAGTCTACCTCTGACATCGATGTACCCAGGTTCTTTAACATGATAGATGTGGAAGCTCGATGCTTTCTAGTATTCTTGTCTTGTTCAAGGCCTACCCTGACTTGACCTTGCCCTTTATTGTTCTGTTTCCATCTGGAAACGAATCCCTATTTTAAATCTTCCATGGTCAGGCAAGACCTGACCATCAAGTTTGTCAAGAAGTTGCTGGACATCCAGGAAGGATTTGCAATCAAGGGTGCAATTTATTTCTGCTGTTAGAGGTGGCTTGTCTCAGAACTCCAGGCTCCAAGCCTACCCTAGAGGCCTTTACTGGCTATCTGTTGCCTGACTTCTGTCCTGCCTCCAAGAGCCAGAGGCAGCTGACCCCGCCCCATCAGGGATGCCCTGGAGCACACCTGCACTCCTGAGGTCCAGAACCCCCTGTCTAAAATGCCACCTTCACTGTCCTCCTTATCCCTAATTTAACAGTGGGAATTGTAGAAACAAACAAAAGACACCCAAAGCAGAAAAGTAAGGCTGTTTATCATAGCTTGCTATAGCAAGAGAGTCAACCACCACTACATGCATTTGGCAAAGGAGTGGGAAAGCTTTATAGGGGAAAAAATGAAAAGTAGCAGGTGTGCCTCATTGGAGGCTGTTGGCATGGGGAAGCTGTAGGTGAGCTAACTAAAAGTAGGCATCGTATGGAATATATTTTAGATATTGTCCCTTCCAAATATCATGTTTCATCCTCAAGGTTGGAGGTGAGGCCCAAGGGATGTGTTTGGATCATGGGACTTAGTGCTGTCCTCACGGTAATGAGTGAGTTCTCACTGTTAGTTCCCACCATATGTAATTGTGGAAAAGAGCCTGGCACTTCCTCTCCTCTCTCTCTTCCTTCCTCCCTTGCCACATGATTCTGGCTCCCCTTTACCTTTCACAGTAAGTGGAAGTTGAGTGAGGCCCTCACCAGATGCAGATGCTGGCACCATGCTTCTTGTACAAACTGCAGAACTGTGAGTCAAACAAACCTCTTTTCTTTATAAATTATCCAGCCTTGTGTGTTCCTTTGTAGCAATAAAAAATTGAGTAAGACACTATGGGATTGGTTAGCAGAGCTTATTTTCCTATCCTGGTTGCTCCTAAATTGGAAGTGGGGGTGAAAATTAGGGAACCTGGCAGTTATTGATCAAGTCCTTGCTGTTTGGGGCTAATTGCTGCAGAGGTTGTGGTTTGGCTTCCTGGTTTGCTTGCTGCAAAGTTCTATTTTTATACATGATCAGGTCAGAGTTCTATTTTTATACATGATCTGGCCACTGTCCATTTGTATGTTCAGTCTCAGATTGGTCAACTTCCTTTATGAGAAGCTTCATCAATACCAATGGGGTGCAGTTGGCACATAACAATAAAATCTGCCAGCATCAGCACCTTTCCTGAAGCCTGACTTATTTAGTCTTCAATAACACTGTCAAAAGAAAAATTTCCACTTATATTAGTGCTTGCTTAGAGATACCCAAACTGACTATTGTGTTTCATCACAAATTGTTGTAACTAACTGAAGCTGATAAAGGACCACAAGCTCTTGGTGACCCTGCATGCCAGCACTCACTGGAAGTAACTGAAGACACTTTCCTGACCAGTGGATCTGTGCGCAGACTGATGAACTCATTCATCCTGTCCACGGGACTAGCTTTCAACGCCTCATTATGATAGTACCATGAAAATCCCTTTTGAGCACTTAAAACTCCTGACTTCATCCCCTCTGTGCGTGACCTGCTCAGTGAAATTTTTCACTGGCATTCTTTTGCTTGACAACTTAATAGACTCAGTTTTGTATTTTTATTTTTTTTTCAGCTTATGTGGTATGCGTGTATTTTTTACTATACCATATCTATGACCTCAACTGCAGAGTCCACATTTTGGGATCCCTCAACCTGGACCACATACTTTTTAAGCTGGACTTTCCCATCTTTCCTGCAGCCACCGGGGCTTCAGATCCAGCTCCCCATCAGCTATGCTCTGTCACCAGCATGCAGCAAGCCTTGAAGACAAGCAGTGGGATCCAGGCCTCCTGCACGGTGCCACCCAAATCCATACTGGAAAAAAAGAAATATACCCCCATTCACCCCAAACACCCTCATCCAGAGAATGAGGAGGAGCTTGGCTTAACCATCTGCATTTAAGATAGCTGATAATTCACAGCTTTCCTTGAAACACTCGACACCCACTTGCTTTGTACTTAGTATAGCTAAAGGACCTGTTCAGGTGGTTTTTCCAGAACAAAGGAACAGTTGGCCCCAAAGGGTGTTTAAATCCCAACCACTTGCCAGGCAGAAATCTGCTTCCAGTTATAAAATGGGAGTTTTTCAGCCTCTGCTAGCCCAAGTGAGTGAGTGTTTTATACCTTTTGTGAGTATCTGTTATATCATGAAAACAGAGTGGTGCAATTCACTTCTTGATGATAGGTTTTCCTAGTGCATTTTAAATGGGTTTTAATTGGCCTAGAACAAAGAAAAATTGTACATTATATAAGATTGTAAACTTCATGAGGTCAGGATTTTTTTTTTCATTAAACTCACACAGAATAATTTTTTCCCAGGGCCTTGATAATAGTAGATTCCCAATAAATGTGTTTTAAATGAGAAAATGCATCAATTTATCAGGAGTGTTATAGGTTAAAAGAAAGATTTGGGGACCAGGTACTCAAGAACTCCTGAGGCCTACATGCATTTGTGGGAGGAAAAAGGAGCCGAGGAAAGACAAGGGAAGGGAGAAGGGAAAGGAAGGAGGAGAGAAAGGAGAGTAGGAGAGACAAGAAAAGACAGGAAGGAAGGATGGAAGGAGAGTGAGAGGAAGGAAGAGAGAGACAGGGAGGGAGAGAGAGATGGAGATAGATAGGCAGATGATAGACAGATGGATAGATAGATAAGATAGATTACATGGATGGATAGATAAGATAGATTGGCTGGGCGCAATGGCTCACGCCCGTAATCCCAGCACTTTGTGAGGCTGAGGTGGGCAGATCCCTTGAAGTCAGGAGTTCGAGACCAGCCTGGCCCACGTGGTGAAACCTCACCTCTACTGAAAATACAAAAATTAGCCAGGCACAGAGGCACACACTTGTAATACTGGATACTTGGGAGACTGAGGTGGAAGGATCACTTGAACCCAGGATGTGGAGGTTGCAGCAGGCTGAGATCGAGCCATTGCACTTCAGTCTGGGCAACAGAACAAGACTCCATCTCAAAAAAAAGAAAAGATAGATTAGATGGATAGATAAGAACATGATTAGATAGATAAACAGATAGATTAGATAGATAAGATAGATGATAGATAGATAGACAGACAGACAGACAGATAGATAGATAGATAGATAGATAGATAGATAGATAGATCGATCTTCAAAGTAAGTCCTCATCTAACTTATTGATAAGCTGAATATTCAGAGAGCATAGACTAAAGGGAGATGGACTCAAGTATGAGGACAAAGAGAAAGGTGGGGTCTGGGGTCCTGTCTTTAAGAACCAGTAATCACACCCCCCAATAACATGCAGCCTAGTCAGTATCCCAGGCATTGACTAAATCAGATTAGCAACTCCTTCCTTGGTGTGAAAGAGGCTGTCAGGGGCTAAAGTGTGGGGAAATATCCCCATTTACACATTTTCTTCTATATAGTGTATCATAAAACAGGTGCTCAAAGGGAATGTGAACCCCATCATGTTCCTGAGGTATGACAGTGGAACATGCTGGGGAACGTAGAGTATTACTGTTGCAATGTCATTATCATGGGTCTTGTTTTGGCGAGAAGGGGGTTTCCTCCCATCCTCTGGGATGGAAGAAGCAAAGTGTGGTGGGTTGTGGAGGCAGACTTGAGTTTGTATGTCTATCACACATTTAAAAGCTGTGTGATGTTGAGATGTTAGTTCACCTCATTTTCCTCATCTATAAAATAATGATAATAATAGGACCCAACTAATTGAGTAATGAGGAGCAGCAGAGAGAGGGGCTTTATGTAGGCTAGTTCTCTGCCTTCTTTCTCAACTTAGAGAACTCTGACACTCCATATCAGCTACAGAGGAAGAGCTCAAAAATGTCAGTGATGGTGGTGGCTGTAAGTTAATCTCTGGGCAAGAAGAGATCTTGTGAAAGAAGCATTTTGGAAAGACCTCTTCCCCATCTCTACCTGTGTTATACATTTGACAATTCAATCCACAAATATTTGTTGAGCACCTGCTGTGCATTGAGAACTGTGCTAAGCACAGGAGATACAACTAGATGATTTTGTGTTTTTTTCAATTTCCTATATAGATATATCTATATATGAAATTATATATATATATATATATGTGTGTGTGTGTGTGTGTGTGTGTGTATGTATTTTTCACTCCCCACAATGAATGTTCATTGCTATATCTTCTGGTCTTGTTTTGGCGAGAAGGGGGTTTCCTCCCATCCTCTGGGATGGAAGTAGCAAAGTGTGGTGGGTTGTGGAGGTGTGGACCCCACCACCAGGCCAAGGTGCTGCTCCCAGCAGACCATCTGTTAGAGACACAGGCTTCACTGTGCCTCAGTCTCCAAAGTGGAAGCCTTTGTCACAATGCCCAGGGCTCTGTGATCCTCAGATATCCCCAGCCCCTTCTTGAATCTAGTTGTTTATCTAACCTCATTGTCATATATCATAGGGTAACAAGTTTCTCCTGTTCAACAACCATGATGCAATAATTCCCTTCACTGGTCCTGGAATGTCATCTTTTAGGAGCAAGATCTAAGTCTCACCTGTGCCCTCTTCTTCATCAAGCATGTGTGTGGTCAAAAAGGTTGATGGAGCACCTTTGATGTCCACTGGGAAGGCCACCACAGGCTCTGCCTTCTAGGAGATCACAGGACATGGGGGCAGGGAAACAATAGCAGGGTGTGACCAGTGCTACAGTCAGGTATGTATAGGGGGCTGTGGAGTGCAGACTGGGTAGGGGCAATGTAACCTGTGGGCCAGAGAACTCACCTATCCCAAGGCATATTGACACGGAGAAGTAGCACTTTCCTGATATTCAGCAGTGACAATGAATGATTTGGATTATATTTCTGATTCCCATATTCCTTGGTTTTACAGCTTCTGGTCATCCCTTTGCTCAGCCTTCATCTCTCCAGATGGATGCATTCTAACCATGTTTTGTGGAGGATGAAGGAATTTCATTTGGCCTTTGCAAATCGGTCTGATTTAATTTCTTAGTGTTTCCTAATGCAGTAGGATTTTTTTTTAACAGTGTGAGGGTTGAGATCAGTTCAATACATTCACTTTGTCAGCGGATGTGTTCAAGCTATTCTTTCCCTGTGGAGCTGTTTCAAGAGTAGGGGATATCCAGGGGGATGTTAGATTCTGTGAAATGAATGTGCCTCACTCTAGCTATCAAGAAGATTCCAATATGGGATTTGGGTGATGTTGGCACATGCCGGCTGTGGTTTTTGTCCAGCCTTACCAAATTTCAGTCTAGGAGGTTACCTTTCAGTCATTCCACTAGCTTTGCCCCATTTAGCACAGAGCAAATCTATAGAAATACGAGCTGTTAAAAAAGACCATACTTTCCAAATCTAAGATGCCATAGGTTGTAAGACACACTGTTATTGCATGAACCACTGATAAAAAGAAAATGATATCAATTATTCTGACACAACACTTTCATGTCAGTTATGGCAAGAAACATCCTGATTTCAAAGCTGTTAAAATGTGGAGGAAAATATGCATCTTAGCATCGATAACTGCAGTATAGAGATATCTCTGTCTTTCTCTTTCTCAATTACACTCTCACTGGGACAATTCTGTGCCTCTGATGAGCAGCCCTTCCCACACACCCCTCCATCCACAGAGCACAGATCCAAACAAAACCCCCATAACCTTCTCACTTTAGAGAGAGCCAAGGTCTCCTGGGCAAGGTAAAATTGTGGCCTTTCCCTTACTGAGGCTGAAGCAGGCAAAATGAAATGGATGTACCTTCTCTTCTGGCCCAGGTTGGTGTAATCCTCCAGTCACCCAGCATGTGTGTTTATGTACCTGGCTGGCTGACTGTGCTTTTGATATTCATCCTACAGGGTTCAGACTCACAGAAGTGAGAAAAAATATCCAGCTTTACAAGACACTCAGAACCTGACTCCACTCTCTGTAATCCTTGGCAACTGCCTAGAACCTGGATTTGAACCTCCCTGGAAAGCCATGATTCATGTCTTATTTCTCAACATTTGATATCCACCTCCCAGAAACTGAGGCTTTTCTAGCAGGAATTCAAAGTGTATGGGCATTTCAGAACTGTGCCCTCCTTCTATCCAGAAACAGCACTTGGGAAACTAGGTCAGGCTCACCAGCAAGGACACATGAGTTGAGGCATTCAAACCCCCAAGTCTGAATGAACCATGAGTAAAATCCAAAAGTAGTGGGTGCAATTGAGTAATGAGTGCCACCCACCAAAACAAAACAAAACAAAAAAAGTAATTATCAACTATTATTTGTTGAAAATGTATTTACTATGTGCCAGGTAATGTTCAAAATGCTTTATAGATATTATCCCATCTAAATTTCACAGCCCTTTGAAGTTGGTCATCATAACTCTCATTTTGCAGATGAGGAAACTGAGGCTCAAAGTCACAAATCTAGAAAGAGTTGGAATGAGGATATGAAGCCAGGAAGCATTGATTCTTAAACCCCAGGGAAAGGAGGGTGATGTGAAAAGAGGCCCCAGAACTGTCTACTGAAGTCCAGTGTGGCTGTCTGTGGGACACACTTCATGCTTAGCAGTAGATGTGAGTTTTACAAGGGTTCCAAGCATTTGCATCTGGAAGCGGGTAAAGTTCTCCTTCTACCACCTAAGCGTTTATTTCTCATTCACACATCTTTAGTTTGGTTGGGGTTTGGCTGATCTAGGCTGGGCTCAGCTGGGTTGGGTTCAGGACAGGCTGGATCTACATCTGCTCCACAGGTCTCTCATCCTCCTTAGACCAGCAACCTGATCCTTGAGAGGCATGTTCTACTCATGCCAAAGGCAGGTGCAAGAGATAGATGGCAAGCCTAACTGCACAAACACACATCAAGCTTCCATTTGCATCATGTCCTGTAACTTCCTATTGGCCAAAGCAAATCACACGGCCAAGCCCAAGTCAAGAGGTGGGAAGTACACTTCTCCCCTGGTGATGGGGGACAAACTGGATATTTGGTGAACAATGATCTAATATTCCACATCTTCCTCATGGGATTTCTTCCTCCCCCTGTCTTCTGTGTGCCTTGTGCTGATGTGGCTGTTTATAAGGCAGAAATCATTTCCCTGACACAGATTAGATCAGGGCTCCCAATTATTAGTGTGTTGTCTCATTTTTCACTGCAAACCTTTGGGCTGTCATCTCCAGATATAAGCTAAGTTCCTCCTTTGATGCTATACCTCTACTTTGCCCCTCAACATCTGAATGGGAAGCCCCTCTTTTAAGGAGCCCTCATTCCTGGGAAAGCAATGCCCTCTCTGGGCTGCTCACCAGGTGTAGTCACCTGAGGACCAGGTAACAGTCACTGCTCCTGCCATCTGACTGCATGACCTTTCATACCTCAAGCCTATTGTCCAAGGACCCCTTTGATCTGGTCTCTTTCTCTCTGGCTGGTGCTCTGAGAAAACCTCAAGATGTGACATTGATTGTTCACTGGACATCAACTTTCTGGCTTGAAAAAATTATCCTTCTTAATTGGCTGTTCTCTGCAGGAAGCTTTGACTTCTCTCAAGCCCTTTTATGTGCCTCTCTCTGGTTACCCCTATAGTGCCATGACTTTGAGAAACCCATCAGTTTCCTGATCTGCAAGCCCATTCACTTTCTTCAAGGAGCTTCTTCATCTTTCTTCTTTAGTTTTCTTCTCTCCTGAGCTTAGTGCAGACATACAGGTCATTGGGCCATTACACGGCCCTCTTACCAATTCTTACTGGGGAAATATCAGTGTACCCCAAAATCTCCCCCAGGCATGGTGCCTCCCCCAAATGGCTCCACTGGGCACAGCAACCACCAGGCATTATTTCATCTTCCACAGGCACCATCATCTCTCCAGTGAAACACTAGGAGCCATTCCAATATCCTGAACTTTCTTTGTGCTGATATTGTCCGTTGGCCAAGATTGAAGAGGGGGATATGAATGGATTTCTCCCCTGTGTATGACACCCATATCAGAGGGGTCTCGGTGCTGCTGCTTGGGCATCAAGGCACTACAGAGCTTCAAGAAGCTGCTCCTCTCGGGCTGACCTGGCTTGGGGCTAGATCTGGGCAACAGTCACCATGACATATTCAGGATCCTCACTCTCCCACAACTCAGGCTCTGCTGTCAGAATAGTCTCATCATGCTAAGCCATCTCTTCCCTCAGGGTGAATTCTCTCCCTGAAGGCTCCTGCTGAGACTTCCTGAATGACAGCAGGGGTCATATACTAGGCTCAAGCAGAGATCCCTGCTTGTCAATCAAATTAAAGTCCACGTCAACATGAAATAATTTTGTTTATAGGAAAATAAGTCAAGTCAATTCAAAGCATGACCAAGGTGAAGAGATGTCAAGGAATTTGACCCCAAATGAGAAACACTTTTGTCCAGTCAAACTCCCAGCATATCTCCAATGGCCCTGAAAAGCTGACCTTTCAATGCCTTGTGATTAAGTTTCCATCTAAAGTTAACATCTTTCTAACTGCTGAGAGCTAAAAAGGTCCCTGGCCCAAACAGCAGAAAGACAGGGGAGTAATCAGCATTGTTATTAATATCCTGTATGTAATTTCAACAGAAAAATGTCAGGAATTGGGAGTAAGGAAGGAGGAAGGCACACAAACCAAAGTGCCCACATCCTTTGCAAGTGACTGCGGTTGGTTGAGTTAAGTCCCTGGTTTGAAAATGTCATGAGCACACCCCCCTCTATGCAACCAATTATTTTCCTACCTACAGGAGCTGGTGAGTGCATTAACAGGAAACTGACGTGACTGGCACAAAATGGATATCCCATCTGGGACAAGAGCAAAAACTGCAATTCAACCACACTAGACGAACTCCGGCCTAAGATCCATTGGCTTTTCATTCACCGCTATATTCAGATACAAGACACCCCAGCTCCATCTGGTTGCTAAGCCATAAATGCTATTTTCTGCCAACTGACCAGAAGTCCAGGGGGAAGGCATGGAATTCCAGATGGAGAACTCAGACAATGGGCAAACAGTGTCCTTCCCAGAGCCCTGGGAATCAGGGACATCCAAGGAAACCACTCCCAGTAGGATGCAAGATGCCATGATTAGACAGAATTTACAGGAAACCATGGGTCAGTTGCCTGAGCCAGTATTTCTCAAAGGGCAGTGGTCATCTCTAGCTGGCTGGGGGTGGGGGCAGGGCATGAAATAACATTTCAAGAAAGCCACCCCCTATGGGATCTTAAATAGTAGTAAGAAAATCATTCCCTTTTCAATTTCCTTTAATCCTTCTGATTAGGTCTTTAATCCCTCACACTTGCTAATCTGTCCTGATTTAACCAAAAGCATCAGGCCCCGGGGAAGATCCTTGGGCAGGCAACAGTCTCTAGCCAGAATTCACTAACTCTTTTGTTTTCCTCTTGTTTGTTTCTATGGCAACCTTCCATTCACAGCAAGGGATGCAGGTTTTCCACTGAAGGTATTGATAATGTCGTTTTCTTTTTAAATAATTGTATTTAAGTATTCAAAAGGTGAATCACCTCAGAAAAAATGCTGACTAGTAAAAGTTCAGGTGATGCATGGATATGGCAAAAATTGTAAAATCATTAAAAGACTCTGACCTAGGCCAGTCCCTCATTTTAAAGACCTGAACCCATACGGTCGACATGCTCCATCCCCTTACTTTTGTCTTTCTGCAAAATAAATGGAGCGTTCTCTGTGTGCCAAGAATGATGCTAGGCATGAGGATGTAATGAGAGTGTATGTGGTCCCTGCCCTCAGGGGGTGGGTTAATGAGAAAAATGAAAGAGTAACAGGCAGCTGGTGAGAGAAAATTCCAAGGAAATGTGAAGAGGAGTCTATTATGGGACCAGACCTGGTGGCTCACTCCTGTAATCCCAGTATTTTTGGAGGCTGAGACAGGAGGATCACTTAAGGCCAGGAGTTCAAGACCAGCCATGGCAGCATAGCGAGACCCCGTCTCTACAAAACTAAAAATAAAAAAATTAGCCAGGTGTGGTGGTGCGCAACTGTAGTCCCGGCTACTCAGGAAGCTGAGACAGGAGGATGGCTTGATCCTGGGGGTAGAGGCTGTAGTGAGCTGTGATCGTGCACTGCACTCCAGCCTGGGAGACAGAGCGAGACCCTGTCTCAAAAATAAAAAGTAATAATAATGAATAAATTATGTGTGTATGTTCAACTTGTTGAAAGTTTTATGGCCGGGCGCGGTGGCTCACGCCTGTAATCCCAGCACTTTGGGAGGCCGAGGCGGGCGGATCACAAGGTCAGGAGATCGAGACCATCCTGGCTAAGACGATGAAACCCCGTCTCTGCTAAAAATACAAAAAATTAGCTGGGCGCGTTGGCAGGCGCCTGTAGTCCCCGCTACTCGGGAGGCTGAGACAGGAGAATGGCGTGAACCCGGGAGGCGGAGCTTGCAGTGAGCCGAGATCATGCCACTGCACTCCAGCCTGGGTGATGAGCAAGACTCCATCTCAAAAAAAAAAAAAAAAAGAAAGAAAGTTTTATTAGATAATAGCTAACATTTTATGTAATAAATATCAAGCATGAGCTATGTGTCTTACAAATATCTCATTTAATCCTCATAGAAATTATTATATAGGTACTTCTGTTATATGTCACTTAACGATGGGTTATGTTCTGAGAAATGTGTCCTTAGGTGTTTCATTGTGTGAACGTCATAGAGTGTATTGCACAACCTAGATGGTATACCCTCCTACACACACAAAAAAAAAAAAAAAAAAAAGAAAGTTTTATTAGAGTAATGCACATACAAGGTAAACAAAATAGTGCAGAAAAACTTATGATAAGACACTGTCATCTCCTCCCTGACCTCTAATCCTATTCCCAAAGGCTTTTAATTCTTGCAGTCATTATTGTTTAGGGGTGGGAATTCTTGCATTCCCACCCCTAAACAACAGGATTATACCTCAGTTTCTTAATTTATCAGCTTTAGAATTATCTACTGACCCTTTGCCCTGAAAGTTGAAGATTTAGCTCACTCACTATCATCTCCATTGTCCTTAGAGCTGCCTGGGTCTCAACACCACTTTGATTTGACCTTGGCTTACTCAGCCTTCAGAACTTCCCATATTCCCCAGCAAAGGCCCTCTCTCCTGGTCAGACTCACACCTCTTCACCTCCTACCCTCTTCTAGAATGCCCTCCCACCCCCAACTCTTCTCCTTCACATCCTGGGTCCTTCTCTTTTCTCTGAAGGCCTACAGCATTTTGTCCATTACCTGGCTGCATGCCTGACAAACCATGTCACAATGTAGGGGCTTAAAACAAGCAATCTCTTGTCTCTCACAATTTTGTGAGCTGACCTGGCTCACAAGGTCAGCCAGGGCTGCTGTCATCCGGGAGTTTGACTGGGCTGAAATATCCAAGATGGTACACACACATCTTTGGTGCACTGGCAAGGACATTTGGGAGACTGAGCCCAGCTGGCATGCTGGGGCAACAGGTCTCTCTCTCTTTGTGTACTTCCATGGTTTATTCCTTTCTATGTGGCCTCTCCAGCAGGATAGCCAGACATCTGATGCTGCAGCTCAGGGCTCTCAAAAACACAAAAATGGAAGTTGCCAACCCTCTGCTAGGCTTATGCCTGGAAATGGCACAGCATCTTTTCTGCTACATGCTGTTGGTTAAAGCAAGTCCCAGGGCTGCACCAGATTCAAGGGGAGGGGACAGCACAAGGGTATAAATATTGGCAGGCCTGGTTCACTGGGAGCTGCTAATATCCAGACATCCACTGTGTTCTAGAGTCTGAACCGCTCATTTTACCACAGGGTCAGAGATCTCTTTTGCAGTTTTTTGAGAAATGTACTTCATTTATTTTATACATTCCTTTAATCACACATCAGCTCAGATCCACTTCTGGCTGAACCAAGAAGTCATTCAGTCACGATCTAATAGAAGTTTGTCAAGACTTAGGCTCTCAGCTTATTCTTTGTCTGGCCTCTCTGGGGCCAACCCAGCATCAGACACAGAGCAAGTGTCAGTCAGTGTCAGCCAAGGAGGGAAAGAGCTGGAAGAATAAAACAAGAGGGGCGGAGGCCTACAAATGTGACTGGTGGCCTTCAGAGTTGAGAGAGGAGTTGGTCATAGTAGTCCAGTAATGGCAACAACAGTAACAATAGCTATAGTTCAACTGACATGATAGCTACTGTCCTCAGCAGGTCATATACTATTTCTCATTTAGTCCTGGGAGGTAGGTATTAGGACGCCCATTCTACAGAAGAGCAAACTGGTTCAGAGACATGATGTGGCTGTCCTGAGGACACAGGGTTGCTAAATCAAAGAGACGGGATTCTAACTCAAACCTGTCTGGATACAAAGGCTATACCTGTAACCACTCTAATATACAAAGGGGACTTCTGTGACCTTCAGACCCTACCTCTCCTTCCCAGGTTCCAACTGACCTGATTCCATCCTCTCACTCACTATTGCAGTGGGTGTGAGACACTATTGCACTGGGTGTGAGAGACATAAACACAAATTAAAAGCTCCTTCTCTGGGGTATCATAGCCCTTTCCCATCTCCATCCCTTGCTTCTATCACTGTCTGTTTGCCTGTCTGTGAATCTGCCAGGACGCAGGCTCCAAAGGGTAGGACCATGTCCACCAGCTAACAGCTCTATCCTTATCCCACAAGAACCCAGCCAAGAAGCAAGATTCCCATGTTACAGATAATGACACAGGCACAGAAGCATTTCATATCCATGTCTGTTGAACAAATGAGTGAGTGAGCATGCTCAGCTTGGCACCAGGCACCCTGGGGCATGAAAAATTAATATGACATCCCTCTCCTGCCTTTAAGGTACTTAAATTTTAGTGCAAAACTCTAGAGTAGTAGAATGATAGACTCAAGGCCAGAAGATTAGATGGGACTCCTGCCATCAATGCTTACAACCCTGTGGCCTTGAGCAGGGTCACTTAACATGCTTCCATCTCCAGGTCATCGTCTGTAACATGGGAATCATGCTTCCTGGCTGGATTTTTGTGGGATCTAATAAGAGAACACATAGAAGCATCTAATAAAGGTTGGTGAGTGAAAGAAGACATCAGTGAGTAAGAGAGTAAATGAGTGAGTGAATGAATAAACATATTCAGCATCTGTCTCCTTTGTGCCAGGCACTGGGCAGAGACCAAGAAACTATAGCAACAAGGGGCTAAGACCTTAAAACTTTAAGTCAGACTGTGTCTATAGCTCAGCTTTGCTCATCTGCCATGTGATCCTCTCTAGGTCTCAGTTTCCTTTTCTGTAAAGTAGAAACAAACAGAGCACCATCTGCCCAGCCTGTAGTAAGCATTCACTGTCAGTATGGATCCAGAGACCAGTAAATTCTGCACAGGGAAGTAGGGAGACAGCCCTGAGCCCCTATTTTCCTTCCTAACAGAATGCCAGTCTTCAGAGGCCGTGAACGTAGCCGTCTTGGCAGCTACTAATTCTGAACAGTCTCCAAGTGTAACTCAGACCCTGCAGAGAGAATCTGCAAATGAGGCCTCTGGTAAATCACAGTTGACCACTCTAATCAGTCTGCTTGTGCCGCTTTCAGTTCCAATAAAGCCAGGGCCTGTTGCCTGACCCATTATGCTGTCCCCTCACCACGATTAGCCACCCTGGAAGGGAGATGGCGCCGGTGCTAATGTTGTGAGACCCGTGTCCCCGCTGTCTCTGTAAATGAGTTGTGAAGAACTCATAGGTCTCCACGCCACTGTGATTCCACCCTCTGCCTTCCCTGTCCACTTACGCGATTTGATTCATCTCTCTGATTTAATAAAAATAGCATCCTCCCTGGCTCCTGCCAAGACCGGAGACAGGCAGGAGCCCTCCAAAATTTAAAATAGGCCAGCCCTTAATTAGTGAGCAACATCAATATCACTTTTTCCCCACGATTAACATTTCAAAGTAAATTCCACATCTAGGGCTGTCAGCTTCCAGGAGCCTGGTGGAGGGCTGGTACGGGCAGCAGAAAAAAATTGCACCATGGAATGCCTGGGATTTCAGAAACTCAGCAACTTTGTGGAGGCCCCCTCCTCTCAGCTGCTGACTTTATGCCAAGGCCTCTGGCTGGCTCCATTTTTCCCATTCTATCCACAGGGCTTCCCTGCACACTCTGAGGCCACGGTCAACAATGGATAGGAGACACCACTAACAGTTGTAAACTGAGGGCCATGGGCTAATTCCCCCAGCAGATGTATCATTTTTCTAAACAGTAAATTGTATACAAAAATCTCCATCTCTGGCTGCACTTGAAAATTGCAAGATCTGGCTACACCAAGCCCACCTTTTCTCATGTAGGTGCATCGATATTAACTGAGTAGCAGCTCTTCCTTTTAAACAGGCAGGAACTCTCCAGTTAGACACAATCCCCACCATTCCCTACTATTGTGTCTGGCTCTCTCATTTTTTATAGCAATGGCCCCTGTACAAACTTGAATGTTTGTCCCTTAGTATAGGAGCTGAATTGGAGAAGGCAAGACCGGTTACAATAAGTGCTGGATATCTACAACCATCTGATCTTCGATAAACGTGACAAAAACAAGCAATGGGGAAAGGATTCCCTATTCAATAAACAGTGCTGGGAAAACTGGCTAGCCATATGCAAAAAACAGAAACTGGACCCCTTCCTTATACCTGATACAAAAATTAACTCAAGATGGATTAAAGACTTAAATGTAAAACCCAAAACCATAAAAAACACTAGAAGAAAACCTAGGCAACACTATTGCAAACATAGGTGTGGGCAAAGACTTCATGACTAAAATACCAAAAGCAATTACAACAAAAGCCAAAATTGACAAATGGGATCTAATCAAACTAAAGAGCTTCTGCATAGCAATAAATAAATAAATATATAAATAAAAAACTATCATCAGAGTGAATAGGCAACCTACAGAATGGGAGTAAATATTTGCAATCTACCCATTTGACAAAGCTCTAATATTCAGAATCTACAAGAACTTAAAGACATTTACAAGAAAAAAACAAACAACCCCATCAAAAAGTGGGCAAAGTATATGAACAGACACTTCTCAAAAGAAGACATTTGTGCGGCCAAGAAACATGAAGAAAAGCTTGTTTAAAAAGTAAGGAAATTCTGGTAGGGAGAAGAAAAACCTCTCAGAGAATACAGGCCTCACTCAATCTGTCCCACTGCCCCAACCCACCTCTGCCTCTGTAACCCTCCAAGTCGAGTGCAAATAAAATGAGGTCTCATAAAAATCTCTGGGGTGAGGGTGGGGTGGAATGCATCCAGCAGAGTAGCAGGACAAATAGGTCCCTGCCTGGCTTTGTCATTAACCTGAGGGATCACCACGGATGAGTTCCTCCATGTCTCAGTTTCCCCTTCTGTAAAGTGAGGCTGCTGTCCTGAGTTATTGACCTCTGCTCCTTGTCACTTCTCCCAAGGAGGAGGTTGAGTAACTAGAGGCTCTCTGAGCTCTGAGGAAGGACAGAGTGAACCTCCTCAGTGGATTTAGACACCCCTCTTAGAATCCCCATCACCTGCCTGCATTTGTTGATGTAAATTCACATTTTCTGAATGTTAGGTCAAGGGTTTTGCCCACCGTGCCTCTCCAAGCCAATCGCTCCAGCAAATTGTTCCAGGCTAACTGCACCCCTAACCGCCCCCATTGGGAGAAATTCACTAACATTAACGCTCATGCCCCTCCTGAGGGCTTAGACCTCTGTCTGCTTCCAATTCTTCCAGTACGCCCACAACTCAAGACTTTTCATTCAATACATGTTTATTAAATTTGTTTTAAGCACCTTCTATGTGCTAAGAAATATGCAAGGCCTTAGGGCTATGTGTCAAAGGCAGTGTAGAGAGAGTTCTGTCACTAACCCCCACTGCTGTCTGCCACTACCACTCCCGATGGGCAGAGGAGTGAGTGGAGGTGATGATCATTTATTGAGCACTAGCTATGTGCCAGGCATTTGACTTGTTCATTCTTCCACTGACTTTTCACAAGACTGCATAGATTCTATTATCATCCCATTTTGCAAATGAGGAAAGTAAGGTTCAGATAGGTGAAGCCTCTTCACTGAAAGTCACCCAGCTAAAAACACTAGAAGGTGAATCTACACAGTCCCAATTCCCTTGCTCTTGAGTACAAAACCACACTGGCTCCTATTAGAGTAATAGTAATAATAATAATAATAATAATAATAATAATAAAATACATTTTAAAAAATCAGAATTGTGTAAGTTCATTTTTTCTCTCTGGTCCTACTGCACTTGGCACATAAGAACATTTATTACATTGATCAGCAACTATTTATAAATCAGTTTAAACTCCTGAAGAGTAAAGATGGACACTTTTTCATCTCTGCATTCCTAGTATACAGTAGGTGCTCAAAACAAATTAGATGAATTGAGTTGAACTCAATCTAATTGACTAGAGTCAATGGAATCAAATGGAATTGAATGGAACGAAATTAAATTAAACTGAATTGAACTCTGGCCACTAGGTAGGTGGAGACTGAGATTATGGGTCAGAGAGACCACACAAAATGCTTTAACCCCTTGCATATTGGACCTGTATTAGAATTCTTTTGAGTTGCAAATGATAGAGACCCAACACAAACTAGCTTCAACTAAAATTGTAATATACTGGTTCATGAAACAGGAAATCTCAAAGTAAGTTTGGGATTCAGATATAGCTGGATCCAGGAGTTCAAGTTAGACTGTGTCAAGGAACTCTGCCTCTTGACCTCTCTTCTGTGTTTGACTCACATGATGTGATGGAAAACATAGCCATTGGTAACCCTGGAGTCACATGGTCCTGAAAAGACACATCAGTAGGAAAATCATCTTTCCTAAGAGCTTCTATGGAAAAATCCTGGAGAGAGCTCTGATTGCTGGCTTGGTTCATGATTGCACCATTGACCCAATCATTGCAGCCCAAGGAAGGAGAAATTCTGATTAACTACACATGGCTTCATGCCCACATTTGTGGCTGGCAGGAGGAAGCCAAGCCGCTTAAAATGGGCTCACCCCAGGAAAGAGGGGTTTGCACTCCAGGAGAAGAGGGCTGGGAAGTTTCCAGCAGGAACACATCTCAAATCTCCACACTGAAGACCTTCCCCAGACAGGTGTGGGTGAGCCCACTAAATGCCCCTTTCCAGTAGTCACTTGAAATATAAACTCCACGTTTTCCTACAGCTTGCCCAGTCAATCTGTCTTTGGCTACTTCCCTCCATCCAGGAATGTCAATACCTTGTTAAATTGATTCTGAATAGAGACAAGATTGTGGAACATCTCCCTCCCGAAGCAGGTGCCAAAGGAACATGATTTATTTTCATTCATCTAGAGGCCAGAACCAGGAAATTGCTTCAGAACCAATTCTCAGAGCTCAGAGCAGCTGCCTGGGGCATAGGTCTTTCTGCCTCTCTGAGAGCCAGTGACCATGGTGGGACAACTGACTTTGAATATTTTCAGAATTATTTCCCTAGTTCAGAAACATCATCTTGAAGATTTTCACAGTCAGAGAGGATTCCTGATGCTCTCATACACACTTATGGGGCTGCCAGTGGCATGTATTTTCTGGAAGGGACTTTGCCCAGAAATAGCAAAGCTTTTAGGATGTAAGTGTGATAGAGGAAAAAAAAATCTTAACATTTGACTGTTAACATCTTCTTACTGTCCTCCACCTGCTAAAGACAGTTTGGTGGTTGCCCCTTTAACATTTCCCCTTCTTCTCCCAACAGGGAGAATTCTTAACCTTCTGGGTTCCTGAGTTTTTATGATGCAACATTTGGTATAGAAATAACTAGGTAATAGAGGACAGGAAATTCTCATTTTTATAGGATGAAAAAGAATATAGGTGGAAGGAAATGAGAAGGGGAAGCAAAGGCAAGATACTAAGACAGTTGGGTGTCAGAAAAAGTAGAGTCATTCAGAGAGAAGTATCAAGAAAACGACAAAGATGCCCCGGTGCCGTGGCTCACGACTGTAATTCCAGCACTTTGGGAGGCCAAGGCAGACAGATTGCTTGAGCCCAAGAATTCGAGATGAGCTTGGGCAACATGGTGAAACCCCATTTTTACACAAAATATAAAAATTAGCTAGTCACGGTGGCATGCACCTGTGATTCCAGGTATCAGAAGACTGAGGTGGGAGGATTACTTGAACCCAGGTGTTTGAGATGAGCCTAGGCAGCATGACAAGACCCTGTTTCTACAAAAAATAGAAAAATTAGCCAGGGGTGGTGGCATGTGACTGTAGTCCCAGCTACTCAGGAAGCTGAGGCTAAGAGGATTGCTTGAGCCCAGGAGTTCAAGGCTGCAGTGGGCTGTGATTGCACCACTGTACTCCAGCTTGGGCAGCAAAGTGAGATCCTGTTTGCTAAAAAGACAAAGATGTGAGAAAACAGGAATGGGGAAAGATGATTTTTTAAATGTTTGCTAAGGATTACAGAGTTGCATTTAGTCCCTTGAGAGGCTTTATTTAGTAAAGATCTGTATTGCTTTTAAGATAAATGGGTGGATAGATAGATAACAGTATCATGCCTACATTCCCCTTGCCTCTATTTATTTGACCAATTTTCTATTGGTGGATATTTAGGGTTTTTCCTCCCATTTATTGGTCTTAGACACAACACTGTGGTGAACATCCTTGTAACTAAATCTCTGTACACATTCAAGATGATTTCCTTAGGATTAATCACAGGGGCCACAGTTCATGTATGTAACCCATATAAAAGCCAAGGCCCAAAGGACTCAGTCCCAATATTTTCTAAGAATGTAACTTTATGAAATCATATTTAAGTTCCCTGAGTCTCCATTTTATCTGTCAAACGGGGCTGATAATTCCTACTTCACAGGTCGTCGTGAGAGTCAAATAACATAACATGTAAAATTGCTTTGATGAGTTGGAGCAAGATCTGCAGACCCAAGGCTTGGTCTTGGCAGCATTTTCCCATCAATGTATGTGTGGTAGGACATGTCCCAGTGGGTTTTCTCTAAGCATCATAGGTGATGCCATCCAGGTAGAAGGAGAGGCTCTGTCTACCCATTCTTCCCACCTTCTCATCAAGGGTAAGGGTAGCAGAAAAAATGCCAGTTACCACTAAAAGCTGGAAACCTAAAGGAAACCACTAAAAGAAAATACCAGAAACCATTAAAAGCTGATAATATGAGTAGATTTGATAGGGTTGCCTGGCTTTTGAACATGAGGGCAAAACATACCTATCATCTATCTATCTATCTATCTATCTATCTATCTATCTATCTATCTATCTATCTAATCTCTATCCCTATCATCTCCCCAAGCCCCTCTCATTTTTTAATAAAGACAGATATTATGTATTGGCTAATTATTATGTGACAGGCACGAGGATGAGCACTTTCCATCAGAAACTTATTTGGTCTTCCCAAAACCTCTGTGGAGTAGGTATGTTTACTATACCCATTTAACAGGTAGAGAAACTGAGGCTTAGAGAGATGTAGTGACCTACCCAAGATAAAACAACTAGAAAGAGGTGGAGCTAAGACTTGAACCCAGGTCTGTCTGACAATTTCTCTAAGAACCTAGTCATTCAAGAGTCTTCCATCTCAGTAACAGCTTCACCTTCTATTCAATGGTTCAAGCTAAAACTTGAGATTTATCCTTGTTCCTCTGGTTCTCTCAATCCTAGATCTAATTGGGCACTAAATTCTATCAGCAATAATTCCAAGACATATTACGAATCTATCCACGTCTCTCCATGTCCACTTCTACCATGCTAGTCCAAGCCATCATTATCTCTTACCAGGGTAACTGGCTTTCATGCCTTTACCTTATACTCCAGTCCCCTCTCATAGGACAGAAATAAAAACACAAATAAAAGTGCATTCCTTTCCTACTTAGTCTTGGATTAGGTTGCAAATCACAATGAAAAGTCCAGTCTTTCTCAAGGCTTACATGAACCTCTGTGCTCTGGCCCCTGCCACCCCTCCTCATGCCCCATCATCATTGCTGTCACCCCCTGGGATTCAGCCACACCAGCCTTGTGTCCCTTCTGCAGGTTCACTCAGACCATTGGAATCTTTGCCCTTGCTGTTCCCTCTGCTTAGCCCACCTTTCCCTCAGATATTTGCCTGGTTTGCTTCATCACTTTGTTCAAATCTGTGTTGAAATGTCCCATTTTCAGAGAGATCTTTCCTGACCATCTTCTCTAGATTGAAAGCTTTTCCCCACTCCTTGAGAGATGTAGAAAGAGTAAAAGGAGCTGGGAGTTTCTGAATTTCATTATAAGTCTTTGTACGCTATTTTAAGTTTTAAACTATGTTCAAGAATTATCTTAATGAAAATAAAAATTACAGACCAGGCGCAGTGGCTCACACCTGTAATCTCAGCACTTTGGGAGGCCGAGGCAGGTGGATCACAAGGTCAAGAGGTCAAGACCATCCTGGCCAACATGGTGAAACCCCATCTTGGCATGGTGGCACATGCCTGTAGTTCCAGCTACTCGGGAGGCTGAAGCAGAAGAATTGCTTGAATCAGGAGGTGGAGGTTGCAGTGAACCGAGATCGTGCCACTGCACTCTAGCCTGGTGACAGAGTGAGACTCCATCTCAAAAAATAAAAAAAAAATTACAAATGGATGGATAGATGAATGAATGCATGATGGATGGATGGATGGATGGACAAATACATGGTTTGATGCATGGATAATAGGTGGATGATGGATGGGTAGATGATGGATGAATTAAAGAAAGAATGGGTAAGCAGATGGGAAATGGATGAGTGAGTGGATGATGGGTGGATGGATGGATGGATGGATGATGGGTAGATGAGTGAATGGCAGATGGATGGTTGGATAGATGGATAATTGGATGCATGCTTGGATGATGGATGAATGGATGAATGAGTGGATGATGGATGATGGAAGAAAGAATGGATAAATGAATGGGAAAATGGATGAACTGATGGATGAGTGAGCGGATTCTGCGTGGATAGATGGATGGATGGGTGCAGACTGAAGGGTAGATATTGGATGAATGAGTAGATGATGGATAAACGAGTGGATGATGGAAAGATGGATGGATGGATGGCTGCATGCATGGATGATGGATGGATGGATGGATGAGTGGATGATGAACGATGAGAGAAGGAATGAATACGTGGGTTGGAGAATGGATGGAATGATGGATGAGTGAGTGGATCATGGGCAGATGGATGGATAGTTGGAAGGAGGGAGAGACTCCAAGACCAAGTTCTTAGCCACCTCCCTGACCACCATAATGCTTCCTTGTTTTCTTGCTTTCTCATTGTTTATTGAATCTAACCCCTTCTACCACCCTCCCTGTGCTCTGAAGGTTGACTAAGCAGATGAGCTCAGACCAGAGACTCGTTCTCTGCCCCTGCCCTCACTTGCTCTTCTGGGTTTTGGGATCTGGCCACACTCTCTGGAATCATGGGCCACTCTACCCTAACCCTCTCACCCCAAGAGTCCACTCAGGGCTGCTTAGAAACCCCTTCTTTCCCAGCTCCTGTCCTATGAAGCATAGTCCCCAAGTATTGGGCCAGTGCCTCTCCCACTGAGCCTGCTCCCCATGGGAAACTCTAGATTCAGAGGCAGTGGATGAAGGAGTGGTAGTGAAATTGATTATGCTTTTGAGAACCAGTGATGGCTGGGCTGCTGCTGGAGATGGCAATCCCTTCCCACCTTCTAGGTTCCAAGAATTTATCTGGGAATATTTGCTTTGGCATTGGCAGAAAGCTGGCAGGATGGGAGCAGTTTAGAAGGCTGCTGGAGGGCAGGACCAACAGGCAGCTGCTTTCCAAGTGAGTCTTTCTTCTCTTTGCCAGCCTTGAGTCTCCTAGCAATGGAGGTTTCTCCTGCTCTCTCTCCATGTGTTTCTCTACTCTGTTCATTCTCTCTCTCTCTCTCTCTCTAACTGTTCCCAGTCATCTTTCCATCTCTCTCCTCTCACACTCTCTTCAGTAAGGTTGTACAAGGTGGCCTAATAGTCTGAGAGGCCTCCAGATGAGGGACAACCTCTGCCCCCAGCATCTTGTGGAGACCATGTGGCTGAAGTGTCCACAAATGGACCTTAATGATTCAGAGATCATAAACATGAACGGATTCAGAGGTCTGCGACTCCCACCCATCCTCTTTATGTGCACTTTTCTGCAGAAAGTTTCACCACATTTATCAAATTATCAAAGGGGTTGTGTAAGAATTCTGGAGTCAGTTTCTAACAGATCCTTGTTGAATTAAATGACTTGAGATAAGCCTCCCCATACCCAACCAAGCCTCAGTTTCCTCTTCCTTAAAATGAGTAACTTGGACCACATTAATGACTTTCAGACTATACTCTTCAGAGTCGCAGTGTCTTGAGGATCTGTTCAGATGAGAAGGTGGATCTGAAATTCAAGGGCTCAGATTCCCACCTCCGTTTCCACCAAAGGGATCCCAAGTCCATCTAAACCACACACATTGGGCTGCCAAGGCAGGTTTCACGAGCACAACGGATTCTGAAGGTTTTTTTTTTTTTTAATGCTGAAATGTTTATTACAGACATCTGAAATTTTCTTGGAAATGCATCATGGATGAAGAGATGTAATAAAGTAAGTACAGTAAAATGTTAGCAGTAGATTTTAGGTTTATGATCGGCCGATCATTGGGATGTTCTTTTAACTTTAAACATTTTCCTAATCAAATATCAGATTTAAAAAAACCCCTGTAACTACGCCTTCTGCAATTTTTACTCTATCCCTTCAGTTTCCCTCACCTCCCCTGGCCACCCCAGTGTTTCTCTTCTCCTCCTCTGAGAATCCTGATTCACAGAGAAACAACAAGGAGAGAGTGCACATGTCTGGCTTCAGGTCCTTAGGGAATCGAATGTGGCTAGAATGAAGGTAATTGCGGCAATCACCGAAAAACCAGGGTCTTCACCACCCAGACTTTCAGAACCAAGAGACCGTTTCTGACGAGACGTCCATCCCCTGGAACATCAGTCCATATTCAGATCAGATGAGTCTGTGGGCCTAGAGAATGCACCAATTGGTCTTGTTCTGCCTCCTGGGCTCCTCCACCTGCAACAGGAATGCTGCTTTCCATGGCCTAGCCTCATACTCCTGGGATCTCCTGCCTCCTCCATTGAGGTCAACCATGTAATAATGACAGTAACAGCAGTTACTGTTACAACAGTAAGTGGTGTACTCCCAGGGGGACAGCCATGCTAAACTCTAGTGGACCTCAACTAGTTTGTCCTTAGACTAGACCACCCGTCAGATATTATTCTGCTAAATTTACACCACTTACTTGTTATGTGAGCTGAGCAATGTAATTAACCTCTGTGAGCCTCCGTTTCCTTATCTGCAAAATGGGGATAATGAAGATGCCTGCCTCATCGGGTTGTTGGAGGATTTTTCTATGTATGCAAAGTACTTGGCCCAAAGCCTAGCTCCTAGAGGAGGAAACTGACTCTTTAGAGAGGTTAAGTGATTTGCTCAGGGCTACACAGTAAACATTATGGCTCAGGTTTTCCTGGCCCTAAAAAAAAGTGCTTTCAGCCAGTATACTATGCTTAAAAACCAGAGCTCTGTGCAGCTGAAAGCATCCAGGGAAAATCTTGCCTTCCTTAATTAGATTAAAAGATTCATCACGAGTATGTAAACCAGCAAGCCATAATCCACTGATGCTGCTGCATTTTAAACAGAATTTCAAAGTAAGTCGTTCAGATGGGATGAAGCAGTTGGTGGTTGCTGGGGGCACACGTGCAGTCAGGAGGAGGAAAGCAAGGGCTGAGGGGTATTTGTTGCAGGGTATTTTGGAGTAGGCAGGAGACATTGTAAGGCCCCCTTAGAGAGGCTGAGCTCCTTATGGGATATGTGCAGGCTGCATCTCTTAATGATCACTCCAACTTTGAAAGCAAGGAAGAAAGGAAGAATCTCTCAACTCTAAGCTTCCTGAACATGGTTTGGTGTCACGTCACCTGGGAGACTTGACAAAAATGGACATTCTTTGGCCCCATCACAAGACCTGGTATTAGATGTGGGGTCTGAAGATCTGTATTTCAAGAGCATTGTAAAATGTTGCTAAGGCAGCAGAAGACCACCACATTGTGTCCTTGAATCTTCAACACACTTCTGAGGGCTTAGGGCTTTTTACACCGATTTTGTTTATAAGGTTATTGAGGCTCAGAGAATTTAAGAAAATTTACTCATGCTCACACAACTAGTATACCAGGATTAACTCTGCTCTAGGAGAAAATGCAAAATTTAGAGATCGCTTAAACAAGACAGTAGTTTATTTCTCTCTCATGGAATCAAAAGCTGGAGTTAAGAAGTTCAGGGACCCAGGCTCCTTTTAGCATGTTACTCTGGTGCCTCAACATGAGGCTTCCTCCTCATGGCTCAAAATGGGTGCTCCAACTCCAGCCATCATGCTCACCTTCCAGCCCACAGGAAAGAAGAAAAGGAAGACACATCCTGGAAGTATTAGATACAAATGGCTCTTCTTTTTGGTAATACATCATCTCATATTTAAAGAACAGAAGAATATAAACTTGTAAGGCTTTGATGATATGTAGCATTACGTTAGGATTATCATTAAAACATTTGTATATTATATATATGAATCCTGACAAGAGCATTTACTCCTGAAAATGGAATAAACACAGCAAAATTTAGACTGATTTGCAAATCAGCAAACAGATTATGGCAGTATTTATCCATGGTGGACAGGACCTCATAGCTCTAGGTATTCGGGGGTGCATGGAGATAGAAATGACCTCCCATTTTTTTGCCCCCTGTCCTTCTGTCATTGGCCGTTAACTTACTTACATGGCCACATCCAACTCCAGGAAGACTGGGAAATGTAGTCTTTATTAGCAATTTCAAAATCAGAGATTCTCTTATTACAGAAGACGAGGCTAGAGCCCTATTCTTAACCCTATCCCTAAACTCCCCACCCTAACTAAGAAGACATGCATAATGGAGTATGGAGAACAAGACGATATTAGCAGCCTTTGCCACCAAGAACAAGAATTTAAACGACCAACTGCCACATGTTTTTATTTTTCTTACTTAACCTTAACAACACCCAGTGAGGCAAGTACTATTATTATCTGCACATTCAGATGAAGGAACAGACTCAGAGGGGATAAGTTGCTTGCTCAAATCAGTTAGATTATCTAACATGGCAGTTAGATCAAGGATTCAAATGCAGGAAGGTTTAATCCTAAAGCTAGGAGTTATCCTTCCCTATGCCATGCTGTAATGCCAGCAGAAGGCGGGAGGAGAATCCTCATTAAACAAGGCTTCACTGTGGGGAAGATACCTTCCACTCAGTTCTGAATCCATGCATTTGGAGACAACCATCACAGCTTCCCTATCATCCTGGGCTGGTTCTGTCATGTGCACCAACCCCTGACCGTATTTGGGGAAATGCCAAGATTCCCTATGTGTCCCTCATGCTAATGAGACACACAGGCCTTGCTGCTGCCAACGGAGACACCCGCTGGTATTCTCAATCCAAGCACTGCTTCTCATCTGGGACACTTTATAGTGGCCGTCCCTATATTGTTTGCATCACAGGTAACCCCAGGGGCCTAAGAATCAAATGCTTCTTTCTGGATATCAGTATCTTCTGCTCACTTAGAAGGGATGTTTCTTCTCTCAAACAACTCTGTTTTCTCCCTTCTGAAAAATGTGTTTGTTTTCTTCTCCTTCTTGTCCTCTTCTTCCTTTTCCTTCTTGGACCCACACAATGAACTGGATGATACATATTCCCAGGGACCATACGATTGTCACTTGCTTCCACAAAAGGCAAAGGCATCACTGTCCAGTGAAGGGGTGGACAAACTTGATCTGTAAAGGCTAGAAGAACATACTTTAGGCTTGTCAGGCTAGTTATGCCAACTCCACTCTGCCTCTAGCAATGAAGCAGCTGTAAACAATATGTAAATAAATGGTTGTGTTCTGATGAAACTTTATTACAAAAACAGAGGAAGTCCTGCCTTGACCCAGGAGCCCTGGTTTGCTGACAACTAGCCAGGTGGTTGTCGACAAAATCCCAGTTTGCCCATCTTTTAGTGTAGGATGAGGCTTATCTACCTAATCTCCTTGGGCCTCAGTTCTCCCATCTCACAAATGGGGATAAATATTACCTTATTACGGTAATAAATTCTCTGATCCCAAAACTTGCTCTGACCTCAGGGACTTTGAGTTTGCCTTGTTATCCATCCTAAGTGCCCCTCCCTCCCACTCTGGCATGCTGGCTCCACCTCATCATTTAGTGCCTTAAGCCGCCTTCTCAAAGGTTCCACACCATCCCCACCCAAGGTGGTAGAACTCCCTACCTGGCACATGACAGACACAGAAGCTGACTTGTTTAAAGCTTGGAGGTTGATTCTTTTCCAGATGAGGAAAGATATGATTTCTGCAGCTCAGAAACTTCCTGCACTGAGGATGTCACTTTCTCCCCTTTGCCAAAATCCCCAGAGCAGTTCTCTTGCAGGATTTAAAACTCAAGACAAGGAAAATCAACACACCTTTTTCCATCATGTGCTTTTCAACCCTGGACACTTCCTGTCTTAATTTAAGTGTCTACCTGGGCTAGCAGAGAAAAGAAAGTGAAGGAGCCACCTTCAAGGCCCTTCAACCAAGCCAAAAGTGCAGAGTTCCACTGTCTGGTGACCCATCCCCACCCTGCTGATAAGCCTTCCATGAGTCACTTGGAATTTTCCACCTAGATTTATGAAATCCATTTTCCCTGAGACAGGCTAAGTAGTTTATAGAGAAGCAGTATCATTAGGTTAATGATTCCCCATAAATTATTACCCACACCGCCTAGTTAATTTCACAAATGGAGCCCTAATAGTGGAAGATCAATTGCTGGCCTTTCTCAATTCCCTGGGACAAGCTTGGCTTAGGTAGGTGGGGCTCCCTAATAAGGGTTTACTCATCAGGTTGAATCCCCACTCCATAATAATCCTCCACTGGGCACTTTGGGATTCCTACTGCAGCCTAGGTATGACCTCCCCATCAGCGATGCCTCAAACAAACATCAGCGCTGGGAATGATTTCTATCTCATTTCATTCTTGGCCGTGACTTTTCATTTCCCTTTGAGGTCTGATTTATTTAGCTGTTTATGAAGTGACCCATTTCGCTTGAAGCAACAGTGATAGGCATTTGATCAAATAGGGCTGCAAATCTCATCTTCCACCATCCGGAATTTTTATTCCATCATTACTTAACAAGATGGAATTAAATTGGGGAGGAAGCAGGCTCTTGCATATGCATTGGCCTCATTTTGTGGTTTTATGACCTCTCTTGGTGTTGCATCTTTTCCACATTACCAAGTGTTCCCAGGGAAAAGCAGATCCATTTCTGATACCTGAGGAATTTTATTCTCCACCCTGATTTGCTTGGGTTCAGAAAGCTGAACCAGAAAGCTCTGCCAGAAAGCTGGCAGAGCCATGTAAGGGATGCAGATTTCACGAGCATCAGCCCATCTTTAGCTGAGGTGGTTCCCACAAGGAAACACTCTGAAAGCATTTTCCACAGGCTAGCCACACTGCCAAAAGTCCAACCTCCTTAGAATCAGGTCTGTGTTTTCAATTCGTCTTAGAAGTCTTCCTATTCCTTACCCAAGCAGACATAGCGTGACATAGAATGAACAATGTTAGCATCATCATTCATATCAAAATTATCAGAAATTAATTATCAAAAATTCTTGCAGGTGCCAAGTACTACCCTAAGTGTCTTTACATCTGTGTCCCCATTCTACAGATGAGAAAATTGAGTAAGAAACAGAACTAGAATTCAATTCTCATTTATTCATCACCACAGTTAGGTTCTTAACAATTGCATGATTCTGCCTCACAAGGAAATACTTTCTCTCCAAAAAGCGAGGGGAAGTAATTAATATCTACTGTATATCTAGGTACTGGATACCTTTCCACATTATCATATTTAATTCTTAAATTCCCCCTGTGACATATACATTTATTTGCCCATTTTACAGGCAGGACAGCTAAGACTTAAAAATATTAAGATAACCTGACTCTAAATCCAAGACAGTAATGATCTCCATCCAAACCAGGGATCTTCAGAGAAAAAGTATCAAGACAGCAGATTCTACAGCAAGGTATCTCAGGGTACAAAGTCCCGAGCTGGCCTTCAGGGCATTCACCAATTATTTATGCAAAACATAGTGTGCACGTGTACATGGGAATATTTTCTAAGGAATGGTCCACAGCTCTGAACACACACTTGAAGGGTTTTTAAACCCAAAATACATTAAAAAACACTTGTCTAGAAGATGAGAAACTGCATCTTATAAATATTTGTTGACTTCAAGGAAGCAATCAGTGATCAACACAGATTTTCAGTACCTACTCTGCATGGGGTGCTGTGAAAAAACCGAAAAGATAAATATCCATCCAAGTCTTCAAAGAGACAAATATTAGGAGTTCAGAAACTCCTCCTAGGAGGAACAAAGTCAGCTCTTGCCATTTCCTTTTTAAAAATTTTCACTGGCTTTCTATCCTACTGAAAATAAAACCCAGAATTTTCACTGTGGCCTACAAGCAAGGCTTAGCAGAAGCCTCCTCCACACCACTCAGCTCTTCACCTAGCTGGTTTCTTCTCATCCTTCAAGACTCAGAATGAAGATTGCTTCATAAAAACCCTCTTTGAACTCATGTGACTCTAGCAAATGTTGGGTTCCCTCTAAGCAATTATTACAATCTGTGATCATTTTATCTATGTGTTGACTTACGCATTGTCTGTCTCCCCAGCTAGAATATAAGCTCATAAGGGTAGAGGCTTGCCCATCCTGTTTACCAGCCCCCAAGGGCCTGGCAGGGGGCTTGGCACAGAGTCAGTGATCAACAATATCACATGGATGCATGGGGAAATTACTCGCCTTCTCTAAGTCTCAGTTTTCTCATCCGTAAAGTGAAGACTCAGGCTATGGGTGATTTCCAAATTATATGCCCCAGGAACCAAGTGGCCTCTCAAAGCACCTTAAGACCCCACAGACAGAAAGAGATACAAATAGTAATGTCCGTAGTCTCCTAGCCTCACCCCATCCACGTATTTTAAGTATTGCCACTTGCAATAAGATCTCATTTGTAAGAAAAAGAACCCTTCAGTTTAAAGGCAAAGTCTTGAATTGCTGGACTCTGAGAAACTTGCTAGCTCTAAAATCTATAACCTGTAGTCAACAACCACAATTAGTGGTAGAGAAGAGAAGAAACCTCAGTAGTATAGAGAAGGGCAGAGATGCCATCCAGCTAGGCTAGTCCTGGAAGACCTGAAAGAGGAAGGACTTGAACATGATCTTGAAAAATAAGTCAGGAAAACAGGAACAGGAGGCACGGCGTTCTGAACGATGGCAGTGAACAGTGCCTAGATGGGGCATTGAAAGAGCAAGAATAGTTCTAAGACAATGGTCTCCAAAGGATAGTCCCTGGATCAGTAGCATCGGCATCACCTGGAACTTGTTAGAAATGCAAGCTCTCAGGCACATTCCCAGACCTACTAAATCGGAACTCTGGGAGTGGGGCCCAGGAATCTGTGTTTCAACAAGCCCTCCAGACATTTCTACACATGCTCAAGTTCTAAGGTTATAAGGGGAAAAAGGGTGGGATGTCTGCCGAAATCCAACTAGAAGAGGCAATCGGGACAGAATCCTGGGGCATAACTAATTTCTTCTTAGCGTTTCGCAGCCCTGGCTGCACATTAGAATTACCTGGAGAGCTTTTCAAATTCCTAATGTCCAGGCCACATGCCAGACCAATGAAACAAAAGCTCTGGAGATGGGACCAATTAATTCATATTTTTTTAAAACCTCCCCTTGTGGTTGTGCTATATAGGCATGGAGGAGAAGCAGGTGTCTCTATTTCATATAGACTGTGTGGCAAGAGTAGCAAGGAAGTAATACACCTGGAAATTTTGCTTGATAATTTAGCCTTTTGAGGTTCACCCAGTTGCTGCAGAGAGGTGATGTTGATACTGTTCAGGAAGGATAATTAACATGATACAAAAAAGAAAATGCAGTAATAGAATGAATGCATCGTACATGTACCTCATAAGTAGTTCTGTGCAAGAAAGAGAGGGAGAGTCAGAGAGAAAGGAGGAGAGAAGAAGAGAGGAGAGAGGTGATTGTTTATGTTTTCTCTTGTTGGTAGCAACAAAGTGCATTGGGTCAGTAGAATTAGATGAAAGAGTCTGAGCACTAAGGACATCTCAAAGAAAGATACTGAGCACTAAGGACATCTCAAAAGAAAGGAGATTGCAGAGTGGAGTTTGGAAGGATGTTTTGCCAAAGACAAGGAAAAAATCAAGGACTCTGAGATCTGGACTTGGACTTTCTGAGTTCAAATCCCTTCTCTGCCATTTCATCTGTGACCTCAGTCACATTGCTCAACATCTCTGAACTAGTGTCTCCATTTGTGAAATGGGAATAACAACAATTGTTATCTCGCAGATTTTGTGTGATGAATAAATATGTTAATCTATGCAATGTACTTACAGCAGTGCTTGGTGCTCAGCAATGAATAGTTATATTAATTGTTGTTTTTGATTCTAGGTTGTGGTTCTAAAGGTATACACTGAACCAGGAACTCAGGCATGAATTCTTGACATGGGACATTCTTCTTTTCTTCCCCCAGTAACATGGCTGTGACTCTTGCAAGGAAGCCATGTATACATTAATTCATGTAGTCACAAGTGTCTTACCTGTGTTGAATTGTTAGCAATTGCTGTGATTGTTGCTTCAACTGCTCTTCTGCCTCTGGCCATCATCAAAGAGTGTCAAGTCACCCCTAAAGGTATAGGAAGAGCTCAGAGACTTCCAGCCAATATAGTAGGTGATCTGACATGAGGAGCCCTTTCATACTCTGAACACATAGGAATACTGGATAAAATGTAGCATCAAAAGCTTCAAATACATAGCTTGGATCAAAAATAAAAGAAAAGAGAAGCCCAGTTGTCATAAAGGAAGAGAAAACTAAATGAGCCAAATGGTCCATGAGATATCAGAACTTTATACCCATAGAAAGTCATAATACCAATGCCTGGAGAGCAGAGTCACATTCATATGAAGGGATCTATAAAGATCAAAGCAGGAACCATAAAGGGCTTTCCATCCATGAAAGTGGCACTAGAAAGCTCTACCTACTGGCTTAGGCTCAAGGCATACAAGTGGGTTGATCACCTCAGACTGAAGTTGGTTAAAGATCCCCTGAGAGAAATGGAAACATCAAGCCTGTACCATGAGCTTCCCCAATCTTGAGCCCCTGGGAATCCCAAAGAAAAAAATCCCACTAAAGATGAGTTCACAGTTAAAAATTATAGAACACATTAAGAAATCAAGCCCCCCTAGCCCCGCATGAGAGTCAAAAGATGCAACTAATGAAGGAATTAAAACCATGGGAAACATGCATGCAATCTACTTAAAAATCTCTTTGAGTTTGAGTATGTAGTCAATAAAATAAAATAAATAAAATAGAGTCAACTGTGGCTATTGAGCATTAATCACAAAACCTACAAAGCCTGCCCAAAGGAGATTTACGTGTTGAACGTTAGATTGTCACCTGTTCGGTTTCTGCCTACTGGTTTTAAGAATGTGGTGAACAGGAGTGAAAAGAGAACACTCTTAAATGTATGTAGGCTGGTACAATCTTTCTAGAAAAGGCAAGTTACCAATACAGAGGAAGCCTTAAGTATACACTTTGGAGAAGCCCACTTTTAGGGATTTATTCTAAAGAAAAAGCAATAGATACAGGGAAAGATTCACTACAAGGACATTTTTTTCAGTGCTAAAAAATTGGAAACCTCCAAACATCCAGCAGCAGGGAATTTGTCAAATAAATGAAGATACATCCAGATGTTGGGATTCTAGGCAGGCATTGAAGTGGATGCCGTAAAAGAATGCTTAATGGCATGGAAGGATGCCCATGACATTATAAGCTAAAAAAAGCAGGCTATGCAACTGCATGAGCAAGACAATTCCATTTTTATAAATATAGGAAATACTATGGTTTAATACTTAATTGCAGCAATTCAATTATGAGAAATGAATATAATGCTGGAAACAAATGTTACAAACAGGATTATCTTTGAGTGATAATGCATTATGTCATTGATGGAAAGGCACCAATGGCCCAGTTGAAAAATGAAAATTGTCTTTAATAGAAAAAGATATGGAAATTTTTAGACCATTATATGATGCAGAAAATAATATTGTAAGTGATTATGATAGGTGCACAGATCAATATCTACATTATATATTCTGGCACACAGATCAATGTCTACATTACATATATGGCTTGAAGGCAACCAGGGAAGGCTTCTCAGAGGAGGTGACATCTAAGCTGGATTGTGAATGCTGAGAAGTTTACCAGTTAGACAATGTGGAGAAAGCAATCCAGAGAAAGGCAGAATGAATGAATAAAGAATTGATGAATTGCCCCAGCACTTTGGGAGGCTTAGGCAGGAGGATGACTTGAGTCCAGGAGTTTGAGACCAGCCTGGGCAACATAGTGAGACCTCCTCTCTACAAAAAAACAAAACAAAACAAAACAAAAAACCAGGTGTGGTAGCTCACACCTAGCTGCTCAGGAGGCTGAGGTGGGAGGATTGCCTGAGCCTAGGAGTTTGAGGCTGCAGTGATTGTGTTCCTGGACCAAACTGAGGGTCAGGCTGATATTTCTTGTGGACCAATAACAAGATGCAGATGAACTGAGGAGGAAGAGAGTTTTCATTTCTGTAACCTCTCTACAGGGAGAAGGCCTGAAAAATATCACCAAACCAGCTCAAAGTTACAAAGTTTTTCAGAACTTATATACCTCCTGAGCTATATGTCTACGTGTAAGTGTGCATTTACCTAAAGTCATAAGTGATTCACTTCTTTTAATCTATAACTAAGATCTAAGTCCTAAAGACCTTCCTCCGGAACCTTAGTAAATTTACTTAATCTAAATGGGTCCAGGTGCTGGGATGATTACCCTTATCTTATCTCCTGCTAAATCATGGAGGTTTGGGAAGTTCCTTCAGACCCCCAATAAACTTGTTTGTGGAGGCCTAGGGAGTTTCTTCAGACACCCAATAAAACTTTTTAATCCTAAATGGGTCCTGTTAAGAATTCCTTCCTTATCTTGCCATGCTTCAAGGCCCAGGAAAGGCCCGGGCAAAACTCTTGGTGTACTTGCGTTACTTTCCAGCCTTTATATAAGGACACTGGCTCTTTCAGCTTTTAATATTTAACTTCACCGCTCAGTCAGTGCTAAAATAGTTGTATGGAGACCTGCGTTAGTGAGACCTGGCCTGCCACAATTGTACCACTGCACTCCAGCCTGGGTAACAGCAAGACCTTGTCTCAAAAAATAATAATAATAATTGATGGATCAAGTGAATGAAGACAACATGAGAAGATTCTTCGTGAAGAAACATGCCCAATGAGAGAGGATAGTGTCATCTTTGTGAGGTCCTAAGGAGCAAGCCCTTGGAGAATGTCAGGAGGAGACTGTGGCTCATAGTACCTGTGATGACATGTACTACTGACTGTGTAATTTCAGAGTAATCGCAGGGAAAGAGCATGAAGTGCATTTTTAGGCATGGGAAGACACCTTCATCAGAAGTAATAAATCTGAAAATTCTTCCAGACACAGACCTTCACGTGTGTGAAGTATTTTAGGAACAGCCAAAATCACGTACAATGGGGAAGTGCATCCTAACATGGTGGAACATGGGACCTGCCTTTTCTCCTGTCTGGGATCAGGCCAGAGTTAACGCTTTGGTGGCCAGTTCTCTTTCTGAATATGGAGGAGAACTGAGAGATTTAATAAAAGTATATGGGAAGAGATGGAGGAAGGAGATGGCCAGTCCCAATGAAAAGGTTTCCACTGTGAGGCTTTCCCGGAAATCCGGAAATGTATGGCCACAGTGAACTGACTGGGAAACTTTCTGGCCTGCAAGATTGTTAGATTGTGTGTGTGTAAAAATGATAATCAACTGTCTTCAATAATTAAAATACAGGCTCACCTGAAGGCAGAGAGGTGAATTGTTTGACCTCTTAAGACCTTCCTTCAGCCTTATTTTGCAGAATATAGCATGGCTAAGGGAATGTGATATAGTAAAAATATATATCTGCCTTATTCCCAGTTCCTGACATAGTATTTCAAAATACCCTGGAATTTCCTGAGTGATAGAAGTATCTTTTGTTATTCATAATGGGCACCTTTTGACCATACCAGAATTTAGGCTAATGAGACAACTTATGGGAGGGGTGGGGATCTAGGTAGCTCAGGATAGGGGCTGGTTCCTGGAGGAACCAAACACATAATTAGAGGATTGAACTTTTCAGCCCCACACCCCATCTCTGGAGAGGAAAGAGGGGATGGGATGGGAATTTAATTCAATCACATAGTTAACGATTTAATCAATCGTGCCTACATATTGAAACCTCCATAACAAGTCTTGGACACCAAGGCTTGGGGGCACTTCTAGGTGGATGAACACATTGATGTGCTGGAAGAGTGCCACACCCTGGTTCCATGGGAGATGGTACGGGATCTCTGTGCTCCTTCCCCCTGCGTTGACTCCCAGATCTTGACCCGTGCATCTCTTCCATGTGGGTATTTCTGAGTTGCCTTCTTTAATAAAACTGCTATTGTTAAATATAATCCCTTTAGTGAGTTCTGTGAGTCATTCTTGTGAATTGCTGAAACTGAAAGGGGGTCATAGGAACCCCCAAATTGGTGACTGGCTGAGCAGAAGTGTAGGCAGCCTGGGGACACCTGGGATTTCCTGTTACTGCCTGAAGTGAGGATAGTCTTGTGAGACTGAGTATCTTAACCTATGGGACCTGTGCTAACTCCAGGTAGTTAGTGTCAGAATTGAATTGAATTGTAGGACACCCAGCTGGTGCTGGAACATAGGGAATGATGATGACAACTGATGTTTACTGTGCACTTACTATGTGCTATGTGCATACAAATCTTTCATGTGCATTTTCTCAGATAAGAACTCAGACCCCAGCTTGCTCCCCAGGGTTGATGGTTGCAGGTCTTCTCTTTACAGCAGGGATAGATCCCTCTATGTTTATAGGTTTGAATCAGGTTATACACTGCTCAGGATGACTTCAACTGGCAAGGGATTCTACAACTTGTGTTTCTGGTTTTCATCTCTACCTGCAGCCCTTCAAGCAAGCAGTTACAGATCTGTAAACACTCCAGGGATGCTATTTAAAGACAGTCCTTTGTAAATCAAGGCGCGCTTCTGAAACACAAATGGATGTAATCACCTCCTAATTTGCCTGGTTTGTGGGCTTGGAGTTGCTTGCTTGCTTTATTTAGACTGTTTTGGATCCTGTTGTGGGCTGAGAATCAACAGCATCAGCTATAAGTGTGTAGGCACTGGCTGTATTATGTTTTGTTCTGTGCAATACCAAGTGTGATGCCAAATGTATGATTTTTTTTTTTTTTGCAATACCATAAATTACATATCCAAGTGAACATTGTCTTTCAAAGTTCTCATCTTGAGAAGGTACTTTCCCTGCACCCCCACCCACCTCTGCTTTGAGTAGCCAGAGCACCCCTGCAGCACCCCTCTTCTCAGTTCTTTTCCTGAGCTTCTGAGGGTTCTTCCAGCACAGGGACTGTGCTGGTTTGACTTTGTATTCTTACCCATAGCATGTGATTGGATCCTACTCACTCTCGCTCTCCCCTGCAGGATCTCCCCATTTCAGTCAACGGGCAAGAATGCAACCAAAAAGAGAGTTGCAGGTGTCAGAGGCATTTGAACCAGAGCAACTCCATCTTGAATAGGGGCTGGGTAAAATAAGACAGATCTGCTGGGCTGCATTCCCAGGAGGTTAAGGCATTCTTAGTCACACGAGATAGGAGATCAGCACAAGATACAGGTCATAAAGAACTTGCTGATAAAACAGTTTGCAGTAAAGAAGCCAGCCAAAATCCATCAGAACCAAGAGAGTAATGAGAATGACCTCTGGTCGTCCTCACTGCTACACTCCCACTAGTGCCATGAGAGTTTACAAATGCCATGGCAACATCAGGCATGGTCTATCAAGGGGAAGCATGAGAAATCCATCCATTGTTTAGCATATCATCAAGAAATAACCATCAAAATGGGCAACCAGTAGTCCTTGGGGTTGCTCTGCCTATGAAGTAGCCATTCTTTATTCCTTTGCTTCTGGAATAAACTTGTTTTCACTTTATGGATTCACCTCAAATTCTTTCTTGCACGAGATCCAAGAACCCCCTCTTAGGGTCTGGATTGGGAGCCCTTTTTGGTAACATTCAGGTGCAAGGTGATGGGGAGTTGGAATAGGGTATTGGCCATGGTGATTGAAGAGGCAGACCAAAGTGTCACCCACTCATTGGATGTATGAGATGTGGCGGTGAAGGAGAAAGAGATCCCTCTTACAATCTCTTACTACAATGCTTAGTGACCCTTCAGAGCCCTTGTCATGCTTTGTGATCACAGTCATTTGTGATTGTTTTTCCATTGCCTGCGTCTTAGACTATGAATTCCAGGTGGGCAGTGGGTAGCAGCTGGCATACATAAATGACAATTTACGGAATGAATAAATGACTAAACAAATGAATGAATATGTTCTCTCCTGACAGAAGCCCACCCAAGCCACATGCTTGCTGCATCCAGCAGTTGGGCTCCCTAATTTGGTTTCAAGCTTGAAAGGTGGAAGTTCTCACAGGGTCCCTCAGCCCCCATCATAAGGAGTCCAAGTGCAGAACACAACTGTTCAGATTCACAGAAGACATCACGATCACATCCCGATTTGGGGCCTAACTGAGACTGAGCAATCATCTTAGCCCAGGAGTCTTACAATTCTGGAGCCCAGGGACACTTTTGAGACTCTGACAGAAGCTACATGGCCTCTTTTCTTCCCCAAGTACACATATGAACATAATTTTGCCCAATAATGCAGAGATTTCTTTGACCACACATGGACCAGCCCCAGAGTTCTGGGTTAAGAATCTAATCCAAGATTCTGGTTTTAAAAATGAGCCCAGAGGGCCGGGCGTGGTGCCTCACATCTGTAATCCCAGCACTTTGGGAAGCTGAGGCAGTGGATCATTTGAGGTCAGGAGTTCAAGACCAGCCTGGCTAACATAGTGAAACCTCATGTCTACTAAAAATACAAAAATTAGCTGGGTGTGGTAGCACACACGTGTAATCCCAGCTACTCCGGAGGCTGAGGAAGGAGAATCACTTGAACCTGGGAGACAGTGGTTTCAGTGAGCCGAGATCACACCATTGCACTCCACCCTGCCTGAGCAACACAGAGAGACTCTGTCTCAAAAAAAAAAAAAAAAAAAAGAACACAGAGAAGGGAAGTGACTTGCCCAAAATTAGATAGACGAAACAAAAAGAAAAGAATCCCTTATTTGAAATGGGAGTGGTCAGGTCTTTCTCATTTTCCCAGACCCCTCACTTTCTCTGGGCAGAGACAACCAGCATATTCATCCAGAGCTGAACTTTTCCATTTAAAATTCTTTATTTAGCATATAAATGCATCTTCAGAAGTTTCTTTTGGACCAAAACATCCCCAGGCAAGGTTTGGAGATTTAAGGAGAGAAGAGCCGCACACTGATGTGTATGTGTTGGGCTGTTGTTAGTTGGGGGAAGTATTTTTCATTTTTATTCTCTTTTTAGACTGTTTTTCCAAGTGTTTTCTGGCTCAGAGTGGACCAGAGCTCAGTTCTGCTCCATAGGATTAGTTAACAATCTTTGACAGTGCTGCATTCTCAGTGGAAGTCAGGCTTCCTGCAAAACACTGAATTATTCACACCAAACAGGTCACATTTGCTGAAGTAGTAAGTAGAATTTTGTGTGTCAAAGAAAGACTCATTAAATTGAGTGCTTCAGTACAGCAAACACCACTGGGATTTAATTTATTGCTGCTGCTTGACATCTGCTTCCCCAAAGTGAAGGGGACTGCCTCTGCCCACGTGGGCACAGAGAGTGAGCCCATTTCTGGCTGTGACTAGAACACTTGTCTCATGAGGGTCAGTCCTTCACCCATGATATCGGTGTTTGGATCATAGAACCTGCTATACTCAAAGCCCTATGGGGTAGAGATAAGACTGGTCATTTTTTGGATGAGGTGGGCGCTCTTATCCTAGCATCAAATAATGCTGTCTTTATAAGAAGTCATTTGGTTGCAATAAATGAACATTTTATTATATTAACCCAAGCAAAAGGAGTTGATAGGTGGATAAAGGTGGATCTCATCAGAAGTCATCAGAAGACGATGTTCTCTAGCCTTCCCTCTCTCTCTCTCTGTAGACGTGTGACAGAAGGAATGAATACATGAACAAATGGATGTAATACATGAATAAATAGGAATCCAAGTGCATGAACTATGGTAGGTGGCCACACAACTTCTGCTTAAATATACCCCCTGACAACCTGGATATAGCCTAACCTGAGTTTCTGAGGAGGTGCAAACACATGTTGCTGTCCATGGTCCTAAATAATCACTGAGCACAGTGTTTGTTTGTTTGTTTGTTTGTTTGTTTGTTTGTTTGTTTTTGTTTGTTTTCTCCTAGCACTGCCTCAGCACATCCCAACTGAGCATCAGGTGGCCTAGAGAGATGGAGGTAAAATTGCTGAGCTGGAAGTCTTGGCTAATGCTAGCATCTGCATATTCAGTTCTAAGCAGTTCCAAGCCCTTCTCAGTTAGAGTCTGCAATAAGTGCCTTGAGTAGGCCCAGGGGATCAAGCAACCCAATTAACCTGCGTTCACCCCAGTGTAATGTGCCAGTTTTTATGAATGTGCGTGTGCATGCACTCAGCACCCAGGTATCCAGAGGGTAGCCTGCTGTTCACATCAGCATGTCTCCAGGCAGAATGCTCCCACTTTCTTTGGCCCCCACATCTCATCTTGCAGAAATAAATGGAGATTTGCAATCCAGTGTGTAGTTCATCCTTCTTAAAATCTTGCAGCTGTCACCAGAATTCTGTGGCCCTGTCAGCTCCTCAATTGGGTCTAAGAAGGGAGTGTTCAGGTGCACTATTGTTGTTCTAGATATAGATTTTGAATGTTGGAACATCCAGGATTAATCCTTGCTTTCCCCTCCCTCCCAATCAGCTGGAGCTACAGTGACTACTTTGAGGGCATCTCCCCTTAACTATCATCCCCTCCTCTGAGAGCTGCATTTGTGTTATGCTATTATCCTGCATCATAGCCCTCCCCTCTGCCACTGGTGATTGGGCCAGACACTTATGCCTAATGGCCAATCAAACTATCTTTCTCAGAAATCTGGGATTAAGACTGAGAGGTGCTGATTAGTCTGTGGGTCAATCAAACCACCCTTCCCAGAAATTTGGAATTAGGACTGAGAGGTGCTGGTTAGTCAGTGCTATCTGTTGGTAATGGTATAAGCAGGGTAGCTAGGGAGAAAAAAAGAGTGCCTTCCTCAGACCAGTTTTCAGACAGATTGAGAGAGAAAAGAAGAAAATAAAGAACAGAGTTGGGACCCAGGGAACATGTGACAGAGTTATTGCTAGACAAACAGAGAGGTTTCCCTTAGACCTGGGATAGCAGGACCCCTTCCCAGGCCCCACATATCAGCAGAATTAACACTTTGGAGATATTTCTTCTCCTTCTGGAAACTTTCTAAGTCCTGTCTCTAGAGCCTGAAACTTGCTGGGTCTGTCAGTGCCATCCAGGCAGGGTACCCCAAACTCAGACCAAGTGTATGAACTCCAGCCTCTGCTCCTACCCCACATGATTCTCTCTGAACCTTTTCTCTATGTACTGTGTCAACCAGATGCTCCAAAGATTAAAGTTGCTCTGGGTCCTGTGGCCTAGTAAGCTGATAGTCTCTGCTAGCCCCAGTGTGGTATTTCCTTAATGGCACTGGGTGCAATTGGTCCACAGAATGGTGCCAACATGCTGCTTTCGGCTGATGCACATTGTTTACAGAGACAGGAGATCCACACTTCCAGTCCTTCTGGAAGCTCTATAAGGAATGCAGTACCTCTCTGTAAAATCTTGCCGTTTATTTCAGCCAGTCCAAAGGAATTGTTCTCTACAGTCCTGCAGCCAAATATTGTGTTGAGTAAGAGAGCAGCTTCCACAAGTCCCTCCCCACTTAGAGCTTCCACCACTGCATCTAAGAAAGGGGATCATACTCCTGATATCTCCTTCACAGAGCTAGTTAGTGGGTTTAATGAGCTCATTTCTTCATGTCTTTATTCATTTATCAAATACTGAGTACCTACCGCATGCCAGACACCAAAGGTACAATCGTGGCTAGGCATGGCCCAAGCTGCTGCTTTCATTTAAACTTTACGCCTAGCAGGAGGAGACAGATAAGACCACACGAATATATATAAGTGTTATGAAGAAAAATCAGGCAGAATTGATAATTTCTGGGAATGTGATATGTGTTATTTCCTATAGGGTGGTTGGGAGAGGCTTTTCTGATAAGATAGCATTTGAGCGAAGACCTGAAGGAGATGAGGAAATGAGCCATGTGGACATCTAGGGGAGGATAATCTTTGCAGAGGAAGTAGCAAGGGCAAATGCCCAGGGGCAGGGGCACGTTTGGCATAATAGAGGAACAGCACAAAGGTCCATGTGGCTGGACCAAAGTGAAAGAAGAAGGGCATGATCAGAGGTGTGATCAGGATGTGAGGTGAAGAGTTGATCCTGTAGGACCTCGAGGGCCACCATAAGGACTTTGATTTTTCCTCTGAGTGAGATGGAAAGCATGGGAGGTTTTTGAGCAGAGAAAGGATGTTGTTTTCACAAGATCATTCTGGCTGCTGGGGTTAGATAAGACTGAAAGGGGGTGAGGTGGAGGTTGGAATATGGACAGAAGCAAAGAGGTCAAACCATGATGGTGGCTTGGATCAGGGCAGTATCAGTGGAGATGATGAGAAGTTCTGAGATTCTGGAAATATTGCTTTTGATGGCAAAAATTTCAATTACTTTTGCACCAGCCTAATATTTTGAAGGTAGGGCTTGTAGGTTTTTCTAACGTGCATTGTGAGAACTGCGCACATAAAGCACACACCTACCACTGTGCTTGGCTAAGGGGTGGAGGTCTGGTGTGTTCAATCAAGGGTCCCCCACAGTCTCTGCTGAGGGAAATGTTTCATCTCCTCTTGGACATGGGCTATGGCACTAAGACATGAGCCTTGACCTCCACTCTACCCCTAAGATTAGAAAAGATAATAGATGCCATCCCTACAGCAGCAGATAGTAAAATAAACTGATGGTCCTTCTCCTAGTACTCCTCACTAGGTACCATATTTTATCCTACTGTCCCCATGAGTAAGAAAATATGACCATTTTTATGGCATCCACTGATCTGTGTTCCCAATTATTGCATGCAATCTTTTATGCATATAATAAACATTTATTGAGCTGCTATGTGGACCAGGCACAGATAATACACAGATTCCTTACATACAGACCCTTCCCCAAAGAAGTTCATGGTCTGGAGAAGGAGACAGAAACTTATCAAAAACAAATAATTATAGGAAAGTGACGTCAGCAAGATGGACAACTAGAAGCCCCTAGTACTCATTCCTGTCACAAAGACACAGCCAGAAAAATAGATAAATAACTATATTTTAATGAAAATAACTGAGGGAGATTGCTACAGTGCATCAGAGGAGTAACAGAAACCCTGGTGAGTACAAAAACTTGAGATGGCCACATAAAAAAGGGACAAATTCTGGGCTTCCACCACCCCATTCCCCAACCAGGATTACCTGGGAACCAGAAAGAACTTCTCCCTGCAGTGAGGAGGTAAGCAAGAGGATCCCAGTCACTCCTATCAGGACCTTCGACACTACAGACCTCACCACTGAGGTTCCCTGTGGTCCTCACAGGCACTAAGACTGGCTGAGGAAAGTATCTGAAGTCCGCATGGCTGGGATTTTCCTAGAAAAGGAGTCAGCAATGTGCCCCACTCCCTGTAGCCCATGTGGCTACCGCACTATGCCATCTTGGAGTTGCAACCATGGCTAGAGTGTATCTTGTTCTAGGGGTGAGTAGCCATGGTTCCCATTCATCCTTGAGGCCAAGCCATTGCCAAAACACCACAGCCCAGTGGCATATCCCCAAGCCAAGTTGCAAGCAGCTGCTACACTTTTCCTCAGGGGGCCAAGAGAAGGTAGAGCCACCCCACTTACTCTTTCTTTAACTCCCTTGAGCCAGAGATGAAGGAGCACCCTGCCTCCTGAGAAAACAGTACCCTGGCCATTCAGAGTAGTCATGCCTCCTAAGTTGAAGCAGCACCTTTTATCCGAGGAAATGCTGCCTTGGCAACCCAGAGTGGTTATGCACCCCAGTACCTAAGTCGAAGCAGTGCCATGAATCTCAAGGAAATGGTGCCTGAGACCTCAGCTGAAGTGGGATATCACCCCCTTGGGGGAATTGGTGCCCTGGCTGAGCTGAGAAACTGCACATCCCAGGGCTTGGCTGATGTAGTACCCTGCATCCCAGGGAAACAGAATAGTGGCTGATCTGAGACACTCCACCCACTAGGCCAAGCAGCTCTAATACCCTGCTTCCCTGGAGGTGGACTTTCTTCCTAAAGTTGGAGCTACTGATTCAGCTGAGAAGTAGAGGAATCACTATGTAGTTCCCTGTCCCCACTAGGATACAAACAGCTGTTTCCACCGTTCAAGGGTACTTGTTGCCATGGTACCTGGCCTCAAAGAGTCTGGGATTCTTTCCAGCTTTGCTACCTAAGGGTATAAAGTTACTACTATGTGGTGCTTCATCTCCTGGGACTTGAGTTGCCACTAAGCTCTATTGTCTCCAGTTCCTAAAGTGCAACCATGCTCTGCTCCTTGAGCCCAAAGTTCCAGAGCACCCCTCCTTCACTGGTGCCAGGCAAGTGCTGAGCTCTTCCTCCCAGAGGTATAACCACAGCTACAACTAAGTTCCCTGGGACCAAAATGCTAGGAGATGCCTCAGAGTCACAGATCCTGGCTTTGTGGGCAAACTACATCCAACCCTGCCACCAGGGATGCCACCTTGAACCCCAAGACCTAGGTGCCACAATAGATTCATAAGACCCTGAGCCTAACCCCGCTGCCCCCACCAGTCCCCACCACCGACAGCTGCTCCAAACATGTGCACCCAGAACCCAGTCCTTCTGTAGTAGTTTGTAGATTGTATCAAATCTGACACCAAGAGGGATTCCCTCATTTTAGTCTCCTGCTGAGACACCCACAGTTATTGCTGACATTGAACACAGGTGAAGAAGTTACACACCACTGCACCTATCTGGAAACAGACACACCACACCCTTCCCAACTAACATACTAAAACCCAACTGCAAGTGAAAGACTTTCTCTATGGAAAGTCAACAAGAGGCAATTGTTTTACCCGAAACAGTCTAGAAAGTCTACAAGAGGCAATTGTTTTACCGGATGCATAGAGATTAGTGCAGGAACACAAGAAACATGAAATAAAAAGGAAATATGACACCAGTAAAAGAACATAATAATTCTCTAGTAACAGAACCCAATGAAAAAGTAATCAACAATTTGCCAAAAAAAAAAAAAATTCAAAATAATGATCTTAAGGAAACTCAGTGAGAAAAAATACAGATAGACAATTTAAGAAAACCAGGAAAACAATTCATGATGTGAGTAAGAAATACAAAAACTAGACAGAAATAATAAATAAAAGAATCAAACAGAAATCCTACAGCTGAAGAATTAAATGAATGAAATAAAAAATACAACGGGGAGGTTCAACAGCAGACTTGATCAAGCAGAAGAAAGAACTTCTGAACTTGAAGATAGGCAATTTAAAATTGCCCAGTCAGAGAAAAAAGACAGAAGAATGATTTTTTTTAAGTGAAGAAAGCTTGCAAGACTTATGACACACCATTAAGCAAACAAATTTTTGTATTGCAAAAATTCTGGAAAAATAAGAGAAGGGAAAAATGCATTTAATGAAATAATAGCTGAAAACTTCCCAAGTCTAGGGAGAGATATGGACATCTAGATCCAAGAAGCCCAAAAATCCCCAAACAGAATCAACCAAAAGTCCACCTCAAGGAACACTAGAGTCAAAATGTCAAAAATCAAAGACAAAAACAGCAAAGAAAAGCATCAAGTCACATATAAGAGAATTTCCATTAGACTAACAACAGATTTTCTCTGCAAACCTTACAGGCAAAGAGAGAATGGTATGATATATTCAAAGCACTAAAAGAAAAAAATAAGCAAAAGAAGAATACTACAATCAGCAAGGCTATTCTTTAGAAATGAGAGAAAAATAAAGTCTTTCCTAGACAAGGTAAAACTGAGGAAACTCATCACCACTAGACTGGACTTACAAGAAATGCTCAAGGGAATCCTACATCTGGAAGCAAAAAATGATAATCGCTATTATAAAAACATGCAAAAGTATAAAACTCACTGGTACAACAAATACACAAAGGAGAAAGAGAAAAGAATCAAACCTCAACACTACTGAAAACCACAGAACAGCAATGATAAACATTAAGAGGAGAAGAAAGGAAGAAATGATTTAAAAAATAACCAGAATATAATTAATAAAATGATAGAAATAAGTGCTTACATATTATTAATAACCTTAAATGTAAACAGATTACATTCCTCACTGAAAAGATATGGACTGGCTGAATGGGTTAAAAACAAAAACAAAAGCAAGACCCAACTATATACTACTTACAACAAACTCACTTCACCTTTAAAGACACATATATTCTGAAAGTGAAGCAAGGAAAAAGATATTCCACTCAAACAAAACCCAAAAGTGAGAAGGAATAACTATACTCATATCAGATAAAAACAGACTTTGAGTCAAAAACTGTAAAAACAGGCACAAAGCGTCATTATATAATGATAAAGCGGTCAATTCAGCAAGATGTAACAATTGTGAATATATATGCACTCAATACTGTAGCACTCAGATACATAAAGCAAATAGTATTAGATCTAAAGAGGTAGATATAATCCAATACAATAATAGTTAGGGACTTCAACACCCCATTGTCAGCTTTGGAAATGTCATCTAGACAGAAAATCAACAGAGAAATATTAGATTTAAGCTGAATTTTAGACCAAATTGACTTAATATACATTTATATAACATGTCATCCAACTGCTGCAGAATATACAATCTTCCCATCAGCACAGGGAGCATTGTCCAGAATAGACCATATATTAGACCACAAAATAAGTCTCAACACATTTATAGAAGTAGACATCATACCAAGAATCATTTCCAACCACAATGGAATAAAACTAGATATCAATAATGAGAGGAACTTTGGAACTGTACAAATACATGGAAATTAAACAACATGTTCCTGAATGACCAAAAAGTCAATAAATTAAGGAAAAACTTAAAAATTTTATTGAAATAAGTGAAAATAGAGACATAACATACCAAAACCTACAAAATGGAGCAAACGCAATACTAAGAGGGAAATTTATAACAATAAATGCCTATATCAAAAAAGTAAAAAGATTTCAAATAAACAACCTAATGATGTATCTCAAGGAATTAAAAAAGCAAGAACAATTCCAAAATAAGTAGATAGAAAGACATAATAAAGATCAGAGCAGAAATAAAGAAAACTGAGACTAAATGAAACAATAAGATCAACAAAACGAAAAGTTGACTTTTTGAAAGATAAAAAAGTCAACACACCATTAGCTAGACTAACCAAGAAAAAAATAGAAAACATCCAAAGAATAAAATTAGAAATGAAAAAGGATGTATTACAACTCATATCACAGAAATATAAGGGTCACTAGAGACTATTACAAAAAAACTGTATGCCAACAAATTAGAGACCCTAGCATAAATGGATACATTTCTAGTTCATACAACCTACAAAGATTGAACTAAGAAGATAAGGAAACCCTGAAAGACCAATTACAAGTAACAGGATTAAACTTGTAATTAAAGTCTCCCATCAAAGAAAAGCCCAGGACCCCATGGCTTCACTGCGGAATTCTGCCAAACATTTGAAGAACTATTGCCAATTTTTCTCTAACTCTTCCAGAAAATTGAAGATGAAGGAATGCTTTCAAACTCATTCTACCCTGATATCAAACCAGACTAGGACACAACAACAAAAAAAGAAAACTAAAGACCAATATCTCTGATTAATGTACACACAAAAATCCTTAAAACAAAAAACAAACAAACAAACAAAAAACTAGAAAACTGAATCCAGCAGCACATTCACCATGATCAAGCGGAATTCATTCTAGGAGTGCAAGAATCATACAATGTTTGCAAATCAATAAATGTGATACATAATATCAACGGAATGAAACACAAAAACCATACGATCATCTCAATAGGTGCAGAAAAATCATTTGATAAAATTCAACATCTCTTTATGATAAAAATTTTCAACAAGTTAGGTATAGAAGAAACTTATCTCAATACAATAAAGGGCATATATGACAAATCCACAATCAACATCATATTGAATGGGGGAAAACTTGAATGCTTTCTCTCTAAGACTTAGAACAAGATAAGGATGCCCACTTTCATCATGCGTATTCAACACAGTAGTAGAAGCCCTAGCTAGAGCAATTAAGCAAGAGAAAGAAATAAGGAGCAAACAAATTGGAAAGGAGGAAGTCAAATTGTTTCTGTTTGCAGACAAGATGATCTTATATATTTAGCAAACCCTAAAAGCTCCACCAAAAATCTCTTAAAACTGATAAACAAATTCAACAAAGTTGTAGGATACAAAATCAACACACAAATTTAGTAGTATTTCTATACATCACCAACAAACTAGCAGAAAAAGAAATCAAGAAAGCAATGTCATTTACAATAGCTACAAAATACAATAAAATACCTAGAAATAAATTTAACCAAGGAGGTTAAAAATCTCTTCTAGACAGACTATAAGACACTGATTTTTTAGAAATTGAAGAAGACACATAAAAATGGAAAGACATTCCATATTCATGAATTGGAAGTTTAATGTGGTGAAAATAACCATACTACTAAAAGCATTCTACAGATTCAATGCAATCCCTATCAAAATAACAATGACATTCTTCATAGAAATTTTTTTCAAATCCTAAAATTTATATGGAACCACAAAAGACCCCAAGTAGCCAAAGCAATCCTTAGCAAAAAGAACAGAGCTGGAGGAATCACTCAACTAGAATTCAAAATATACCACGAAGCTATAGTAATCACAACAGCACAATACTGGCATTAAAACAGACACACAGTCCAGTGGAACAGAATCAAGAACCCAGAAATAAATCCACATATTTACAGCCAACTGATTTTCAACAAAGGTGCCAAGAATATTCACTGGGGAAGAAATAGTCTCTTCAATAAATGGTGTTGGGAAAACTGGATATCCATATGCAGAAAAATTAAACAAGACCTCTATCTCCTACCATACAAAAAATGAGCTCAAAATAGATTTAGAAATGGACAAATGATCTAAATAAACATCTCTCAAAGGAAGACTTACAAATGGCCACCGAGTATATTAAAGAAATGCCAACATCACTTTTCATCAAGGAAATGCAAATCAAAAACCACAATGAGATATCACCTTACCCCAGTTAATATAGCTATTATCAAAAAGACAAAAAAAATGACAAATGCTGGGGAGGATGCAGAGAAAGGTGAGTTCTTACACATTGTTGGTATAAATTAGCATAGCCATTACAGAAAACAAAAATATGGAGATTCCTCAAAAAACTAAAAGTAGAACTACCATAAGATCCAGCAGTCCCACTACTGGGTATATATCAAAAGGAAAGGAAATCGGTATGTCAAAGAAATGTCTGCACTCCCATGTTTACTGCTTCATTATTCACAATAGCCAAGAAGCAAACCTGATATATAAACAAGATTTTTAGAGCCATTATGAAGAGAGGATAAATTCTGCTCAGTAAATCTGAAAATATTTTGCAGAAGAGAGGGCATTTGGTCTAAGTCTTGAAGGGTGCATAAGAGTTTTCCAGGTGCTAAATGGTGAAAAAGACGTTTCAGACAGAAACAGCAGTATTTTCTAAGGCACATTTTCCAAGTCACATGTGTAAAACTGCTTGGAATGTTCGCAGAAGGGTGATGGCCCTGTGGAAGGAGAATATAGGATCCACACCAGCAAATCGACCAGAAAACAGGAATGAGCTCCCACTAAGTGCCAGGCACCAGGGATACCAGTAACAAATGTGCCGGACCTAGCTCGTATCTTCATGGAGCCTCTACTGCTTGAGGAAGGAACTGCAGGAGATAATTCCCCATACTCTCCAATGGGGATACTGCCATAACATCTTGCACTTCCTGGGGTAGCATGCATCACTTTCTATAGGATTGTCTGTTGACTTGTCATGCTCTCCAATTAGACTGTGAGTTCCTTAAGAGCCGAATGCTGTGCTGGTTACCTCTTTTACACCTCAGCTCAGTTCCGGGCACACAGTGCCCACTCAACAGATTAGTGATGAAGGAAAGAAGGAATGAAAAGTTGATAGGACCAGTTTGTGACTGGCCTGCCTGCCTCCTCAGCCTCTTGAGGGAGAACTATTACTGTTGCAATAAAATACAATATATTCACTGCAAACATGCAGGAATTTTTTTAAAGCAGCAATAATTGCATTACCACAACCCAGGATCGAATTAACCACAGCCTTTAACGTGAGTTATTAAAAACGTTTTACTTCTCCCACTGGCACTTAGAAGTCAGCTCTCCTACTGAGCCACTCTCTTCCTTCATTGACTTCTCTTTATCAGGAATGTCAAGATCATTGGCATTTAGAAAGCACATTGTGTTAGCTCTTTTCTTTCCAAACACTGCAAAAGAAGTGATTTGACCTTTCATAAGGAAAATGGAACTCCCGAGCTTCCCCTACATGGCGGTGATGTCTGGGATTTCTTATCTCCTTGTCAGAAGACCTTCTCACCAGCCTGGCAGGAGTCAAGCTGGAAGATAGATGGAGCCTTTCTGATACTGTCCCCTTGACAGAAAATGCTGAGGGGGATGGTTTATTAATAGTGCAGACCAGCCCTGCTGAAGGCAATTGTGAGGAGATGGGAGAGTGAGGGGGAGGGCAATGGCCTCCAGGGTCACAGTGAACACTGCTGACATTTCATTTCTTTGACAGTTGTGCTGAGAACCATAGGCTGTTGTCCTGGGGATTGAAAGGAGAGGATGGCTACAGTCAGAAAACTAAAATAGAAAAAGTTGACTGACCCAGCAGCCAAAAGGGACACTGAAAATTCTTTCAAGGGAAAGAGCAGGGCTTAATAAGTTTGTTCTTGTCTTAAAAGATAAAGAAACAGGTCCATTGCTATCACCTACTCTTAGAGCTCTCTTTTGTGATTACTTTTGCATCTGGTAAGAATTAGGAGCAGATGAGTCCTTGGAGTATATTGCCAAAATTACCCCAATTCTTCCTTTCCCTTTGCCCATGGCCCTTGCAATGAGACTCTGCTAGTGCTCCCATCAAGGAATGAAGCCTATTTCCTCACTACCTGAATCTGGACTGGGCCTTGTGACTAGCTTTGGCCAGCAGAAAATGGTAGAATTGATATCATGTGAGTTTCAAGCCTAGACCTCAAGAAACTGTGTATATTTTCATTCTCTCTGGGATACCTTCCCAGCTGCCACATGAAGAGCCTGGGCTAGCCTATGGGAGGATGAGACACATGTGGACCAGAGTCCATTCAGAACAGCTATCCCAGCTGAGGGCCTCAAATGTGTGACATCCTAGTCAGGATCAGTAAAGTGGCCTACCCAACATAGCTGAACATATATGCAAGAACATGCCCAGCCAAGACCAGAAGAACCACCCAGCTGAGCCCAGCTTAAATTGTCAATGGCAAATTTTTAAGCCAATGGAATGGTTGTTAATTTAAGCCACTAGATTTTGAGGACATTTTGTTATACAGTGATACCTAAATGACACACTTTTATTCTTGTTCAGGCACCCCTATAGGAAAGGAGGATTTATACTTCAATGAGAAGATACCAGAACTCTATGTTAGAATGTAAGTTTCATGAGGACAAGAGCCATATTTACCTGGTTCAACCCACTGACAGAAGCAGGTGATACAGGGCAGGGGATGAATACATCTTGTATTGAGTGTAAAGATTATGCGGAAAGTTGAACATCTTCTGAATGTATACTCCAAGGACTCATCTGCTCCTAATTGTTACCAGATATAAAAGTAATCATAAAACAGAGCTCTAAGAGTAGGTAATGGCAGTGGACTTATTTCTCATCTTTCAGGAGTATACTTTCAGGGGAATTTGCCCAACTTACTTCTTCAGGTAATTATCACCCTGGTTCAAGTTTCAGTAAGAATTACTGGCAAGATCAATAGCACTTCTTAAATTTGACTTAAAGAGATGTGTGGCCTGGTGGAGAAGAGCCAGCTAATAGTTACAAACATCTCTACCACACATACTCCATTGCCCTACAAAAATGCTCCATCCACTGTCTACTCAGTTACCCCAGGGTCATTCTTAGCAACCATGCTGCTCCTCTCCCTCACTCAGTCCCCATGTCCTGTTGCTTATGCTCCTTGAATATATCTCAATCTATTCACTTCATGCCACTGCCCTACTTTAGAATCGAATGACCAGTTCAGCTTCCTAAACTAGTCTCCTAACTAATCTCATAACCTCCAATTTATTCTCCCTAGAGCAGCCAGTGTCATCTTTCCAAAGAATGAGTCTGATCACCCCTCCCTTGCTAGCCTTCAGTGGCTCCCCATTGCCCTCGGGACCAGGCTGCTCGACAGGTTTTCTTGGTCTGTGTGTGCCCCCTGCTGGCTTTCCTACTTCACCTCTCCCTGTATGTTTTCACCAAAATACACCTGTTAGATCAAGTTTAGCCTAAAGCTGCCTCCTTACATATTTTAAGTTTGTCCTAAAGGTTTCTCTATACATTGCGAACTATAACCTAAATGGAGCTGTAAACAGACTGTAGCCTACTCTTGTGTCAATCACCGAGTTTTTGGCCAATCAAAGGTGGCCAACTGTTCAAATCATGTTCATATTAGGTAGACGCCAAGCTTTAATCAATCTGGCTGTTTCTGTACCTCACTTCCATTTTCTTTACATCAGTTTCCTTTTTCTATCTGTAAATCTTCCACTACATGGCTGCACCGGAGTCTCTCTGAGCCTCCTCTGGCTCAAGAGGCTACCCCATTCACAAATCATTCTTTGCTCAATTATACTCTGTTAAATTTAATTCAGCTAAGGTTTTTCTTTTAACATACCTTTCCTGTAATACTGAACTATTTGCAGTTCCCAGGCTTGGGACATTCTTGAGCTGAGGCAGTCTCTCCACTCCCTATTCTACTGCTTGGCTATTTCTTTTCTTTTTAGGTCTTCCCTTAGATGGCATAGTTTCCTTCCCTGATCTCAGCTTCCTGCCCATTTCCCTGATCTCAGAGGTGTCACTGTTTTTCTCTTCCCTCCCTCCACCACTAGACAATGAGCTCTGGGAGGCAGGGGCTATTTCTTTCATCTCTGTGTGTACTACAGACTCTGACTTAGGGTAAGTGGTTGAAGGAATGAATGAGGCAAACTAACCAAGACACTTTGAGCAGCACCTCCTGATAATGAATGAGAGAGAGCTGGAAGAACCAGTTCCTATTTCCAGGTTAGGTAAAGAAGTAACTATTTCCAGTTACAGGATTTTCTTGGAAGTGGATTAGAAGTGAACAGTAACTAATATCTGCATCAGGCACAGACATGGAACAAATTCTTGAATTGGTCATTCTCAATAGACTTCAGTTGTGAATGGTGAAATTTGCTGAGAATCAATAAGCACCAGTGTTTATTAAACACTTTACTCTGTTCCAGGTACTGCACTAAGGGCTTTACACTTAGCTCACTTATTTATCTTAGCCACCCAATAAAGTAGCTTCTATCACTATCCCCCCTTTCAGATGAGAATGCAGAAGTACAGAGGTCAATAACTCATTCAAGGTCATTCAGCCAGTGAGTTTGATTAAGTAAAATCATTTTGCTTGAGTGCAGGTTACATAGTCCTTACCTGATCCCCCGCTACAAAATGTAGAATATGGCATATGTGATACAATTACACAATTTAAACATATTTTGTTTAGTTATGGGTTCAGATCAAGATAAAGCATCATATTTAAATGATTAGCCTGGTCAATACAAGAGTAAACAGCATCCCAATCAATAAACAAAGTTTTATCTTTCTTTCTGAGATTATGACCTGCAGTGCACATTTCTTGCCAAAACACATACATTCTGTTTTCTGCCACTAGGCTCATAAGAATGAAGAAGTGAACATTTTATATGCGTTTAATATGGCTAATTAGTACATCCTTCTCTACTTGTTTCTACATATAAGATTAATGTTGTTTTCCCATTTTCCCTCATGTTAACCAGCCTCCACTAAAAACTAGCTACTTTTTCTGCAATCCTAGAAATTCCACCATCTCCTGCGCCCTCATACATGTAGTTTCCCTTGTCTGAAAGCCACCCCCATCTAAATATGTCACTCAAGTCAAGAAGAGCCAGGTAACAAACATCTCTACCATACAAAAGTGTTCCACCCACCATCTACCCAGTTACCTGGAGTCATTCCTGGCATCCACCCCTCTCCTCTCCTTCATTCAGTTCATGACCCACCTCCCTTTGTCTTGTCACACATTCTCATTGTAGGAAATCTTAAAATCTTACAACTCACACCAGTCAGCATTTACATTTATCCTGCTCTCTGGAGTAATTCTTTCTTTCTTTTTCTTTCCCTATCCTTTCCTTCCCTCCTTCTTTCCCTCCTCCTTTCCTTCCTTCCTTTCTTCCATATACATATTTGGGGCACTTACCACGTGTCACTATCCGCATAAGATACACATACCATTAATGGCCTTGACATTTGGATTGTTTTATCCCAGTTAGTTGTATATGTCTCTATACGCTCTTACTGGTTGCCAGTTACTTTATGTTTATTAATTTCAGTTCTTAAAACAACCCTTTGAGAAGGTGCCCAGTAACTCCTGCTCATTAAGTACATCCAATGCTTAGCCAGCTACAAGAGCTTTTCATTTTACTACAAACTCAATTACATGTGTCTGGAGAAGCTCACTTGCTAGAATGTTTGTGGCAGGAACAAACTGGGGTTCATCTCCATGTTCATTATGAATCTCACAGGATTCCACATTAGAATCACCTGGACATTGTTAAAAAAACTATGGAGCAGTCGGCCGGGCGCGGTGGCTCACGTCTGTAATCCCAGCGCTTTGGGAGGCCGAGGTGGGTGGATCACGAGGTCAGGAGATCGAGACTATCCTGGCTACCACGGTGAAACCCCATCTCTACTAAAAATACAAAAAATTAACCTGGCATGGTGGCAGGTGCCTGTAGTCCCAGCTACTCGGGAGGCTGAGGCAGGAGAATGGCGTGAACCCGAGAGGCGCAGCTTGCAGTGAGCTGAGATCTCACCACTGCACTCCAGCCTGGGCAAAAGAGCGAGATTCTGCCTCCAGAAAAAAAAAAAAAAAAACACTATGGAGCAGTCATAGAAAAATCCCATATCTGGGGAAAAGAGAAAACTCTCTCTGTGTGTTTGTGTGTGTGTGTGTGTGTGTGTGTGTGTGTTTATAATGCATAGAAAATCTCTGAAATGGTATGTTTGGACACATACAAACACTGGAAGCAGTCATAATCATCAAGAAAAGAAGAATCAGAAGATGAGGACAATAGCAGAAAATAGAAAATACATTTTTTACTTTCCACATTTCTGCACAACTGAATTTCCATAATCAGTCCATATTACTTGTTTTTCTTTAGATTTTGTATTTACTATATATTAGCACATTCTTGTGAAAGAACCATAAAATACCTATTTATACTTCATGAACTTTATTTATTGAGACAGGGTCTCTCTGTAGCTCAGGCTGCATGTATGGCCCCATCACAGTTCACTGCATCCTCAACCTCCAGGGCTCAGGTAATCCTCCTGCCTCAGCTTCCCAAGTAGCTGGGATTACAGGTGCACACCACCACAGCCGGCTAATCTTTGTATTTTTTGTAGAGACAAGGCTTCACCATGTTGCCCTGGCTGGTCTCTAACTCCTGGGCTCAGTGATCCTCCCACCTCGGCCTCCAAAACTACTGGGATTAGAGGGGTGAGCTACCACATGCAGCCCCATGAACTTTATTTTGATAGTCCTTAGTGCTGGTCATGAAAAATTCCAGCTTTCTACCTTCCAGCTTCCTGGTAAAGTTGCATTTCCCTATCTCCTTGAGGTTAGTTAGAGGTGGCCATAAGACTTGCTTTGGCCAATGAAATGGTGGCAGAGGTGATCCATCACTTCCAAGTGAAATAACTTAATGACCAGTGCTCAACGTCAACCTTCCTTTCCCGTGGCTGAGGTGGTTGGATAAGCATACATGGCAATAACTATTCTGGCAGCTGCGGTACTGAGTGATCAGAGCACTGGATACCAGCCAACCCATGTTCCCAAGTAGCACGAGCAAGAAATAAATATCTGAGTATTAAGTCACTGAGTTTAGGAGATATTTCTTGTTGCAGGATAACCTAATTTTACCAACTAGTGTATCCATGTTTTTAAAGAGGTAAGATAGAATATTTTAGGACAGTGGCTCTCAATTCTTGCTTTACATTCCAATCTCTTGAGGATATTTCCAAGAACAAATGCTCCAGACCTCATCCCTAAAGACTCCAATTCAACTAGTCTTGGGTAAGGCTGAAGCATTGGTGGTTTTTAAAAAAGTGAATCTAATATGCAGTCAGAATTGTGACCAACTGTGATAGGGGAATGGCAAAGAGAAAGGTTACTTCGAGCTTAAATGATCTAGTAGAGACTTCACGGAAGAGAAGATAATCTGACCTTGGCCGCGAATAATGAATGGCATTTAATGCTGCATTCCTCTGCCTTCTCTGGTGTGTTATTAGACTCACCTAGACAGCTTGGCCTGCTCCATTTCATCTGGAGCATTCCCTCTTCTTTATCACTAGTGAATCCCAATTTTGTTTGGATATGCCCTAAGAGATAAAGCATGTTAGCAGAATCCCAATTTTGTTTGTATATGCCCTAGGAGATAAAGCATGTTTGGTAAGCCAAACATTTCTCTTCAATGGATCCTCATTCTCTCAGACTCCCTTGCAGCTAGGGGAGTCATGTGACACAGTTCTGCCAGTGAGACATGGAGTGAAGTTTTCTAAATGCTCCATAGTCAAAAGACAGAGGATTTCAAGAGAGCTGTCTTACCACCATGGCTTCCAACTCCCTGTTGCTTCTTCAACCCCTACTTTCTACCTTTTGAAAGCAGTTGTGTGAGGCTATGAGGTTTGGTGCCATTGCAGTCAGCTCATGACCATGTGGTAGGAGGCTGGGGAATGGCAGAAGAATTATAGAGCCATCTTGAAGCCCAAAGTCCCAAATGAATTCTGGAACCTCCCTACTTATTTTTCTCAACCTTTATTCTGGTTACAGGGGGTACATGTGCAGGCTTGTTACATGGGTATATTGCACTCAGGTAGTGAACATAGTACCCAATAGGTAGTTTTGTGACCCATGACCTCTTCCCTTCTGCCCACCTCTAGTAGTTTACAGTGTCTAGTATTCCCACATTTATGTTTGTGAGTGCTCAATATTTAGCTCCCACTTGTAAGTGAGAACATGCAGTATTTGGTTTTGTGTTATTGCATTAATTCACTTAGAATTATGGCCTCCAGCACCATCCATGTTGCAGGAAAGGACATGATTTCATTCTTCTTTTATGATTATGTAGTATTCTGTGGTATACATATATCACATTTTCTTTATCCAGTCCATCACTGATGGGCACCTAGGTTGATTCCATGTCTTTGCTATTGTGAATAGCATGGTGATGAATGAGTTCATGTGTCTTTTTAGTATAATGATCTGTTTTCCTTTGAGTGTACACCCTAGTAATGGGATTGCTACAGATCTCTTATTTTTCCTGAGATGAAGTCTTGCTCTGTCACCCAAGCTGGAGTGCAGTGGCATGATCTCGGCTCACTGCAACCTCTGCCTCTTGGGTTCAAGCAATTCTCCTGCCTCAGCCTCCCAAGTAGCCAGGATTACAGGCGTTTACCACCATGTCTGGCTAATTTTTGTATTTTTAGTAGAGACAGCGTTTCATCATGTTGGCCAGGCTAGTCTCAAACTCCTGACCTCCTGGCCTTCCAAAGTGCTGGGATTACAGGTGTGAGCCACCACGCCCAGCCAGATCTCTTCTTAATGGAGGTAAATGTGCTTACAGCTTCCACCACTGTTAGGCTTTCTATTACTTAAGGCCAAATATATCCATATGGATGCATCAATTGATTGCAAATCTGGGGCCCAGGTAGGTGTCACTTTTACATGTTCCCTCCCAGGTCCTGATACTTGGTGAATTTTAAAGTTCCTGATGCAGTCATTTGGAGATGTCAGGGAACTGGGCGAACTGACAGGAGCAAAGGCTTAGAGGAATACGTTCTTATAAAGTTTCAAAGGCCCAAAATGGAAGAGATTTACTCGGCTAAGGGCATCTCCAGAGGTTTCTCCTGGAGACCAAAACCTTAATCCAATTAAAACAGTTTATTCTGGCTTGAGAGTTAAGAGCAATGTATCTCAGTATTCCTGGAAGCCTTAAAATAGTGCCTTGTTTTGCATAGTGCTTGTTAGAAATCAGATTCTTGAACCTCCCTCTCCTAAAATATTTGGACTCAGTAGGTCTGAGTTGGGGACCGAAAATCTGCATTTTTATTAAGGACTTCATTCTGGTGTGAATGATCCATGGACCTCACTATGAGAACCACTGCTGTGTTTACCAAACTTCACATTTCGAAGGAAGTGATTTGTTGGGTAAAATGTATCTGTGTAATCTCTATAAACACCTGTCATCGGTTGAATTTAATTGGACCACAGCTGGTGTTGATTGCATATTTTTTAATGTGGCTTTTCAATACTCACACCCCTAGCACAGCCTTTATGTCTGAAAATCAGCATTGAGTCCAATCTTGGCTGTCGATTTTAAGGCTTATTTAAAGGCACATGACAGCTGGAGCTGCACGTTCTTCAGCTTAATTGATTCTACATATGGACTTAGGAGTTTAGGTGCAGTGTGTTGAAAGCAGAATTTCCACCGTGATTGGGTAGCTATCAGTTGGTTTCAGAAACTGTGAGTCACTTGCTCTCAAAGTCAGCTTAGGTAGATTATGTCACTACCTACTCCAGCAGAAGGCTCACTATCCTGAAAATAGTCATCAAGGTTGCTGCAAGCCTAGATGGGTCTGTGTATGTGAATTGGGAAAAGGTGACTCTTCCCTCAGGCAGAAAGCATTCCCTGGCTTAATGAGTAGTACAAAATCTGGAGAATGGAGGGAGAAGGCATCTTAAACAAAACAAAACAATACTGGGGTGTTATCACAAAAAGAAGGGGAAATGATGACGTGTGTGTTCATTGCTTTTGGAAACAAGATCTCAATATGCTGATTTCCATATGATTCACCCTCTCATCCAGGCATCTCTTATGCAGTGCACAACCCATACAACTACATATGACAGCTATGTAGGATTTACAAGTCTTGGTCAGAATTCAAGAGTTGGAAGAACTCCAAACATCAAACTGGTGGCTGTGAGTGTTGGTGGGAAAATAAACACAGAGCAGCAAGACTTAGTTAAATAAGCCAGATGGCATGGACCTCTGTTGTGAAGTGTGACCAGAAGGAAAGAGTCTGTGTTTGGCATTTACCCCTGAGCTTTCTCAGGGGTTTGAAAGCACACAAGACCCCTGTGTGCTTTCTCCAAAGGCCACAGTGCATCGTGGTCACTTGGGCTTCATCACAGAATCTCTGCCTTTACAGGCCTGTTTCCAGCAAGAGTGGACACACTCAGGATCCCTTCTCCATTTGGGATAACAATACCCCAGCTGTCTTTTGAAGAATTGCTTCACTTCCCCTCACTGTTTTAATGATTCAGGTTTAAAATAAACACACCAGCTCCAGGGATGAATAAATGACTTTGGCATCAGCATTCAGGGTAAAGCCCCTAGGCAGTGCTTGACTTCGGCTTTCACAGTCTGTGGAATCAGTTGACAGGACAGCATAGTGGTACAACATGAGTCTTAGTAGCTGAGTCCTACTTTATGTCCTAACTTTTATGTGGCAGACAGACTCTAGGGTGGCCCCCATGATTCCCACCTCATCGTACTCATGCTGTGTGTGATCCCCTCCCCTTGAGTGTGGGTGAGACCTGTGTCTGGCTTCCAACCGAAAAATTTGACAAAGATTGTGGAACGATGTCATTTCTGGGATAATGTTACATAAGATTGTAACATCGATCTTGCTTGAAGACTCTCTCTCTCTCACTGGATCAGAAGAAGTAGATGACTGTGTTGGGAAGGGCCATGTGTCAAGGAACTGAGGGTTTCTGGCCAAGAAGCATCAAGAAACTGAGGTCCTCAGTTCTCCAGCCTATTAGGAATGGACCACTAAAAACAGCCATGGTAGCTTGGAAGCAGATCCTTCCCCCGGTTGAGGCTCAGATGAGACCACAGCCTTGGCCAAGACTTGGATTGAAAACTTGGAAATCCCTGAGCAGTAAACCTACTTAAACTCCATCCAGACTCTTGATCACAGAAACTGTGAGGAAGTAAGTGTGAGTTTGTTGAAAGCAGCTAAGTATGTGTCAATTTGATATGTAATGATAGGTAATTAACACACTTTCTTAGGAAGAAGATGGAAAGATGGTCACACGATTGACAGTAAGGCCCCACTAATTGCTGTAAGGGTTAAAATAGGATATTGTAAGGACATGCCTGGTACATAGTAGGCACTTGATAAATTTCATTTATCTTCCTCTCCTCATAAGTTGGCAATCTCAGGATGCCAATCATATGGGAAATATTCAAACTGAACCCAGTGCCAGGATTACCCCAGGAAAATGCCAGAAGTTAAAAAGCCAGGCTTCCTTTGTGGAAGATAAAATCATTTTACATCATATAGGAGGCTGTGCACAAAGCAAAAACTGTTTCATAATCCTGCCATGTAAACCAGCTGGGATTTTCCTTCACAAAAATTGGATTTTAATTTATATGTCAATAAATGCCCCCAGAAATCTCATCATTTGAAAGTTCATCAATCTCCACTGAAACTGCAGATACAGCCCTAGAGGAACCTCCCAAGGAAATACAGCACTCGTTTACCAGCTCCCCCACCCCCATGCTGATGGGGGCACGAAAAAGGGAATGAGCGGCAGGGAAAATGGGGTCACCTACTGTGGCTCCTCAGTGTCAGATTAAGAACTAGATTCCCTGGAAGAGTTTGAGAGTGCCTGGTGTTTTGGGGACCTGCATGAAGGTGTGGCAGGGCTGGGGCATACATAGTATTGTTGCTTGAGAACAGGAAGCTGGGAAGGGGCCAGCTGGGAATGGGCCAGGTTTTTACTAGCCTGGAATGACAGAACATGTCATTCAGAACCTTCAGGGTTTGGGTTCTGAAGCAAGAGAATGGCATATCAGATTTGAATATTGGAAATAGCATTCAAGCTGCAATGTGAAGAACAAGTTGGAGAGGCAAGACTGGGGGCAGGAAGACCAGTTAGGTGGCTGTTTCAGTCCTGGGATGAGTAATAACGGTGCCCTGGATGAAGGTGGCAAAGGGAATGGGGAGATGGAAATGGATGTAAGAGCTCTTGGGGAATTCATTTTGGCAAGCTTGGTGATTAACAAGACTGGACAGAGAGGGCTGCTAGGATGACACTAGTTTCTGACTTAAGTAAGTGAGGGAATAGTGGCGACATGCAGAATGGAATTGTGAAAGACAAACAACATAACCAGTGGCCAATCAGAATTCTCAGAATAGTCCCAGAAGAGCTTTTCACTAAAGAGATAGGGAAGTCTCATGTCAGGAGAGCACAGCCTCTAGCTAAGAGAAAATTGCCCCAAATCAGTGACTTCATGCATTAGACCATGAAAACCTCTGCCACAGACATTCTCTAGAATATCCTCCTGGGGGACATTATGACCTAGCTACAAATGAGTCACAACATCCCTTTAAACCTAATAAGGTTCTTTCTATACAAGCCATGACTACTTTGGCTGTTCTGACATAAAGGATTAAATTGATTTGGGTGAACATTTTACTGAACTAAGGGAATATTTGGCTGACCAGTAAAATTGACAAATGTGTGTTATGTGTTTGAGGGCTTATCAATTCCATTTTCACTGTCCTTCCTTAATGGAAGCCTATATCAAGTCTCAGAAGACTCCAGTCATTCTGCCCTCAATCTGTCCAGCACACAGCCAAAATATCCAATATTCTAAGCTCACAGGGTGATTGTCAGCACTAAGTGCCATGATACATGTAAAATATTTAGCACAGTTCTTGGTACAAAGGAGATGCTCAAATTTTCTCATCATCAGCACCACTGTCATTATTAATATCATCGTTATTATTAATATTGCATGAATCTTATCCTAGCACTCGCCTGCTCAAAAGCCTTCCATGGCACCCCACTGCCTACAGGATAGAGTTCAAACTCCTTAGCTTGGCCTTTACTACATGACATCATCAAGTCAGTCCAGGTTTAATGTCCTCAGCCCTCTAACATGTGTCTTACATTTCAGCCATAAAATAATATAGGCATCTACAGTATTTTGCCAAAGGCTAGGGGAGAGAACTAGACATGGATTAGATGTTCTGGCCTCACAGAACTCATGCTCTGTTTGTAGATTAAAACACCCCTAGTCAATGTCCACAGAAGGCTAAATGCCAGGCAGGGGGCAACTTTATAACTTACCAGAGATGTGATGCCTGGCTCAGGATGGTCCCTGATGAGCAGAAGAGAAGCCTGCAGAAAATCCCCCTTGGCCAGACTCAGCTCAGAGCATTATAGTGGGCATTTTATATAATCATTGTTCAATTTTTGAGCCAGACATTGTTCTGGGCATTGCCATATATTATCTCGTTTAATTAGTCACAGCTCTATAATGTGTATTTTTATTCCCATTTTACAGAAGAATCTGAGGTTTAGGGAGATTAAGTAACTTGCTTAAAGTTATGCAGTGAATAAATGACAATGCTAATTCAAGTCCAGATATTTTTAACTGCAAATCACATAATACTTTCAAGGCCACTGGAGCAAGTTTCAGATTTGGATTGTCACTGAAACTCACAAGACACGATAGGCTTACCAGTCATGAGGTTTCCTTCATTTTAAAAGTCCGGGAGTTTGAGACCAGCCTGGGCAACAAAGTGAGACCCTATCTCTATAAAAACTTAAAAAAAAAAAAGCTGGATATAGTGGTGCACATCTGTAGTCCCACTTACTATGGAAGCCGTGACAGGAGGATCACTTCAGTTCAAGAGGTTGAGGCTACAGTGAGCCATGATCATGCCAGTGCACTCTGGTGTGGTCTATAGAACAATATCCTGTCTCAAAAAAAAGAAAGAAAGAAAGAAAAAGAAAAAAGGAATATGGAATAAGAAGCAGTGTAGCATGTTAGCCTAACAGTATCATGAAGGACATGGACAACTAGACCCAATGTCCAACGTCCCAGTCACCATTTTGGTCTTTAGGGATGGGCACTGGTGTGACTGTGGGTCACTTCAGTGCAGGGAAGCTGCAGGATCTCAGGTCCCTCAGCTTGAATATCTTGCTAGTGATATAGAACCTAGGATATTCTATAGAAAATGGGAAGGGTGCATGTCACACTCCCATTTTTCGGTGCACCTGCAGCCCATAATTACATCATCTGTAATTACAACCAACAAATAAGAACCCAACAACAAAGTGTGCTCAGGACATCTCTGGGTCACTGATCAGCAGATAGCCATCCCAGCAAGACCATCATTTATCTCCAATGGTCACATTCCTTTTATTGATACCACCAAGAGTCCAACTTTCCTCAAGCATTCCTGAGACTGAAAGAAAAACTTACAGTTCATCTGATATCCTCAGCCCCTTCCTTCTAATTATATGACAGTAAATAATTATGATGATAACCAATACTTACTGAAAACTCATTATGTGCCAACCCCATGCTAAGCTTTTAATCTGAATTATTTCCATGAGACCCCACAATCCAATCAAACAAGTCTAATTATTACTGTTTATTTTTCAAATGAGGAAACTGAAGCTTCAATAGAGAGGTTTAGTAACTTTCCCAAAGTCACACCTCTAGAAAATGAAAGTGCCAGGACTTAATCCTGGTGCATTGGACTCCCACTGTGGTGTTTTCAACCAGTCTACAAAACTGGTTAATGGATTCAAAAATTAATCCACCCTTAACAATTCAGTTGATTATGTACATGAGTCCCAGATCAAAAGTAAACTAATTCAAGTATGGGGGAAAAAGCTATCAAATCAGTAAGTTGTCCAATTTGGTCAGTTACTTAACCTAAATTGACAAGTCATTTTATTTAAAATAATTCAGCTGATAATTGTGTATGGAAATGATAGCATGGCTTAATTGCCATGCTTAGCAGCTTTGCTCAATTTTTTCACTTAAAAAAGTTGTAGTGTTTCAGAAAGAATTCTCTATGGAATTAGTTTTACAGGTGCTGTGCTATGGTCAACGATTGGGAAAAGTGGACTAAGCTTTGTTAAAGGGATCATTTTTCTTCAAGAATCACACAGCCTCGAACAAGATCCCATATGCTGTGAATCTCCCACAGGGCTCAGTGGTGCAAGGATTCCCCAAATCCTGTCCTGGTAGGCCCCTCTTTGGATAGGAACATACAATTCCCAACACATGCAAGGAAATACTGCCACATCTCATCTCTACACTCTGCCTCTTTTCCCTCCTCCCGGAATCAGAGCAATTTTTTTTTTTTTTCTTTCTTCTATTAGTCTGCTTCAAATCAGTTCCCAGCTTCCCAGAGCCTCATCTGTAACACAGCAGACACCAAGAATAGGACAATTGCTCAGGGAACTAGGGAGCATGGACTTCTTTGCATTATGTAGACCCAGTCTATCCACTGCTGAGTGGATCAGCTCAGAGAAAGGATTTACAAAGAATACTACGATACTAGAACAAAAGAAATGCAAGTACACACACACACACACTCGTGCATGCACACCCCCCATAAAGGTATTGGGTTTCATCCATCAAGATGCCTTTGAACAGAGCTCATAAACATTTAAAAAAATGTTTACAATGGTGAACAATGCACTTTAATATCTCCTGAATAATTTGTGTTGTCTTGAGCAGCCATTGCAATATTTTCTCATTTTTGTCCTCTCCGCTGCTGCTGACCACTCTGAAAGAAATGAGCTTCCGACTGCATTAATAGCTTTTTCATCTTCCTGCCACTGCTCCCTCTAAATGGCTTGCCGTTATCTATTCATGAAATAAATAACTGCTGCCTTTCATGTCTCCCACACTCTCCTTGTGCTTGGCGAGATTAGGGAAATCGAATATCTCCAAGGGACTCTCTAGATTCCTGCGTGGCAGGAGAACTTGGCAAAGCTGGCTCTGTGCAAAGTTGAGGGGAAATTAGGCACCTCTGGACATATCTTTTTGTCACAAGAGAATTTCCACAGGGGCTCTGTGGAATGTGCTTCAATTTGCAGGTGTGGCGATTGAAGCCCTCAGTTAGTTTGGAATCCTTTCCACAAATTTCTTGTGGGTATTTAACCACCCTTCTGTGGGAAGTCACATAACATGGCAGTTAAACATTAACATCCACAGATTAAAAAGAGGTATGGATTTAAATCCCAGCTCTGCCACTTACTAGCTGTGTGACCTTAGGCAAGTTGGTTTGCCTCTCTGAGCCTCAGCCTCCTATAAAATAGGGGTAATAATTATACCTACTTCATAAGGTAGTTGTGAGCATGCAATGAGTTAATTAATAGCATAAGGTGCTTAGAACAATGCCTGGTGTGTGATAAGCCCCATATAAGTACTTGCTTTCTTATTCTTATAAATTGAGAATGAATGTCAAGCACTTGGCACATAGTAAGTATTCAATCCATGGCAGACATCATTATTACTATTACTGTTACCTGCTTTTTTAAAAATTTATCAGTGAAGAAGTAAAAATAAATAAAGTATCCTTAATATGTAGTGAAACAGTTTATATATATTATCTTATTTAATTCTGATTATTATTAAATAATAACTCTATCATTATTCTCACTTTACATTTGAGAAAATGGATCCAGGGAAGTACAGTAGTGTGTCCATGTTCAGTGTGGGTGGCAGAGGCAAGAGTTGAACCCAGTTTGATTTGATGCCCAAATTTGTCCTCATTCCAGCTAGATGGTCATCACCAGGAGGACAAGGCCTTGCCTGTTTCTAATGTATCTTTAATAACCAGAAAAAAGCCAGGACCATAGGAGATGCCCCCGTGTAAGTCTTAATCAGCTCTCACAACATACCAGGCATTCTTAAGTATGTCCCACATATATCTTCATTTAACTTATGTACCATATAAGCTGGGTACTAATACTACCCCAGTCTTAAAGATGAGGAGATGGATGGATGGATGAAGGAATAAAATGATGGATGGGTGGGTGGATTCCATTACTCATGTTTTCCAGATTAGCTGGATCACAAATTACCTGACATTCTTATTAAAATTCAAAATCCTAGACTCCCTTTAACTCCTGCTCGTCCCAGGGATTCTGTTTCAGTAATTCTGGTGGGCTCCATCCCGAAACATACATATAGTCCAATCCTCCCATGAGGTCTGATGAGTTTTATGAGTTGAACAAGTTTCTGGTTTTTAAACAAAAATTTTGGTCTAAGAATGGAAATCAGAAGCAGCTGCTGAGAATAAAACCAGCTCCTGTTTTGGTAATTTGAAGAGGAGACTCTAGCAAGTCAGGGCCAAGTTATACACACTGTACTCCGTAACTATTATGTCTTCAGTAGAAGCGAAAGGGAATGGAAATACAGTTCATTGGCAAAATTTGACACCCATCTGGGAGATGGCGTAGTGGGGTGGCCTGGAAGTGGCCAAAGTTGGATGTCAAGACACCTGGTTCAACTATGTGCTCTGCTCCTTTTTAGATGTGTGCTTCCCTGAAGTTCAACTTTTCCATCTGCAAAACAGAGGTAATCATTCCTATCTCATTGGGATGGTTTGAAGATAAAATGAGATCATGGATTTAAAAAAAAAAAAAAACACTTAGCACAGTACTCATCTCATCATCATCATCATCAGTAGTGATAGATAAGAAATATAGCACACTCAGCAGAGGACCCAGCTCATCCTCCTACCTGCCAAGAGTCACACCGAGAGCCATCTTAGTTGCTGTCAAGTAAAGGGTGGCTAAAGAAAATACTGTACGGCAAGTAATAGAATTAGCCTCATGAATGTGCCTAAATCTCTGAACCAGAGATGATCAAAGCAGGTAGCCTCTACCCCAGGATGCAAAAGACAGTTCATTAACTGTAAGATATTGTTGAAAGAAACTAAAGAGAACCTAAATAAATGGAAAGATATCTCTTGTTGATTTATGATTTTTAAGATGGCAATAATCCTCAAATTGATTTACAGATTCAATGCAATACCTATCAAAATCTCAGCTGACTTTTTTTCCTTGCAGAAATTGGCAGGCTGATACTAAATTTCATATGGAAATGCAAGGAAATCAGAATAGGGAGAATGATCTTAAAAAAGAACAATATTGGAGGACTCACAAGTTTCAATCAAAACTTACTATAAAGCTACAGAAACTGAGACAGGGTAGTAGTAGAAGATAGACATATAGATCAATGGAATAAAATTGAGAATCCAGAAATAAACTCTTATATTTTGGCCAAGTGATTGTTTATTGATTGTCTAATTGATTGGAATAAGTTCAAGAGATTTATTGTACATAATTGAGTTAGGAGGCAGGACCCAACTTACTCTGGAGGTGGAGTTTGGACTCTGGACCAGATTGAAGACTAGCTGAAACAGGGCAGTGAAAGTATCTCTCCAGGCTGGGCACGGTGGCTCACATCTGTAATCCCAGCACTTTGGGAGGGCAAGGCAGGCGGATTACTTGAGCCCAGGAGTTTGAGACCAGCTGGGGCAACATAGCAAAAACCCATCTCTACAAAAAAATACAAAAATTAGCCAGGTGTGATGGTGCACACCTGTAGTCCCAGCTACTCAGGAGGCTGAGATGGGAGGATTGCTTGAACCTGGGAGGTGGAGGCTCAAGTGAGCCAAGTTCACACCATTGCACTCCAGCCTGGGCAACAGAATGAGACCCTGTCTCAAAAAAAAAAAAACCTCTCCATAAGACATGCCCACCATTGCCATGTCAGTTTACCATTGCCAGGGCAGCAGCTGGAAGTTATCACCCCTGTCCATGGCAACAACCCAACAATCAGGAAGCTACCACTCTTTTTCTAGAAATTTCTGCATAATCCACCCATTAATTTGCATATAATTAAAATGGGTGTAAATGTGACTGCAGACCTGCCTCTGAGCTGCTGCTCTGGGCACACTGCCTATGAGGTAGCCCTCTTACACAAGGAGCAGTCCCTCTGCTGCTGCTGTGCACTGCTGCTTTAATAAAAGTTGCCATCCAACACCACCAGCTCACCCTTGAATTCTTGCTTGGGCAAAGCCAGAAACCTTCCTGGGCTAAGCCCCAATTTTGGGGCTCATTTGTCCTGCATCATAATGGTGACTATAGTTGATGTATCGTATACTTGAAAATGGCTGATTGATTTTTGACATGAGTGCCAAGGCCATTCAATGAAAAAACAATAATATTTTCTACAGATAGTGCTGAGACAAATGGATGTTCACATACAAAAGAATGAGATTGGTCCCCTACACTATACTAAACACAAAAGCTAACTCACAATGTTTTACAGATCTAGATGTAAGGACTAAAACTATACAATTCTTAGAAGAAGAAAACAATCTTCACAACCTCAGATTTGATGTCTTAAATACATTACCCAAAGCAGAAGTTATAAAACATGTAAATTAATTGGACTTTATCAAATTAAAATATTTTTGCTTTGAAGAATGCCATCAAGAAACTGAAAAGACAAACCACAGAATAGGAGAAAATATTTGCAAATCTTGTATCTGATAAGGGACTTACTTCCAAAATATGTAAAGAACTCTTAGAATTCAATAATGAAAAGATAAATAAGCCAATTAAAAATGGGCAAAGAATCTGAATAGACATTTCTCCAAAGAAGATATGAAATAAGCAAATGAAATTATGCTCAACAATGTTAGTCATCAGGGACATGCAAATTAAAACCATACTAGGACACATTTACACACACAAGAGTGGCTTTAATTTAAAAGGCAGATAATAATATGTGTTGGGTAGGACATGGATATATTAAAACCCTTATACATCGTTGGTAGAAATGTAAAATGGGGCAGCTAGTCCGGAAGGTACTTTGCTTCCAAAGGTTAAATGTAGAATGACTGTATCACTTAACAACTACACTTACAGTTATTTTACCAAGTGAAATAAAATATATGTCCACATAAAAATCTGTGCACAAACGATCATAACAGCACCATTCAAATATCAAAAAGTGGGAACAATCCAAATACTTATTAACTGATTAACAGATAAATAAAATGTGGTATGTCCATGCAATGGAATATTATTCAGTCATCAAAAGGAATGAAGAACCGATAAATGCTATAATATGGATGAACCTTGAAAATATTGTGCTAAGTGAAAGAAAACAGACAAAAGACTGCATATTATAAGATCCCATTTACACAAAATATTCAGAACAGGCAAATCTATAGAGACAGAAAGTAGATTAGTGGTTGCCAGGGGATGCAAGAAGTTGGGGAGTGACTATTAACAGCATGGAATTTCTTTATGGGGTGATAGAATGTTCTAAAATTGATTCCTGCAATGGTAGCACAACTGTGTAAATAAACTAAAAATCATTGAAATGTACACTTTAAATAGGTGAATTGTGTAGTATGGGAATGATGTCTCAATAAAGCTAACTTTTTAATTCACCAGGAAAAAAATACTAGAATCTTTCTATGTATCTTATCATTTTAAAATTATACATATATATATTCTATATATAATTTTATATATAAAAATCTGTGTTATGGGTTGAATTATGCCTTCCCCAAAATTTATATGTTGAAGTCCTTACTCCCAGTACCTTAGAATATGATCTTATTTAGAAATAGGGTCATTGCAGATATAATTAGTTAAGATGAGGTTATACTGGTGTAGAGTGGGCCCTATATCCAATATGACCAGTGTCTTTATAAAGAAAAAAAAAAAAGAAAACTTGAAGGCAAACAGGCGTACAGAGAAGACAGTGGAACAAGACATAGAGAGAAGATGGCTATCTGCAAGTCAAGGAAAAGGTCCCGAAGCAGACCCTTCCCTCACAGACCTTGGAAGAAACTAGCCCTGCTAACACCTTGATTTTGGATTTCTAACCTCCAAAATTGTGAGACAATAAATTTCTGGTTTTGTTTTGTTAATTTAGTAGTAGACAAAGTCTCCCTATGTTGCCCAGGCTAGTCTCAAACTCCTGAGTTCACACAGCCCTCCTGCCTCAGCCTCCCAAAGTGCTGGTATTACAGGCATGAGGCACAGTGTCTGGCCTAGATTTCTGCTTTTAAACCACCCAGTTTGTGGCACTTTGTCACTGCCACCCTAGAAAACTAGGACAACCCATATTACTTTAGTAGAGTGGTACCTGCATATAATTTATTCATACTTACATACACTTGCAGGTGTTGAGGCACACTCCTTTTCCCTGTGAGTGAAGCAAGTCTCCTATAGTATGTGAGCCAGGGAAGGAGAACAGGTCTTGCTGACCAGCTGACCTAGACCTGGCTCCTCACTCACTGTTTAATAGCTGTCTGATGAAACCAAATCACATAACCATGCTGAATGTCAGTTGCCTCAACTGCAAAGCCTAGAAAATCATCTCTTCCACTAAAGGTTATGGTCAAACTTTGCAACAATATATTTTTGATGCCTCCATGATGCCTAGAATATGGCAGGCATTCAACTAATGATAGTTCTGATTATAAATTATTTAGGACATGGTGTGGTACAATGGAAGCTTTTGAGCCAGGTATACTTCATCCATTTATTCAACAAATATTTATTACTGTGTGTTAGGCTCTGTACTAGGAGCAGTAAATATAGCAGTTAACAAAATAAAATTCCCTACCCTGTGGGGTTTATAATCAAGTAGGAGACAGAGAGTAAAATATATGCGTAACAAATAAGTAAATTATTTAGTAAGATAGTAGGTTGGACAGTTAAAAAGTGCTTTGCAGAGAAAAATAAAGAAGAGTAAGGGAAAATAGTCATGCAGAGAGAGGTGTTGAAATTTATAAAGGATGGCCAGGCACGGTGGTCCATGCTTGTAATTCCAGCACTTTGGGAGTTCGGGGCGGGCAGTTTGCTTGAGCTCAAGAGTTTGAGACCAGCCCGGGCAACATCATGAAATCCCGTCTCTACAAAAAATACAAAGATTAGCTAGGCATAATGGTTTGAACCTGTATTTCCAGCTACCTGAGAGGCTGAAGTGACAGGATGGCTTCAATCCAAGAGGCAGAGGTTGCAGTGAGCCAAAATTGCACCACTGCACTCCAGCCTGTGTGACAGAGCAAGACTCTATCTAAAAAAAAGAGAGAGAGAGAGAAAAGAAAAAGAAAGAAAGGAAGAAGAAAGAAATTTATAAAGGATGGTCAGAGTAAGTTTCATGGAAATGAGGATACCTAAATAAGGCTAAGCAGATAAAAACTTGTGCCTTGCCAGATCTGGGATTTGAATTCTTGTTTTGCTATTTTACTTTCTGTATAATGTTGAAAGCCATCTTATTTCTCTGAGTCTCCATTTCATGATCTGTAAATGAGGATAGTTGTACCCACTTCATAAAGTTTTCAGATCTTGTAATAATGTGTATTAAGCTTTTTGTTCACAAGATACTTTTAGGAACACTGTTAAGTAACTTCTGATATTTATTAGGTACCTCTTCTATCTACTGTGTCCTCCCCTAGGCATTTCATATGCATTATCTTGTTTAATTGTCACCATAGCTCAACAAGGTCAGTAGATTATACTCCCATTTTACAGATAAGAAAACTGAGGCTCAGGGAGTTGAAGTGATTTTCCCAACATCACTAAATTAGGAAGTCACGTATAGACAGGACCTGAACCTGGATCTATCTGACTCCCAAATCTACTAAACTTCTTCCCTGGCTTATTGGCTATGTGATCGTCAACGAGTCACTTTTCTAAGCCTTCATTTATAATCATTTAAGAATTGGAGCATCATTTAATTTCCCATACGATGCCTTGATTAGCATCTTAATTCAATCCAGTTTGGCCTGTAGCTGAGGCTGTCTAGCAGGAAAACTCAAAAGGGACATAAAATAACATCCAGTCAAACTTGACCAATAATCCGATTTTGATCAGTGGCAGTGGCTGCCTAAAGCCCTCTACTGGGAAGGATTTTAATATCACAGCTGGTCTGAGCAGGCAATAGTGCCATGATCTATTAGTGATGTCTGGCATGGATAAGGACATGGATAGTAGGGGTCTGTGTGGTGTAAAAGTCACTTCTGCTGGTCCTAAATGGGAAAGCCAAACAACCCTGCAAAATCAAAACTTACTTTATTTGGTCAATGTAAAAAGCAACTTAACATACTTAGAGCCAGTTACCAACCCTGATAATGTGAACATAAATTTAGGAATCATTCTCTCCATTCTCTGGATATTATCTACTTCTTGACCTTTAGTCATCAACCGAAATGTCTTTAACAACATGGTCAAGAAAAAATTTTTAACTACTTTTGAATGAAACATAAAGGAAAACCATACACATTTTCTTGGTTGGAAAGGAATGTGGTTCTCTTAAGGATCATGTAATAAATAGCAGCCCAAGAGAGACAGAGAAGAGCGTGTTTCCCAAACTGCTGACCCACTTACTCCATACTCAAGGACCCATTCATCTCTTCAAGGTCCAAGAGCCTCCTGATTTACAACACAGCACATCAAGGAGGCCATAAAACCACATGCCAACAAGGGAATGCAGGGAAGGAAAGCAGACCCCTTCTGTTCTTTTGAGAAAAAGGATTTGCATGGGAAGTTGCTGAAACTAATTCCCAAAAGTGTCAGTCTGAATTGCATTAGTCAACTCCCAGTGATCATGGATGAAGCCAGCCTGGAACACTGGTAAAATGAAGTAGTGGAAAACCCAAGCAATGTTTTCTTGGGGGCCAGTTCAAAGACTGGGGAGTGTCAGACAGATCTGGGTCAGAATCTTGTCCGGTCCGTTTCCTGATTTGTGATCTTGGGCAAGTCATTTCACCTCTCAGAGCCTCAAATTCCTCATCTCTAAGGTGGAAGTAGTAACATACCTTCCCCCTACCCTTTAATGTGAGAATTAAATGTAATAATGAACATAAAGCACTCAGCAGAGTGCCTGCAACATAGTAAGCCCTCCATCAATGTGAGTTCTGCTTAATGTGTTCTAGATGAGGAATGTGTGCTTAATGTGTTCTAGATGAGGAAGGAGAGCATATTTATATTTCTCAATGAGAGTCATGCAGACTAACATCACAGTGAGTCAGAATCCCCATATTAAATTTAAGAGCTGTACCAGGGAAAGCTGCTAGGTAGAAATCTAGTTCCCACTCTGCATTCACTTGCTATTCAGCCTTGAGAATTTTACCCCACTTCGTTGAGCCTCGGTTGGACCATTTGTCATATAGGATGGGGCAGCAGAGAATTTGAGATGTGGACACAGTGTTCAAATCCCAGCTCTGTATTTTTTTGTCTGTGTGACTGAGCCTTGGTTTCCTGATGATGATAACACTAGCTTCCCAGTGAAAATTAATAAAATAAGCACTCAAAACTGGAAGCAATACTAAGCCTTAGCTTCTTTAATAACATTATTATTAAAATGACTCTCTCTCAGGTTCTTCCCTGCTTCAAGAAGCCAATATCAGCAGCAGGATGGAAGGAAACCAAATTGTGGTTAACAATCTTCCCCTGACATGCTACATGCAGAGAGCTGAGAATCACCTGGACATTGGCCATTGCCACCCCAAGAATATCCCTCCCTCTTTCATCCAAAGGCAATCAAGAGTATTCAGAAAATTTTAGAAATGTAAATGTCTCCTCCTCCAGTGCTCTGTAGTTCAAATTCTAAGAGAAAGCAAAGCTCCTATATCAGCATTAATTACACTGCCAGCGAGTAACAGCCCCATTACTCAACCAATAAATCTAATTCCTATCTGTTCAGCAAGAATCCCTAGGCGACATAAACCCCGGCCGGAGTTTTATGTAACCTTAAAGAACTCTTGATAGCTCCTGGAGTTTTTCTTCTCCCCACCCATCTTACAGTATCAAGAAGGTCTACTCTGCAAGTTAATGGGGAAAATAGCTTCTCTCGGCACTTTCCCCCTCTGTCTTAATTTTTTAAATTATACTTTTATTAAACCCTTAAGGAAAATGGAGTTGCCGAGTTCTCATTAAACAGGGAACTATGTACTGCATAAAACAGAGCAATGAAATTTCTTTTGAAAGCTATCCTCACAATTTGCCTTAATGAATTCTCCCTCCGCTGCTATATTACGGAGAGTGTGCAAATAAATAGAGCACTTTGTGAGTGGTGGATGGGAAAATGGATATTTAAGTAGATAATCATAGTTCTTGCAGCCTTCAATAGGGACCTTTCTTCCCAGGAACTCAAAGCACTTGGTGCATTATGGCGAGCTCCCCTCTTCCTGCAGACGGACTTCACGCCAGTGAGGGAAAGCGCCTCATCCTCATCCCTGGAACCAGTCACAGAAGGAGAATCACTCCCACCTAAGAGACTCAGAGGAAGCTGTGAGAGTATATGCTCTAGGGGAGTACATGATGTTTATTGAGCAGGTACTGGTCAGGTATCTTGCAAAGTGCTTTTCCTAGCATCCATGGTTATCAGCCGCAGTAAATTGGGTTACTGTTCCCAACTCCACATCCGCTCTCAACAGACTCATCCATCTGAGTTCTTTGTCACGTGACTTGGCAGTGTTTCCCATTGTGGGTAGAGTCTACTTCCTTGCCCTGCTGTTGTTGAATTTAGTCATGTGACTTGCCTTGGCCAATGTAATGTAAGAGGATGTGATCAGAGGACAGTCCTAAGCTGAGCTTTGAGAGGTGGCACATGTTTCCAATCTCTAACACTCCTGCCATCAACACCATAATAAGGGCATGTCCCACAGAGCTCCTGGTCTCAGGATGAGAAACAGAGCAGACACACACTGCCTGGAGCAAAGCCCGACTAAACAAACCCTAGCCCATCTGCAGAAAAAAGAGTAAGAAAAATATTTGTTATTGTAAGCCACTGAGATTTCAGAGTTATTCATTTCATAACATTATCGTAGCAGTAGCTGACCAATATACCAACTGTGTATCAGAATCACTTGGGAGGCCGGATATGTGGTAGCTCATGCCTGTAATCCTAGCATTGAAGGAAGCTGAGGCAGGAGGATTGCTTGATCCCAGAAGTTTGAGACCAGCCTGGGCAACATAGTAAGACCTTATTTGTACTAAAACTTAAAAAGAAATTAACCAGGTGTGGTTGTGCTATAGTCTCAGCTACTCAAGAGGCTGAGGCGAGAGGATTGCTTGAGTCCAGGAGATCGAGGCTGCAGTGAGCTGTGATTGTACCACTGCACTCCAGCCTGGGTGACAGAGGGAGACCCTGTCCCAAATAATAATAATAATAATTTGGGGAGCTTTAAAAAATGTTGATGCCTAGACCCCATCCTAGAGATTCTGACTAAGTTGGTCTGAGATGACTCACGGCAACTTCCCAGTGATTCTAATGTGCAATCGGGATGAAAATCCACCAATCCACATCACACCAATCCATATCACACCAATCCGCATCACATTTAATCCTCTCTACAATCCTGCGAGGTAGGGCTTGCCCACTCCACCTTGCAGGTGAAGAAACTGAATGTCATAGACAGGGAGTGATTATCTAGAGGCCTCCCAGCTAGTAAGTGGCAAATCTGACACTCAAGCCCAGATTTGTGTAACGTAGAGTCTCAGAGTAGCTGGGAAGGTTGCTAAAATGTGCGTTCTGGAGCCCCACAATGCCTACAAAATCAATTATCTTGGGTTTGGAACCAAGAACTTACTTTTTAAATCGACTTCTGTATAGGCAGAATTCTGAAATGGCCCCCAAGATCGCTGCCCCTTTCTGTCCCCGTATCATTCCCTCACCTTGAGTGTAGCTGAGATCTGTCAATATGATGGTTGTCACTCTTCTGATGAGCTTACATTATGTGGCCAAGGTGAAGGGATTTGTAGATGTAATTAAGGCCCCTAACCAGTTAACAAGCAAATCAAAGAGGAGATTATCCTTGGCAGGCCTGACCTAATCAGGTGAGTCCTTTAGAAGAGGATGTAGAAGTCAGAGATGGAAGACATTGGGGAGGTCAAAGTAACAGAGACACTCTTACCAGCCTTGAAGAAGCAAACTTTCATACTACGAAGATGACCACATGGCTGAGAACAGTGGGCAGCCACTAGGGATTGAGGACCTCAGTCCTACAACCTCAAGGAACTGAGTTCTGCTACCTACTAGTAAGCTTGGAAAAGGACCTCAAGCCCCATCTCTGGCCAATATGTTGATCTTAGCCTGATGAGATTCTGAGCATAGGACTCAGACTTCTGTCCCTGTTGAAATGGCAAGATTAATTTGTGTTGTTTTAAGCTAAGTACATGGTGATTTCTTACAAAACAATAGGAACTAACACAGCTTCTTAGGCAATTTGGATAAAGGCAGCTGTCCTTGGGCTACACTTTGAAAGAGACTAGAACTACTTTCTTCTAAGCCTGCACAAAAATGGAGGCCAATGAGATTACCCAGATCAAAACTAAACCAGACCACAAACAAATTATGAATGGGTCAGATTTGGGATTTTGTTGTTGCTGTTATCATTGCCTTGGTGTGGTCTGGTTTGAGGTTTGCTTGTTTGTGAAATGAAATGATTGATGACTGGGTGTATTCAAAACAATGACATCCCCAATAAGGTTTAGACCAGTGCTTCTCAAACTGTCTGTGGTAAAGGACCAGCTTTGGTTTTCTTCCAATATATTATGGCCTGATACATGGTTCTACTGTGCATGACTAGTACCAGCTGGCACCACAAGCAACTCGTCAGTGTTTTAAAAAGTCAGATGCAAACTTGTCTACACCCTGTTTAACAGGACACTTGGACTGTCTGCAGTACTGAATTGCTATAAAAGTCCCCAAATGGCAGTTTTTGGTGTCTGACTGATCTTGTCCTGGACTGGTAACAAACATCTCATAGACCCACAGCTCAGAGACCACACTTTGAGTGACATTAGCTTAGAGTCAGTCAGAGTCCTCACCCCTTGCAACTCCAGTCCTGGTTTGGGACCACAGATTACACTGAGATGCTGAACACTTCCAAATGATCCACACTGTGCTTTTTTCCGTGCTCAGATTTCTAAAAGTCCAACAGAGGCAGGAAGAGTCTTCTGAGTTTTAGAGATTTGCTCCAAGGTGGGAGTCCACAAAAGACTGGAGACTAGAGTGGATTTACCATGACATTTATGAAGTATAAGTTTCAGGGCCCCTTACTTGAATGCACCTACTAAATAAATACATATGTCCATACCTAAGTTTTATTAATAATTTTGTGTTTTAAGAGGGTCATTTAAGTTGTTTATATGTCAGTTTGCCAAAACCTGATCTGCCCCTTTTGGGGACATAAGCCTAAGTTCACCAAGACATTAGGTCCATGAGATGAACCTGCAAGCATTCTTCCCTCTGCAGACAGAGATGTTTTATCTGCCTACCCAAGAAGCAAGTTTTAGATCTATAGCCTGAGAGCCCTGGAGTGGAATCTCAGTAATGCCATCTACTCACTGAACTTGGATAAACAGCTGCACTTCTGATGGCCTTGGTTTCTTTATCTATACAATGAGGACAAAAGCAGCATCCTTAAATATTTAGTGAGATCACAGGCTAATGGGCCCAGCGCAGAGCTGGATGTGTAAGAGAGTGAGTACGCAGTGACTCAGCACCCGGCCTCTGGAAGCAGAACACCCCAGGTTCAAATCCTGACTTTGCCATGATCTTGCAAGTTAGACAAGATCTCCAAGCCTTGGTCTCCTCCAATTTAAAATAGGGCTAATATTGTAACTCTATCCTTGGGTTACTTTGAAGATTGAGATGATGCATGAAAATGATTAGAAAATTTCTTGGGGCAGAGTGAGTGCTCATTAATGGCAACCATTATTACTTTGCAAACACAGATGATGGGTTTGGTCCAAATCACTAGGGAAGATATCAGAGAGCCAAGGTTAGGGATAAAGGATCCCATGACCCTGAAGCTGAGTTAGACCAACAGGCCACTCAGGGCCCAGACCCACACCTCCAGCTCCTTAGTGCTGAAGGAGCCGCCCCCAACAAAGCCAGTTTGCCACAGACCACCAAGCCTGTCTCCCTTTGCAGAGACCTGGCAGCCATGTCAGACACTCACCAGTTGTCAGTTCGCTCCTGTATCATTCTCCCTAATATCTCCCTGGGGGGCTGATTGATGGCGACAGGCAACAATCTATAGCTATGTGACAGAATGTTTACTACCAGCCCTCTAAGAAATGATTACTTCGAGGTAATTTTGAACCTCCAGACTATGATGCAGTGTCTCATATATTAAACTGCAGCGAGCAGTGTATAAAAGCATTACAAGGAGACCTTGTATTTCACAGCTTACTGGGAAAGGAGCATGCAGTGGCAAATTGGTTTCAGGGGAAGGCAAGCACAGAGGTTTCAAATTTTTTGTGTCCATCCTTAATGGAAGGAACCAAGAACTAAGCTTAAAGCCTACACAGCCAAGGGCAATGCCCACATTATACCCATGGACTGCTCCAAGGAGACACTATGGTCAGTGCCACAGAGGCCCTACACACTGTAACTCAAATTACTAAGGCTTTAGGACTGTGCCACAGCTACCTTTAGAAGCTGAATACATTTCTCTATGCTTCTCCCACAATCATCACCAAAAAAATGGGTTCCTCGGGGCACCTCCTTCTTCACAAATCTCTCTTCCAAGTGAAAGTTTCCTGAAGGTTACATATAGAGACCAATGGAACAAAATATAGAGTCCAGAAGCAAACTCATACATACATAATCATCTGATTTATAGCAAAAGTATCACCGCAAGCAGAAGAGAGAGGGTGTTATATTCAAATACTGGTGCTAAGTTAATTGGACATTCATATGAGGAAAAGATTCATTCTGAACCCTACCTCACAGCATACACAAAGATCAATGCCAGATGGATTATGCATAAATGTGACAGGTAAAACAATAAAGCGTTTAGGCGAAAACATGTGAGAATATTCTCATGACCTTGACGCTGGCAAATGTTTCTTAATTAGATCACAAAAGTTCTAACTAAGGGGAAATATCACATTAGACTGCAACTACAACTCTTAATATTAATCAAAAGTTATAATCTACTAGCGATGAAAAGACAACAAGTAGAATGAAGATTAATGTTTTGCAAAATCAAAAAGGACTTTTATCCAAAGTATAAAAAGAACTCCTACAAATTAATAAGAAAGAGCCGGACAACCCAAGAGAAAAAATGGGCAAAAGACATAAATAGGAAGTTCATAAAAGTCAGTATCCAACTGGCCAATAAATACATGAGAAGGTCTTTGGATATCAGGAAAATGCAAATTAAAACCACAATGCAATACCTATCACTACCATAATAGGCTAAAGTTAAAAAGACAGTTAACACTGAGTGGTGGAGCAATTGGAATTCTCATATATTATTGGTGGCAGTATAAATTGCTATAAACACTTATAAAATGGTTTCACAGTATCTGCTAAAGCCATCACATATACAACCTATGACTCAACAATTCTATCCATATATATCATATGCCCCAAAGAAATGCTTATGTGTTCACCAATAAACACGTATAACAACATTCATGCCAGCCCTACTTGTATTAGCGGAAAACTAGAAATAACCCAAATGTCCATTAACAGTTGAATAGAAGAATAAACAGGTATATTCACACAGTGGAATATGTACTACACTGCAATGAGGATGAATAAACCACATGCAACAATACGGATAAATCTTACAAAGTGTTGAGTGAGGCCCAGCGTGGTGGCTCACACTTACAATCCCAGCACTTGGGAGGCTGAGGTAGGAGGATCACTTGAGCCCAGGAGTTTGAAACTAGCCTGGGCAACATGGCAAAACACTGTCTCTACAGAAAATACAAAACTTAGCTGGGCATGGTGGCACATGCCTGTAGTCCAAGCTACTCAGGAGGCTGAGGTGTGAGGATCACTTGAGCCCAGGAGCTCAAGGCTGCAGTGAGCCAAGATTGTGCCATTGTAATCCAGCCTGGGCAACAGAATGAGACCTTATCTCAAAAACAAACAAACAAACAAAAATTCCAGCAACAACAAAAATGGTTATTGAAAAAGCCAGATGCAAAATGATACATACTAACACATGCTGTTTAATCCCATCTATATAAAGTTCAAAAATTTGGTACTTATACACCATGGAATACTATGCAGCCATAAAAAGGAATGAGATCATGTCCTTTGCAGGAACATGGAAGAAGCTGGAAGTCATCGTCCTCAGTAAACTAACACAGGAACAGAAAACCAAATACTGCATGTTCTCGCTCATAAATGGGAGCTGAACAACGAGAACACATGGACACAGAGAGGGGACAACACACACTGGGGCCTGTTGGTGGGTGGGGAGTGAGGGGAGGGAACTTAGAGGATGGGTCATTAGCTGCAGCAAACCACCATGGCACATTATGCCTGTGTAACAAACCTGCACATTCTACACGTGTATCCCATTTTTGTTTTTGTTTTAGAAAAAAATGAAAAAAAAATTAGCAAAATTAGCCTATGCTTCAAAAGTCGAGATAGTAGATACTTACATGGAATAAGGACTGGAAAGGGGCTCAACGAGGTCTTCTGGGAAGCTGGTAGTGTTCTCTTTTTTGTTTTAGACACTGGTTACCAAAATATAATCACTTTATAAATATTTAACAAGCAATATATTAATTCTTTGTGTGATTTTCTGCATATCTGTTATTCTTTAATAAGACTTTTAAAAAAAAAATTCAGGTCATCTGAATTGGGTCGTAGGGTTGGGTCACAAGACTGAAAAAGAGATGGCAAAGTGAGTTTCTGGCTTTTTTCCTAGGGAAGGTAGGACTCTTAACAAGCGGAAATACCTACACATAGGCAGAACATTATAATGTTGCTGGCTGGTCAAAAAGCATAAGAAATGTGAACTGGAGCAGATGGAAGGAGGAGGGTAGAAAAGCTTTCATTGTTAAGCATCATCCCTATACTAAGTGCACATATCTCTTCATTCAAGCCACATCTCCACCCGTGAGGCAAATACCGTCCCATTCCATGTCACTGCTAAGAAAACTGAAGCACAGGAAGATCCCAGAACTCACACCCAGGTCTCAGTGGCTCCAAACCCATGTTTCCAACCTCTGTACATAGCCCATAACATGCAGTAGCTGCTTGCTGTATGAGAGAAGGGTCACGCCAGGGTTCTATGTCTCTGTGACCTCCCAGCAGAAATGCAAGGACTGCAGCAGGCAAGAGAAGACTCCGCTTCCCAGCAGGCTTGGACGCACTGCCCTCATGCTCAACATGGACTCTGCCTTTAATTGGTGTGACCCACTCCACAACAAGGAAAACGTTTACAATCCTAACAAGGCAAACCGTTAATTAAGAGAGCAGTACCTTCAGGGGATATTAATTTAGGGCAGGCACCAACTGGGATAAAGAAGACATTCAAACCATTGGAATTGTGTAGTTTCCACACTCAACTGACTATGACGTGGAATTTAGTAAAGATGACTTCCACTTTCTAATTATGACTTCCAGATGCCTATAAATAAGGCCTTTGCTGTCTCCGAAGGCTTTGGAGTTTGTACTTGAAGTGCTAATAACTTAGAAAAGGGAGGATATTTAAGGCAACGAAAGAGGGTGATGAAGAGTTAAGCTGCCCTGGTTCAAAGTCGGCTTTGCCACTTACTAAACTGTGATGAATTACTCAACCTCTCTGAGCCTCAGTTCCTCATCTATAAAATAAGTACAGTATGTGCAGTGAATAGAGTTTTCAAGATTATTAAATTAGAATATGTACATATATATGCATATGCATACACACTCATTACATATATACTCAAATATATACACATCTCATTTGGCACAGTCCTGGGCATATAACAAGTGCTCAGTTATTATTAGTTATGAGTATTCTGCTTACAGCTCACTGTACTGATTTTGGCTTTGGGAAATTGATCTAGATGTTGTAAAGACTTTAACTTCAGAGAAATTATCTAAGTTATCCAAGGTCACACAGCTAGAAGGTTTGGTACTTGGCCAAGGTGAGGTTGGGTCCCAGCTATATCTGACTTTTGAGTCTCTCCTTTTTCACTGCACTCTATTGCAGATTTGTCTGAATCCAGATCTCCCAGAACCAGGCCCAGCTGCTCAGATCAGAGTAATTTGCGTCAAGGGCCAGCCAGGCACAGAGCAAGAGCTCCTGCTATGACAAAGCAGATCACTTTCGTATCGTTGGTGCTCTGGTCCCATGGGGCTTTCCACTCTGGCTGCTGTTCTTGGCCGAGGATGAGATGAATTGTGGATTTCATAGCATCTGGAGGAATCACTAAGGGTTGAGGCATAGGAAGAGGTAGGAAGAGGTCAGAAACATCAGGCCTTCTAACAACAGCTGAAGCAACTCCCCTTGGTGCAACTGTTCCCTTCTCACACTCCCAGTGAGTGATGAGGCACCCAGAAGACACAGGGTCAAGGTATTCTAATGCTGGATTCCAAGCTGAATAAGTTTGGTCTCCTCTAATGCCAAATTTCAGCTACTTGAGATACATTCCTTCTCATACCAGCCCTGGCTTCTCTGAATAATTTGACTCTAGCCATGTGGCTTGGGACTGAGACATGGATGCAAGTTCATGTATACCCATAAGGAAGTCAAACATGAGCCTTTATTCTAATCCCCCTCAAGCTGATCTTGAGCACATGTCTAAACTTCTCTGAGCCTCAGTTTCTCCCTGTAAAAGGAAATAATAATGGTACCTACTCCATAGGATGTTGTAAGGATAAATGTAATAATACAGGAAAAACACATCAAACATGCAGTAAGCACTTAATACATGACAGCTAATATTTTTTTCCAGCACCATCCCTGAAAGCAATTGAAATGTGTCCAACACCTAAGTGAAACCAGGTGGAGGTGGGATGAGAGTGGTACAGTAGCCTTCAAGTCCATTCATGTCATTCTGCCTCGATAAAACGTTTCCTGGCTTTCTATCACACGTACTGTAGTCACCAGGCCCTGCACATCTGGTCCTGCATATTTCTCTGATGTCATCCCTGGACACTCTCTCCTATAGCCACTCTGCTGCAGCCACACTGGCCTCCATGGTCTTTCCCACCTCAAGGCTGGGAACATGCTTTCCCTGCCTGGAACCCTCTTCCTACTGTGTTGCTGTGCTAACTCCTACCTGTTCTTCGTTTAAATGAATGTTCCCTAATTTGAGGATCAGAGAGATTCTTATCCTCAAATTCATTCCTTTGTGGGTTATCATGGCTTGTGATCATTTGTTACCTTGTTTGTTGTCTTCCCCTATAGACTGTTAACCCTTCAGGGCAGGCCATGCCTGTGATGCTTGTCATTATACCCTCAAAGCCTAGCACAGTGCCTGCAACCTGGTAGAGAACTCAGTAAGTGTGAGGATGGATGGATAAATGGATGGATGGGTGGATGGAAGGAGAATGATAGAAGAGAGCTAAGTCTTGGCAGTCAAGGAAAAATCACATTTTGGACACACACAGTGAGGTGTTCAATAAATTTAAAAATAGATGGATGGATGGATGGATGGATGGATGGATGGATGGATGGATGGATCAACCAGAACACAAAGTAACATAATAGTTAAATGAACAGGCTTTGGAGGTGACTGTTTTCAGTTTAAACCCCATCTCTGCCATTTACTAGCTGTGTGACTACAGACAAGTCACTTAACCTCTCTGGGTCTCAGATTCTTTGCAGCTGGTGAAGGTTTTCATTGTAGGACCCGTGGGCAGACAACACCTCTCCCATGATTCATTAATTCACATTTGTTCAAGGCAGAAACTGTCCAAGCCTCAGTGTCTACATCTGTGAAATGGGAATCATACCACCTACCTCTCAGAATTGCCGTGAGTGCTAGATGAGATTCTGCAGGTATAGCCTTGCTTTGTGAATGATGAATTGTGTAACTAACATAGGATGTTTTCTGTAGTCATGCAGCAAGGTTGTCCCAACAATGCCCTTGGCAGAGCACGGAGTCATTCAGAATTTTCTCCTCTAAATCTTAATTCTTGGTCACACTGTGCCTCTTCTTATTCCCTCCTCTGCCACTGTCTGACACCACTGCCTCCTCCATCCAGTAAAGACAATCACAGAGTGATTAGTCAGAAGAAGAAGAAGGGCGGGGAGGAGGAGAAGAAAAGAAGGAGAAGAAGAAGTTGCTGCTGTTGTTCTTGGGCCAGAGAAACACTCCAAGAATTCACTCAAAATGTGGTCTTGTTCTTTGGCAAAACCCATTCTGACCTAGGCAGCTGAAAACAAACACTGCTTCTTCCCCTGGTGTCAGAAAACCATACATTGTGTTTTGAGGCCTCCTGGGGAGTGTTGAAATATTCTTTTTCTCCGGGAAAGGAAATTCAGCCTCATACACTGTAGTTGGTCCCAGAGCTTCCAAAACATTGGTGAACCTCCATCTTGACAGCGTGGTGTCAATATCATGGGTCACAGCCTGACCCGAGATATTCATTTTCTCTTTATTCGCCTAGAATTTTTACGTTTATAAACAGGGACCCTGATTGGCCCAGTCTGATACCATTCAGTCTGGTACAGTCCGCTTGGGCAAAGCTTCTGGCCAAGTCACCCCGTAGACCATGGCTCCCTGAGGAGCTCTCCATGATGCCTTTGTCTGACCCTATCAGCTGTCGCTGGGGCCTCAGATCAGGCTGCCCTCCCTGTACCTGGGCACCTTCCACAGCACCTCGTGTGGAGTGCTAGGGTATGCGGCATCCTGGGCTCCTCCCATAGCCTATCCATTGTCCACATTTCTCCAGGCTCAAGATTCCAGGGCAATTTGGGGCCCTCGACTTATTCCAGGGACACTGCTCTCTGGCAAGATCTAATGAGGCTCCTCCCTTTGGTTGCAAAAGCTTCGGGCTCCTGGCAGGCAATAGTGCCAGTTTTGGAAGCCAAATGAAGCCTCATGTGCCAAATGAAGCGAGGAACTTTAACAGATGCAGAATGACTGGTTCTATCCCTGGAGGGCTTGAGGGAAGCCACTCTTGCCATTCCTCACATCTTTAATATGCCCCAAAATATGGTGACACTCAGAAAACAAGAGCGTTAGGTCAGGGAGCATAGAGATTATCAAGCCACCCTCTTCGACACACTACAGATAGGAAAACTGAGGTCCGAAAGAGGAAGTCATTGACCCAAGATTACCTACCCAGGAAGTGGCAAGTTAAAAACTTTCCAATTTCAAGCCCAGTTTCTTCCTCTGAGTCATGTTACCAGGTCTCTCAAGAGTTTGACTGACTGCTGCTTTTCTGGCCAGTTTACCCCACCTGTCTTCTCCACCGCGGCCACCCTGACGGGTCTCACCTTCAGCCTCCTGCCCATTTTCCACTGGTTGTCTTCACCCACCCTCCACCCTCATATTCAACAATCCTTCTGCTGTTCTTTCATACTGCTCACTTAAAAATATTTATGTACTGAGAACTAAGCAATGGGAAATTTCATTCTCTGAGTTGAACCAGCCAAGCACTCCCAGCTCTGTGGATGACACAAGATGTGCTTTGCACATCTCGCCAGCTCTGCCCATTTCACTTTCTCTGTGCCTTGCTCCAGAGGTATCAAGTCAGTACAGAAGTGCAGTAGCTCATCATCTGAGACTTGGAGAGTCTGCTCAGAAATGATACTGTTCTCACTCCCTTAATGGAGGGACTGAGACTGCAGGTGAACAGCTGCTGTCTGAAGAAGATAAAACAACAGGGGACAGCCAGAAAGCTACTGTATCTCTCACCCACTGAGTTTCATTGGCTTCAGAGAGGCAGGATAGCATTTTGGTTCAGTGTACTGGCTTTGGGTTTAAAACCCATCTGTGTCACATACTAGCTGTGTGACTTCAGGAAAGTCACTTAACATTTCTGATCCTCTGCTTCTTTATTGAAAAATAGGGTATATAGTATCTACTTCCTGGGATTTTTGTGAAGATTAAATTAAGTAATATAAAGTATCTGGAAGAGTGCCTGGCATACAGCAATTGTTTTATAGGCGTTTAGTCGTACTCTGTATGACAAGAAGGCAGTTCCTCAGTTGTGGGCAGAGCCCTGCAATGATCTGCATCTACTCAGGTGTGGGTAAGGACACATCTGAAAATATTCACAATCACCCCTTCCTTGATGCATAAAGGAATTCGGTGTGTGTGCATTTACCAGGCACCACCATGTGCTGGGAACAGTCCAAGCTGTGTTCACCTGTATTTCCTCATTTAATCCTTAAAACAGGGCTGGAATGTGTTTCTTTATCCTCACTTTACAGATGAGGAAACTGAGGCCGTGGGAGGTTAAATCAGCTGACCAAGGTCATGTGTGTAGGAAGTGGCCTGAAATTTGAACCTGTGTGATTGAACCCAGAGCTGCCACTGTCAACCAATACACTCGCTGCCTAGTGTGAACCAAAGTGTCTGCCAACCTCAGAGGAAGCTGAAGAGAAGCAAGTCTTATGTCCCTTCCACATGCTGAGAGATGAGCCCCCAAAATACATGTCATTGCACCCCCAGAATCCCTGAGAAAACCTCTCTCAAACCAAAATATCCACCAGATCCTGACCAAACCTGCAGATTTCAAGCAGTAGCCAGCACCAAGTAATACTACAGCAAGAGGTTTAAACAGCTATCAAAGGCTGCGCTGGTTCATTTGTTCAGTGAATGGGTGGGTGAGCAACAGGAGCCATCTAGGGGTATCAGAGACAAGACAGTGACAAAGCAGTAACCCCGAGGTCAGATTATGAAGCCTGTTTTATAAATCAAGAGAATGAAGTTCCCAAGAAAGAGGTGACTTGACAAAGGACACGCAGCCGATGAGAGGGCAGCTGGACTTCACGCCTGGTCTGTCTCCTTCGATATCCCACCCTTACCACTCTGCTAGGCCTTCCTCCCCCTTGCTATACCCTCCTTGCCCCTCAGCCCCTCTTTAGCCCTGCTTCTGAGTCCCCTGACCCTTCTCCTCCAGCCTGCAACCTGACGCCATCCACATGGACCGCCCAACCTCCTTCTGCTGACTGCTGCCCTCAGACAAGGAAACTCAAGGGCATTCTCAGGCAAGATCGCAGATGCCAGCAGGCCTGGGTGAGAATCCTGGCTCTGTTACCAGTTGGGTGGCCTCTGACAAGAGACTTAGCCTCTCCGTACCTTAGTTTCCTGGGGACAATAATAATATCTACTTCACGGGGTTGTTCTGAGGGTAAATTATTAATACATGTCAAGCACTGAGAATAGTGCCTGGCATGCACTAAGTGCTATATGTGATTTTGTCAATAATAATGATAAAAATAGTAATAATGATAGACCAGGAACAAGAGACTGAGAACGGTTATTCTCTTAACAAATGTTTGGATGCCCATGTTGTGCTGGACCTTGGCTGGGCTTTGAATACTTAGCAGGATGCGAAACAGGCAAGGTCATTCTGGGGCCCTTGTTCTAGGAATGCCATATCAATCCCCTATCAAATGTCTCGCAACATCACTGCTGTTAACAGACTGCAAAGGTGTCCACTCTGATTCCACCACCCTCCCAGGCCATAGCTCCAGCTTCTAGACTTGGCCTGAACAGACAGACTGCATGTTCAAGCTGCATGATGCATACCTGGGTGTTTAGCATGCAAGTCTGCCCACTTTTGTGTATATCCAGATATTTCTATAATAAAAAGTTAAAATAATTAAGGCAAACTACATCACGATGATTGTTTAAAATGCTTAATAAGACCACTGCTGACCAGGTATGGTGGCTCATGCCTGTAATCCCAGCACTTTGGGAGGCCAAGGCAGGCAGATCACGAGATCAGGAGATCGAGACCATCCTGGCTAACACGGCAAAACCCCATCTCTACTAAAGAAAAAATACAAAAAATTAGCTGGGCGTGGTGGCAGGTGTCTGTAGTCCCAGCTACTCAGGAGGGTGAGGCAGCAGAATGGCATGAACCCAGGAGGCGGAGCTTGCAGTGAGCCAAGATGCGCCACTGCACTCCAGCCTGAGTGACAGAGCGAGACTCCGTCTCAAAAAAACAAAACAAAACAACAACAACAAAAAAACATTGCCTCTAAGAAACAAGAGACAATATCTAGTTCTATTTTGTCCTTTTAAAGTTATATTTCTTTGCATGTTACTGTCTTAGTTTTCAAGTTCAGTGGAGATGAGGCAAGGATTTGGATACATGGGGGTTACCGAGGGCATGCACTCAGGAAAACCCTGTGGGAGAATAAGGGAACAGGATGGAGTTGAGGAAGAAAGCTAAGCAAAGGTGTAGACTCCTCAGCTGGGATCTAACCCAGAGCAAAAAGCATTCAGGGAAGAAATTCAAAGGCAACAGAGGGGGATGAAATGGGTTCTCACAAAGTTCAGTGTGAACATGAAAAGTACTATAAAAATAGAAGTAAACAGAGTCAAACTGACATGATTAAAATACAAGAGACAGAAAAAATTTGAGAAAAACAAGAGAAACTGAAGTGAAAAAGAATAAAAGAAAAATAACAGATATGGAAGAGAAACAATAAAATCCAACATACACAATATTACTATTCCAAAAAAGATAAATAACGTAATGGTATAAAACAAATATTTACACCTATAGTTTGAAGATCTTTTCTCAAATAAAGAACATATGAAACTAACAAATGGGTCCCATCTGTCCCTTATACCTGTGGACATAGCGGGAGTGTTACTGCTCACGGCTCACAGACGTCCTCCTATCCAATGAAATTCCTTTGGCCAAGGAGAATGGCCTCCCTTGGAAATTGACACCCCTCACCACCCTAAGGTCAGGTGGCTGACATAGGTATGCAAAAAGTCAACTCGACTCCTTGTAGTGTAATTTACCCTCCAGAGCTCCCCCTGGGTTCAGGCTGAAACTAGAACTCCAGCTGAGGCCACACCCTTGCTTACCTATTTTCCTCTACCCCATTTTTTTTTTCTTTTTTTTGAGACAGGGTCTCGTTCTGTGGCCTAGGCTGGAGTGCAGTGGCACTGTCATGATCTTGACTCACTGCAACCTCTGCCTTCCCGGCTCAAGTGATCCTCCCACCTCAGCCTCCTGAGTAGCTGGGACTACAAGCATGTGCCACCACGCCTGGCTAATTTTTGTATTTCTTTGCAGAGATAGGGTCTCACTATGTTGCCCAGGCTCATCTCAAACTTTTGGGCTCAAGCGATCCACCCACCTTGGCCTCCCAAAGTGCTGGGATTACAGGCATGAGATTCCATCCTACTTCTCTTATTCTCTGATAGGTTTCTCCTGAGCTCAGTCTCGCAGTAAGCCCCATGCATCCAAATCACTGCCTCAGACTCTACTGAACATAAACTAAGCACAGAAATATAATGAAATATATAAAACATGTACAGAAATATAATTTTTAAGGGATAAAGTAGAAAATAAACAGAAAAAGGAATTCCAATACCTTCTTCTCATACTCGAGGGGATCATTCTTCATTGCCCCCAGTTTGTCAGTCCCTTATTTTGGAGGCCACTGCTCTAGGTAAACAGAACCATGCAGAGTTTGAAGCAGGAAGGACGCTGGTCTGATCTGTCTGTGGTTGAAAAAGATGGTTCTGGCTGCCCAGTAGGGAATGGAATGAGACGAGGGGATGGGGGCCCAGGCTAGAAGCAGACAGACAAGTGAGAAGGGATCCAAGCCAGAGTTGGTGGCAGCCTAAACTAAGTTGGGGGTGGACAGGGATGAAGAGATATGGCTGAAGACAAAAGATTTAGGAGGAGGGATCCCCAGCACATGGCAGTTGAGTGGCTATCAACAAAGAGGGAGAGAGAAGACCAGGGGAGGAAAGATCCCTGGTATCTTGTATGAGCAGTGGGTTGACTGTGCTATGTTCACAGAGATAGGAACCTTGAGCAGGAGCAGGTGGGTGGAGGAAGAAGATAAGTTTCACTTTGGACACCCATCTGTCTCTACCACCAAGCCAAGTTATCTTTCCTTGCAAAGAACTAGAAAAGCACCATATGCACTCGACATGGTGGGGGTAAATACTCAGACACAAACTACAAATCACCTTCAAGAAAGCTTTAAGACAGTATTCAGTTTATTTTGTTAGCCATTTGTTGAGCACTTGCTGTGTACAAAACTCTTTGCAAGGCCTGAGACAAACACAAGGACGAATACACCATGAAGTCTGCCCTCTGGAAGCCTACAATCCTGTGGAAAAGACAAATACATTCTGAAAGGCTTCGTTAGACCTCACAAAGAATTCTGTTGACTTTGGAGCCAAAATTAATAGGACTCCACCCCTGGCTCTTCAGTTTAACTGTTGGCTTACCTCCAGTATACTGCTTAATCCCTTTGATCCTCAGTTTCCCTATCTGTAAAATAAGGATGAAAATAGTAGTTCCTATTCCATGAGACTGTTGTACAGATTAAACAAGAGTAATAACAATTAGAGTTTATTGAGTCTCAAAAGCTCCAGAACCTGGAATATAGTAGGTGCTCAATAAATGTTCGTTGAGTGGATTAACTGAACACTTACTAAGTGCTAGACGCTGGGAAGGTTGGTACTTAATAAATGGCATTGTTCTTGTTTTCATTATTCTTGTTGTTTTTACTGTTAAATCCTCCCAGCAACTCTATAAGCCGGATGTCATTGCTATCCCCGTTTTCAGGTGAGAAAACTGAGGCTTGGGGACTTTAAGTTCACTACTCAAGGTCACACTGTTAGTACATTTACAGAGCAGGATCCAAACCCAGGCAGTCTAAGTCCCTAAGTCTAAGGCCTGAACTGTTAGGCCATTTTATGTATGTAAACCGCAGAGCCCAGTTCAGAGCCTGCCATCTGTGCACCTTCAATTTCAGAAGCTCCCAGAGTCAAGCTTGGGCATCTGGACTCTTTCCTTTAGGTGACAGGAAGCCCCTGGAAGGTTTTGATCAGAGGCCTGACCTGAACAGATGTAGGCTTTAGGGAGATAATTTTGGCTTCCCTGCAGGGCTAGGGCTTGGGAGAAGCTAGTGAGGCACTGGCCTCAGGCACAAAATTGAAAGGGAAGCCAAAAAAATAAAAAAAAAGAAAGAAAGAAAAAGAAAACTACGTCATCAAAATAAATGAAGACCGGATCAGAATTGCTGATTTTTCCCTTTGCCTTAGACTCCAATATGGTTCATCAGAGCACTATTACTACTCCTGTCCTTATTTAGAATTTTGATGTTTTGCTCCCCATAGATTTTTTGCAGTAATTTAAAACAATATTGCATTAAAATATAATTTTTCTCAATTACTGAGGTTTGGGGTGCCCCTTCACATTGTGCCTGAAGTAAGGGCCTCACTTGCCATCCCGCTTCCCGCCCAGTCCAGGTCCTTCTCCCATGACTTTTTTTTTTTTTTTTTTTGGAGACAGAGTCTCGCTCTGCGGCCCAGGCTGGAGTGCTGCGGCGCAATCTCGGCTCACTGCAACCTCCGCCTCCTGGGTTCAAGCGATTATACTGCCTCAGCCTCCCAAGTAGCTGGAACTACAGGCGCACGCTGCCACACCCAGCTAATGCTTTGTATTTTAGGAGAGACGGGGTTTCACCATGCTGCCCAGGCTGCTCTTGAAGTCCTGAGCTCAGGCAATCCGCCTGCCTCGACCTCCCAAAATGCTAGGATTACAGGCGTGAGCCACCGCGCCCGGCCTCCCATGACTTTTTCATTCACATTTGCTCAAGGCAGAAACTGTCCAAGCCTCAGTGTGTACATCTGTGAAATGGGAATCATACTACCTACATCTCAGAATTGCTGTGAGTGCTAGATGAGATTCTGCAGGTATAGTCTTGCTTTGTGAATGATGAATTATGTAACGAACATAGGATGTTTTCTGTAGTCACGCGGCAAGGTCGTCCCAGCAACGCCCTTGGCAGAGCAGGGAGTCATTCAGAATTTTCCCCTCTAAACTTTAATCCTTGGTCACACCGTGCCTCTTCCTGTTCCCTCCTCTACCACTTTCTGACCCCACTGCCTCCTCCACCCAGTAAAGACAATTATAGAGTGCTTATTCCTTTAAAAATAAAATAGTTACTGGGTCGGAAAAATCCTCCAAGAATTCACTACAAAACGTGGTCTTGTTCCTTGGCAAAATCCATTCTGAACTAGGCAGTTGAAAACAAACACTGCTTCTTTCCCTGATGTCGAAAAACCATACATCGTGCTTCGAGGCCACCCGGAGAGTGTTGAAATATTCTTTTTCTTAGGGGAAATGAAATTCGGCCTCATACACTGCAGTTGGAACTCTTTCCAATCTCACAACCAGGACATTTGCTATTCTGATTGTATAAGCCTGAGTCAGGTACACATGCTGGGACTTCTGAATATATTCGCAAGGAAATCAGCATAATACACAGTTAATATTCAGAATGTGATTAATCCAAAAGCCCCATTCCATATTCCAATTACATCCACTGCTCCCCTACGTGGGCTGAGTTTTGCTTAAACGCATATGGAGTCAATTGGAGCGCCAGATTTATGGAGGCTGCCGAAAGCTTGGCGCTCCAACCGTAATAAGTTATATTCCTATTATGTGGTAGGCAATAAAAAATCTGATATTTATTCTGCTGGATTTTGAGAAACTCTTGGAAAGAACCTAGGCTGCTGGAACATTGCGACATATTTCACAAACAAATGTCCCCTCTGCGATTTGACTGTTTAGAGGAGCTGAGGCCGTCTTAGAAACGCAGTGCCTGCGTTCTTGAGGAGGTCAACAAGCCTCCCCATCACTGCTAATAGTTTCTCACAAGGTAGATACCTGATTCTGTCCTCCTGGAAAAAGCGCAGGCTGTGTGAGCTTAGGCAAGACCCGCAGACACATCTCTGAGCCTCCTTTTCTCCGTTTGCAAAACGGGAATAGCAATAACAATCTCGAAGTTTTGTTCAAATAATTAAATAAAATAATAAGCAATGCACATGCCTAGACCAGCGCCTGGCACACAGTAAGCACCTAATAGATGATTTTAAAAGAAACAATGGAATTTACAAATGAATAAGTGGATCAAAGACAAGGTTTTCAACTTATGAGAGCACTTACTGGAACAGTGTGTCTTCAAAGTGTGGTAACCACACCACTGGGGGTGAAGGGAATTATTTTTGTTGGTACATGAACCATGATTTTTATTTTTAAAATTATGTACTTATTTTAATGTATGGAAATAACAAACACATCAATCCCATGATTTCATGATTATTATTGCTTAGGATATGGCTAAAGATGATTGACTATTAGAACAAATCTTAAATTGAAAATTAAAGAGGCATAAGTCAAGATACAACAAAAATCTTGAAGATAATGTTAAAATAACTAGGGTTTGGTAAGCACCATTCTGGGAGGAGAAAAACATTAACATAAAAACGGGGGGGTTACCAAAGGCCTTTTTTTAACATTTTTAAAATCAGAAACCGCGAAGGGCAAGATTGAGTCACGCAGGAATCCCAGGGTTATTCAGAATTCCCCGGATGGCACCCACCGCCCATTCCCTCCCATCCCCCACCTACAGGAAAGCACATCTGACAACAAGGCATTGAAAGCAGTATCATTACAAAGATAAACTTTAATGTTCTCAATTGTATTTATTTTTAAAATACTTTTAATTGATACATAATGGACAATTTTTGGCAAATGTGTAACAATTTTACACATTCATAAAATTTGTAAAGATGAGATACCCATCACCTTAAGTGTTTGTCTTTTCTTTATGCTAGAAACATTCCAACTATTCTCTTCTAGCTATTTTGAAATGTACAGTAGATTATTGCAAACTATAGTCACCCTACTGATGTATCAAACACTAGGTCTTATTTCTTCTATCAAACCATTTATTTGTACCTATTCATCCCCCCGACTCCCTACCCTTCCCAGCCTCTGATAACCACTAATCCACTCTCTATCTTCATGAGATCCACTTTTTTAGTTACCACATATGAGTAAGAACATGTGATATTTGTCTGTCTGTGCTTGGCTTATTTCACTTAACATAATGGCCTCCAGTTCCATCCATATTGCTGCAAAAGAAAGATTTCATTCTTATTATGGTTGAATAGTATTCCATTGTGTATATATATCACATTTTCTCTATTCATTCATCCACTGATAAGCACTTAGCTTGATTTCATATCTTGGCTATTTTGAATAGTGCTCCAATAAACATGGGAATGGAGATATTCTTTAATATATTCATTTCCTTTCTTCTGGATATATACCCAATAGTGGTATTGATGGATCATATGATAGTCATATTTTTAATTTTTTGAGAAACCTCCATACTGTTTTCCATAGTGGCTATACTAATTTACCTTCCCAACAACAGTGTTTGAGGGTTCTCCTTTCTCCACATCCTCACCAGCATCTGTTATTGCCTGTCTTTTTGATAAAAGCCATTTTAACTGAGATGAGATAATATCACATTGTGGTTTTGATTTGCATTTCTCTGACGATTAGCAGTGTTGACATTTTTTTTGTATACCTATTGGCCATTTGCATATCTTCTTTTGAGAAATGTTTATTCAGATCTCTTGCCCATTTTTTAATCAGGTTATTTGTTTTTTCAATCAAGATTGCTGGTTTTTTGATATTGATTTGCTTGAGCTCCTTATAAATTCTGATTATTAATCCTTTGTCAGATAGTATGCAAATATTTTCTTACATTCTGTGAGTCGTCTCTTCACTTTGTTGAATGTTTTCTTGGCTGTACAGGAACTTTTCAGCTTGATACAATCCCATATGTCCATTTTTGCTTTGGTTGCCTATGCTTTTGAGGTCTTACACAAAAGATCTTTGCCCAGAGCAACATCCTGGAGCATTTCCCCAATGTTTTCTCCTATTAGTTTCTTAGTTTTAGGTCTTAAGTTTAAGTCTTTAATCCATTGTGATTTGATTTTTTATACTATGAGAGAAAAGCATCAAGTTTCATTCTTCTGAAATGGGGTATCTTGTTTTCCAGCATCACTTATTAAAAAGACAGTCTTTCCCCCATTGTATGTTATTGGAGACTTTGTCAAAAATGAGGTGACTATAAATGTGTGGATTTACGTATGGGTTCTCCATTCTGTTCCATTGTTCTACTTGTCTATTATGCCAGTATCATGCTGATTTGGTTACTATAGCTTTGTAGCATATGTCAAAGTAAGGTAGTATAGTGTCACCAGCTTTATTCTTTTTCTCAGGATTGCTTTGCCTAGTCAGAGTCTTTTGTGATTCCACATACATTTTAGGACTGCTTTTTCTATTTCTGTGAAGAATGTCATTGATATTTCTGTAGTACTGCATTGAATCTGTAAATTGCTTTGGGTAGTATTGTCATTTTAACAATATTAATTCTTCCAATCTATGAGCATGAGATATATGTTCATGGATTGGAAGAATTAATATTGTTAAAATGACACTTTCATTTTTCGTGTGCTCTCTCCAAATTATTTCCTCAGTGTTAGATAGTTTCTCTTGTGTAGATCTTTATCTTCTTTGGTTAAATTGCTGCCCAGGTATTTTGTATTATTTGTCGCTATTGTAAATGGGATTGCTTTCTTGATTTCTTCTTCAGACTGCTCGCTGTTGGTGTATATAAATGCTACTGATTTTTGTATGCTAATTTTGTATCCTGTAACTTTCCTGAATTCATTTATCAGTTCTAAGAAATCTTTGATGGAGCATTTGGGTTTTTCCTCTTTCCAGTTTGAATGGATTTTATTTCTTTCTCTTGCTTAAGTGCTCTGCCCAGCACTTCCAGTATTATGTTGAATAGCATGGTGAAAGTGGGCATCCTTGTCTTGTTCCAGGTCTCACAGGAAAGACTTTCAATTGTTCCCAATTTAATACAATGTTAGCTATGGGTTTTCATATGTCTTTTCTTATTTTTAGGTATGTTTCTCTACACCCAGTTTGTTGAAGATTTTATCATAAAGGGATGTTGAATTTTATCAAATATTTTTTCAGCATTTATTGAAGTAATTATATTGCTTTTATTTTTGGTTCTGTTAATACGATGTATCATATTATTGACTTGCATATATTGAACCATCCTTGCATCCCTGTGATGAATCCAACTTGATCATGGTGAATGTTCTTTTTAACATGTTATTGAGTTCAATCTGCTAGTATTTTGTTGAGGATTGTTGCATCTATGCTCGTCAGTAATACTGGCCTATAGTTTTCTTTTTTCATTGTGTTCTTGTCTGGTTTGGATATCAGAGTAATGCTGGCCTCATAGAATTAGTTCAGATATGATCCTTCCTATTCACTTTTTTTTTAAAGAATTTGAGTAGAATTGATATGAGTTCTTCTTCAAAGGTTTGGCAACATTTTGTGGTGAAGCCATCAGGTCTTAGACTTTTCTTTGATGGAAGACATTTTATTACAGCTTCAGTCTTGTTACTCATTACTGGTTTGTTGAGATTTTCTACTTCCTCATGATTCAATTTTGGTAGATTAATATCTACCAAGGATATTAAATCAGAAATTTATCATTTTCTTTTTAGTCTACCAATTTGTTGTTGTATAGTTGTTCATAATAGTCTTTGATGGTTCTTTTTATTTCTATGTTCTCTGTTGTCATGTCTCGTTTTTCATTCCTCATTTTAGTTATTTGAGTCTTCTTTCTTTTTTCTTGGTTAGTTAATGGTTGGTTGATTTTATCTTTCCAAAAACCCAACTTTTTGTTTTGTTGCTCTTCTGTATCTTGCATATTTTTTTTAAAAAATCTCAATTTCACTTATTTTTTATCTGATCTTAATTATTTCTTTTGTTCTTTGAATTTGGGGTTTGGTTTGTTCTTGCTTTTTCCAGTTCCTTGAGGTACGTCCTTAGACTGTTAATTTGAAGTCTTTCTACATTTTGCCCTGTGAGTTTATTGCTATAAACCTCCCTCTACATGCTGTTTTCGCTGTATCTCACAGATTTTGGTATGTTGTATTTCCATTTTCATTTGTTTCTAATTTTTTTTATTTCTTTCTTAATGTCTTCATTGACTCATTGGTTGTTCAGGAGCATATTTTTTAATTTCCATGTGTCTGTGTAGTTTCTGAGGTTCCTCTTTTTATTCATTTCTAGTTTGTTCCTCTTTTTATTCATTTCTAGTTTTATTCCACTGTGGTCAGAAAAAATAATTTATACTATTTGGATTTGTTGAAATTTATTTTGTGGTCTAATAAATGGTCTACTCTGAACAATGTTCCATATTATGATGAAAATAATCTGTATTCTGCATCAGTTGAGTGAAATGTTCAGTAAATGTCAGGTAGGCTTATTTTAACTAGTATATAGTTTAACTCCTATGTTCTTTTGTATATTTTCTGTCCGGATGCTTTATTCATTACTGAAAGTTGGGTGTTGAAATCCCCTGCTATTATTGTATTGCAGTGTTATCTATCCCTTTAGATCAATTTATGTTTGCTATATATACTTGCGAGCTCTGGTGCTGGGTGCATAGATATTTGTAATTGTTATATACACTTGCTGAATTGACCCCTTTATTGTTATATACTGACCTTCTTTGTCTTTTTCTAAAGTCTTTAATTTATAATCTATTTTATCTGATACAAGAATAGCTATTCCTGCTTTCTTTTGGTTTCCAGTTGCATGGAATGTATTTTTCCACCTCCTATATTTTCAGTCTATCTGTCTCTTTATAGGTGAAGTGGGTTTCTTGTAGGCAGCATATATTTGGGTCTTGTTTCTTATCTCTTCAGTCACTGTATGCCTTTTAATTGGAGAACTGAGTCAGTTTACGTTCAGTGCTATTATTGGTAAGCAATAACTTACCACTGTCATTCTGTTGCTTGTTTTCTGATCATTTTGTAGTTCCTCTCCCCCTTTCTTATGGCCTTCCTTTGTAGTCAAGTGATTTTATCTATTATTAATAGTATGTTTTAGTTCATTGGTTTTTATTTTTAGTGATTCAATTACAAAATTTTTGCATTGCTGTTACTATGAGGCTTACAAAAAGATCTGTATCTTATAGATACAACAAGATATTTTAAAGAGATGACAACTTAGATCACAAAGAAAATAATAAAAACAAAGAAAAAATGAAAAAACCCTCTAACATTTTAACTCTATCCCTCTCACATTTTAAATTTTTTGTTGCCTGAATTTACATATTTTTGTATTGTCTATCTTTTAACAGGTTGCTGTAACTATTATTGCTTTTTGATAGATTTGTCTTTTGGGCTTCATACTAGAGTTATTATCATACTGCATACTACAATGACAGTATTAGAGTATTCTAGGTCTGTCCATATAGTTAATTTTACCAATAGGTTTTGTATCTTCACATGTTTTCTTTTTGGACATTAGTATTTTCTTTTTTCTTTCAGATTAAAGAAATCCCTTTAGTATTTCTTATAAGATGGGCCTGGTGGTGGTGAATTCTCTCGGCTTTTCTTCATCTGGGAAAGACTTTACCTTTCCTTTATGTTTGAAGTATAGCCTTGCTGGATACAGTATTCTTAAACAGCAGGTCTTTTCTTTTAGCAGTTTGAAAGTGTTGTCCCACTCTTCCTGGCCTGTATGGTTTTTCGCTGAGTATTCTGTGCCAGATGAATTATAGTTCCTTTACATGCTATGTGTTTCTTTTCTCTTGCTGCTTTTAGGATTCTTTCTGTGTCCTTGACATTTGAGAGTTTGAGTATTATATGCCTGGGGGTAGTCTTATTTGGATCAAATCTGTTTGGTGTTCTCTGACCTTCCTGTACTTGGATATTTGTATCTTTCTCAAGTTTTGGAAATTTTTCTGTTATTATTTCTTTGAATAAGCTTTCTACCCCTTGCTCTTGCTCAACTCCTTCTTGAACACCAATAATTCTTAGATTTGGACTTTTGTAGTAATTTTCTGTATCTTGCAAATGATCTTTGTTTCTTTTCATTCTTTTCTCTTTCTTCTCCTCTGTGTATTTTCAAATAGCTGTCTTTGAGCTCACTGATTCCTCTGCTTGATCGCTTTACTGTTGAGACCTTCCAATAATTTTTTCAGTTCTGTAAATGTATTTCTCAGTTCCAAGATTTGTTTATTATTATTTCAATTTCTTCGTTAAATTCCTTCAATAATTTTCTGAATTGCTCTTCTCTGTTATCTGCAGATCACTGAGTTTCCTTAAAACTGCTGTTTTCAGTTATTGGTTAGAGAGCTCACATATCACTGTCTCATTAGGGTTCATCACTGTTTCCTTGGTTTGTCTGGGGAGATCATTGGTCCTTGTTTCTTATTGTTTTTGTGGATGTGTGTGTGTGTGTTTGCATTGAATGATTAGTTATTTATGCCAGTCTTCTCTGTGTGGCCTGTTTTCATTTTTACTGGGTATGTTTGCTTAGACAGTCTTTGTAATTTATTTGTTTATTTTTTTTCTGCTAAGTTGCTGCTTCCATTTCAGCACTAGATGGTGTCCACGCCAAGCTCTGGTAAACAATCAGAGTGCTGCTTGTCTCAAAGGGAATGAGGTTTCAAAGGGAATATTCTAGTAGTGTGAAAAGGCTGGCTAGGGGTTCATGCCCAGGAGACCTGGGGAACAAACCTCCTTCTGCATGGTGCAGCTGAACAGCCACTCTGATTTAGCATCTCCTTTGGCTAAGTTATAGAGTAGAGCTTTCAGAACTGCGGATGGTACTCCTGCCTCCCTGCTTTGTCTCTGTCTGTCCTCAGAAATATTTCTTCCTCAGGCACTCCTGATGCTTCCTGTAGGTTGAGGCAGGGACAGGTGTCCTGCCAGAGAATGTAAGATAGTGGGGAAGTTAGTCGTCCCGTTGGTCTCACTTTTTTCAATGTAGAAATCATGAGTTGGGGGGAAATTTTCCATGTACTTCATGCCAGGCAGATTGGGTGTAGGGACATTGCAGATATAGAAATCCAATTCTCTAACCATCTGCTCAGAATTTTTTCACTTCTTTGTGGCCCTGGGAGATGTCTCATTCTCATATTTGAGTTCTGGGATCTTGCTGGTAATAATCTCAGGACTGTAAATATGTTTTTGGTTTTCTGTGTGGGGTAGTGAAGCCAGCTTGCTTCTACACTGCCATTTTGGAACCAGAAGTCTCCACAAATTTATTTTTTAAGCAAATAATGTTCCAACTCTAGGATTTAACCAATAGTTCCAATTATTTTCCAACATTTCTGATAACTGATGGCTATCCACTAGTGACACAATGCAGTGGCTAAGAACAGTTGGTTTTCAGAACCATACCATGGGCTAATTAAAATCACTCGGTATCAGGGTTCAGGTTTTAGCCTGAACCCAGACTTAAGAAGGACAGAGTTGTGTCCAGCTCTTTTAACTAGAATGTCAGCAGCTAGAGAGCTGCTAAGTCCTTTGTTGTCTGGCTATCTTAATTACAGAGTTTCCTTCTCCCTGCAAGATAAAGTCACTTACAGCTGGAAACCGTGAAAAAAGACATGCATCTGAAGCAGCAGGCATGGGGTTTGGTTGGTTGGGGTGGCATCTATTTTTATACAAATTTCTGAAGTCCTCTCATGCACATGGAAAGAGGAAGAGCTATCCTGCTTTGGCAAATGCTAAGTAGCTAATGGCTTTTCAGATTACCAATGCCAAGGTTTATCATCCACAAACTGTGGGTAAGATTTAGAAGGTCTGTGGAACACTTGAAATTACAGACGAACCAGTAAAATCAGTGTATGTCTGTGTGTGGGGCAGGAGGGGGCGGTCTGCACGTATATGCACTTGAGTATTTCTCTAGAAGAAACTCCACGGTTTTCACAGGATTGGCAAAAGGGCTAGCTTGGGTTTTGTCAACAGTTTTGAGATTCAATGATACAGAATCTTAAGGAGATAAAAAAAAAAAAAAACAGTAGGAATAAGGGAAAGAGGTGCATCAGTTAACTGGAGAAAGAGATTTGGGGTGAGGCTGGAATTGAGGGGCTTGGGAAAAGCTGTAGTATGTGAGGGAAGCTGTGGTAAAGGGAAAAGATTTAGGAAATATTTCTATAGACTATGAGTCCTCTTCATACTGTTAGAGAATTACAATAAGTGAATGTGGGTTACTTTGAAATTGTTTTCAAGATTTTTAGACTGAATTCTCTTGATCCCAACAGTTCTCTAGACTGGCCCATATGGATTCCCACATTACGAACATTACATAGATTCTTCATTCCAGGCCTCAGCTCTCTTACCAGATGCTAATCTCCTAGAAAGCAGGAACTCTGGCTAATTCAACATCATATCTTCCCCTGCACTGAAGCTGACACTCAGTAAATACATGCTGAGGGAATGATTGGGCCTGTCTTCAGGAGTGATTATTTTAAAAAGCATGGGCTTTGCATCTAAATGGACATGAATTCGAATTGTTATCTCCATCACATAATCAGAATGTCTTCTTGGGTAAGTTACTTAAGTAACCATGCTTATCTTCAGCTTCCCATCTGAAAAACAGTGGTGAACGTTCCTGTACTATATGGCTATTGAGATGATTAAATGAGTAAGTGAGTGTAATGTGTTTAATATTGTTCCTGGCACATATAAGGCATGTAGCCAATCATAGTTATTGCTCTAAAAAAATTTGAGGGCTGGGTGCAGTGGTTCACGCCTGTAATCCCAGCACTTTGGGAGGCCAAGGAGGGCGGATCACGAGGTCAAGAGATTGAGACCATCCTGGCCAACGGGGTGAAACCCCGTCTCTACTAAAAATACAAAAAAATTAACTGGGCATGGTGGCATGCACCGGTAGTCCCAGGTACTCAGGAGGCTGAGGCGGGGGAATCCCTTGAACCTGGGAGGCAGAGGTTGCAGTGAGCTGGGATCGCACCACTGCACTCTAGCCTGGCAACAGAGCAAGACTCCATCACAAAAAAAAAAAAAAAAAATTGTTTCAAAGACAGGCCCTACTTAATTGTTTCAAAATCATTTAGGATCGGCCAGGCGCAGTGGCTCAAGCCTGTAATCCCAGCACTTTGGGAGGCCGAGACAGGCGGATCACGAGGTCAGGAGATCGAGACTATCCTGGCTAACATGGTGAAACCCCGTCTCTACTAAAAAATACAAAAAACTAGCCGGGCGAGGTGGCGGACGCCTGGAGTCCCAGCTTCTCGGGAGGCTGAGGCAGGAGAATGGCATAAACCCGGGAGTCGGAGCTTGCAGAGAGCTGAGATCCAGCCACTGCACTCCAGCCTGGGCTACAGAGTGAGACTCCGTCTCAAAAAAAAAAAAAAAAAAAAAAATCATTTAGGATCAGTAGCATAAATCTCAAGTTGCCACGAACTTCAACAAAATATTACTTCATGAAATAAATATTTGCCGAGAGCCTTCTTTGTGCATTCTATTTGCGGCTACAGTGATGTAATTATTACCTTCATGGGGCTCATAAAGGGGAAAGCAGGGGAGGGTGGACTTGCTTAAGTAATTGCAAGGCAGATGGGTGCCATTAAGAGGAAGAGCTGGTTGCCATGGGAATAAGAAGCAAGGAGCGCTCACCTGCACTTGTGGTCAGAGAAGGCTTCATAGATGAAAAGACATTGGATAAGAGGGCCTTTTTTAGGCCTAAAAAAGAACTGGACTTAGCTAAAGAAAGGGGCTGAAAGGAGGGAGAAACCCTGAGGTATGAAAGAGCTTGGTGAGTTAAAGGAACTGGCAAGGGTTCCAGTCTGGCTGGAGTGAAGTGAAACATGAAATCCCTCAGATGTGCCTTCTATACAGAGTAGGACTTCTGCAGTAGTCTCCCACTTGTTCTTATTATCACTCTTGGACCTCTGTTTCCATGTTTCCCATGACATTCAGAGAAATCGTTGAAAAAAGTATTACCGGGGTCCTGCTGTTCATTTTTATGGCTCCCTGCCGACACCAGGCCAAAGTCCAAGGTCTTTTTTTTTTGGGGGGGGGGGGTCCTAAAATGCCCTAGGGACCCCTCCCCACCTCTCCGGCCTCAAGCCACACCAGGCTTCCCTGTGTATTACCACATACACTGTGCTTTTGCCTCAACTGCATCCTTTCTCTCCTTCATCTAAGCAATGCTCACTCCCAGCCCAGGGTCACTGTATCTGCTCTTCCATGTGCCTGGAATGCTCCTCCTCCAGGTCCTCTCCTCACTGCCTCCTTCTCACCATTCATATCTCAGCTCTGCTGTCACCTCCTCAGATAGATCTTCCCTGACTGTTTTCTCTACGCAGATCCCACTGCTGCTCTGTCTGATCCCCCTTGTTTCCTTCATGTTGCTTATTATTTTCTAAAAGTATTTTATTTCTTGGTTTTCTTATTTCTTTTACCTCCATATTAGAATGCAAGCCATAAGTGCAGGAACATTGTCTAATTCACCGGCTAGTTCATGAAACACTGTTTGTCATTGTGAGTTCTCAATGAATCTCAAATGAATGAATGAATGAATAATTGAATTGAATTGAATTGAACTGAATTGAATTGAATTGAATTGCATGTATGAATAAAATGAATACTGACCAAATCTGAGGTGTGCTACAGCTGACAGTCTTCAACCTCACAGTACTGCTGACACCTGTGCTAGAGGCTCAGGTGAGTGTGCACCTCCACACGCCTTTCCCTTGCATTGTTTCCCCCAACAAAGCAGCTCATGCTGGCTACAATGGGACTTATCCTTGATACAGAGACTTCTCCATAAAAACAAATGTGCACCTGCAAAGTGCTGGATTTGAGTATCAAATATAATGAATAAAAACTCTGGGGGCAGCCTGTCTTGGAGTTGAATCCCAGTTCTGCCATTTAATGGCTATCTAAGCTCGGGAAAGCTTCTTGACCTCTCTAAGCTTCCATTTTTTCATCAGGAAAAGGGGGCCAATTATAGTACTTGCCCCACAACGTGATAGGGAAGAAAAGACGAGATGATTTCTTCAACATGTTCAGCAGAGACTGATGAGGTTGAGGGACAAACCAGTCATGCAGTGTGTGCCAAAGCACCCTTGGATTAGATCTAGAATGTGGGCCCAGTCAATGCAGGGCTACACATACTCATAACTGGCCAAATGCAAACCAGAGCCCTCGCTCTGGAGCAGACAGCATGAACAAGTGAAAAAACTTTAAAAGTCTGGTCACTGGCATCAACTCTGGTCTGTTGAGAATTTAGCACTGCACTTGTGCAGCCCATAGAGCTCTTTGCTAGAAAGGAGATTTATTTCATGATCTAAATGTTGATCACTTTAATATGTCCCCTAAGAAGCTAAAAGGAAAACTGAAGTGAGAAAAAGTAAGACAGACAAGGGAGAAACATGTTGTCCAATGTTTTCAGTTCATTTATTCCATGCTGGCCCCAGGGTGTGAATGAGTACACGTGACTTTTTCTCCATTCCTACTCTGAGTGAAACATCTGACCCACATTTGGAGTTAGAAAAAAGCAGGCGATTTCATTAATAGAAACTGAGTTTTCCTGACACCCAACACATAGATGATGAATAAATATTAAAACAGAATGATACAAAGGGTGCCTAATTATGAGCCTGCCTGGGTAACCCATTGGTCTCACAGCTGGGCTCCGCATCAGGCTCAGGAAAGCTCTGAATGACTGGGAGCTGCTATTGTCATTTAGGTAGTAGTGGTGGTCGTGGCTGTCTGATTGGTAGACCACTGCCCCCATGGAATCATTCTCTATATTTAAAAAGGAGTAAGTCTTATGTCCGCAGATATTTCTTCAGCCCATGTGGCCCAATAGGGAGGAATGCAGCGGAGGCATGAAACCAGATGGCTACTTCTCAGGAAGCAACGCTCATCACATTTTCAAAATGGAAACACTTAGGTGTTCTGAATCAGACCTTTGGATTATATCCAAAGTGGAACTTTCTTCCCCCGACGCTACAGTTGCTGCACTTGTACAGCAGCATCAGGGCAGCCATGGTATTTGGTGCAATTGCCATGGAAAACTTGATTTCAAATGCCAAAAATCCCTGATTAATCATAAGGTCAAAGGAATTAGAGATTCTGATTAATTAATTTTCTGGTCAGCTGAGGGCTAATCAGAAAATCTTTGGCTTTTTAGCCCCTCTGGCTGGTTATCTTCCAGGAGGTATGGTGGTTCACTCTTGTTCTGAATCCAGGTCTGTCACTGCGGAGTTATGCAGCCTTGGGTGAGTAACTCCATGTCTTAGTTATCTATTGCCACATAACAAGTTACTTCAAACTAAGTGGCTTAAAACAACACACAATTATTATCTCACAGTTTCCATGAGTCAGAAGTCTAGGTGTGGTTTTGCTGGGTCTTCTTCTCAAGATCCCACAACACTGCAATTGAAGTGTTAGCAAGCTCTTTTCTGAGCCCAGGGTCCCCTTCCAAGGCCAAGTGTTTGCTGGCAGAATTCAGTTCCTGCAGTTTAAGACTGAGGTTCCCATTGTCTTGTCAGTTGTCAGCTGGGCCACTCTAGGTTGGTAGAGGACGTCCACTGTTCCTTGCGAATGGCCCCTTCTCACAATGCGTTAACTTACTTAACACTAACTTGTTTAGGGTTCACCATGATCTTCTGAAGTAAATGCAATTATTATTCCTGTTTAGCAGGTGGGGAAACAGGTTTAACGAAGTGCTGTGATTGATATGAGGAAATCCATCTATCAAATGGCAAAGCCCAAATCAAAGTCAAATAGGTCTGGCTTCAAAGCATACGCACATAATCACTACAAGATGCTGCCTCATGTTTGTCATGTCTTATTAAAACTTAGCTGCATTTTATTTTGTCTTTTTTATTTCAGAGTATATCATTCACACTGGGTGTAGAAGTTCTTGGGAAAAAAAATTCATTTCTTAAGCATGTGTGTACCAGGTCCATAGCATAATCCCTGGCACATAATGGGTAATTAATAAATATTTGCTAAGTGGATGGATGAACTGGGTGGGTGATGAATGAATGGATGGATGGATGGATAGGGTGGGTGCCTGTGTAGGAAAAGGTTGGTGGATGGTGAATGGATGGGATTGGGGCTAGGATGGGCGGTTAGTGGAAAGATGGATGACACGGGGTGATAGACTGGGTGGGTGCATAGTGAGGGAATGGATAGATGAATGTGCAATGGATGCATGGGTGGCTGTGAGACTGGGTGGTGGGTAGTGAATGGGAAGGTGGATGGAGCAGGTAGAGGAGTCAGTGGAATAAAGGTTTCATAGTTGATGGGTGGGTGGATAGGTGGGCATATGGGCTTGAAGGGGAATCGGGTAGATGGAGGAATGGATGGATGGAGGATGGTCTGTGTAGTAGGTGAAAAATGAGGAAGGTGGTAGGGGGAAGGATGAATGAGCAGCTAGATTGGTGATGGATAGGGTTGGTCGTGAGGTAGGTGACAGTGGAAACAGATAATAGCTTCTCTCGCATTTGAATAGCTTCCTAGAATCATCTCTACTTTTCTTCTGCAATCATCGTGTATTGTACATATCACTTATCTACAAGAGTCAGGCTGACCCAAATTCACCATTGAATTGATACATATAAATCTATATTTATATTTAACAATTCACAAATCCCAGGATATTATAGGGTTCGGCAAATACTTGTTTCTCCAGAATGGAGTGAAATGAATGGCTGCTTAATTGGTGGATGGCATCAGAAGAGGGACCACCAGCAGGGTGATCCTCGGAGAAATCCCCTTCCCAGTACAGCCAGGAGCCCTGGAAGACTGAGAGATGCCTCAGCTTCTACCTGCCTGGAAAGAAGAATTTTGTTTTTCCAAGAGCTAATGGAATTCCACTGACAGAAGAACTGTGCATAGCCTGCCCAATACCAGGAGTGGGTAGCTGAGTGCTGTGGCATCAGCTAGAGCATTCGGTGCCACTCCATTCTAGAGTCAGTCTTACCCCTGACCTCACTTAGGAAGTGTATAGTAACGAATTTATTAAGCATTAACAAAGTACAGTGCTAAAAGCATTCATGGATATCCCATTTAATTCTCATAAGTGACTCTAGGATCTGGTGCTGAAATAATCTCTGCTGGCTCAGGAATAAGGTCAGGTTCCTCTGTTCAAGGACACACAGCTGCTAAGAAGATAAGTTGGCCTCTACAACTTAGATCTGATTTCAAAACTCTTTCTCTGCACTTTTGTGCTAAAGTGCTCCTGTCAAAGTCAGTTTTTTTTTTTGACTAGCAAAAAAACTGGAGTGCACAGGATGGAGCTGGGACTCCTGTGAATGATACCCTAGAACATATGGTTTTGCTAAAGATGTTGGGAGCCAACAGGAGGAAAAAATAACGGGAACAGACAGAAGAAAATATTCCCCGAATCTCTCAGCCATGACAATTTTGGAAACACTTCCTGTGTGGCTGATGGATTAAGAAGGGCAAAAATTCTGAAATAATTGGGTTCTTCAAGGGAGCCCTCTTGGCTAACTTCACTGAGCTTCACTTCCCAAAGAATGTTCCTGGTGACCAAGCAGAACAAGGGAAATCCAGGAGGCCAAGAAAGATTTGGGAAGAAGATGCCCAAAGGGCCATAGATGGAGCCCCTGGGCAAAGGTCTTAGTACAGTTATTGTTAATATGTGAGTCCCACATACCCTCCTTCTCCCTTAATTGCACTGGATATGATATGGTTTGCATCTGTGTCCCTGCCCAAATCTCATATCAAATTGTAATCCCCAGTGTTGGAGGTGGGACCTAGGGAGAGGTGACTGGATCATGAGGGCAGAGTTCTTATGAATGAGTTAGCACCATCTGCTCAATGCTGTTCTCGTGATAATGAGTGAGGGAGTTCTCACGAGATCTGGTTGCTTAAAAGTATGTGGCACCTCCTCGCTCTCCTTCTCGCCTGCTTCCCCTTCACCTTCTGCTATGATTATTTCCTGGAGCCACCACAGAAGCAGATGCCACCATGATTCCTGTACAGCCTATGGAACCGTGAGCCAATTAAATTATAATCTTTTAATAAATTACCCAGTATCAGGTATTTCTTTAGAGCAATGCAAGAATGGACTAATACAAGATAATTCCCATTTGCCCTTCCACATCCACTCTCCATCCTTCTCTACCACATGTTGTGCCCCAGGGAGCTGGTCTTCAGTGGTTCTCTCATTGACTCCCTTATTCTCCACTTCTAGTTGAGTTCAGCCAATGGGAAGCACCAGGAGGAGACAGAAGGGAGGGAAAGGAGTGTGGGGGAGCTGTTGACTTCCCTTCTTGAAGGCCACAGCTCCTCTCAGGCAACCCAATCCAGTAACTTCACCTCCCTGCACCCATTATCATCCGGGGGCAGGTGTTAGTTTTTACTGCATTACAACCTCAAAATCTCAGTGGCTACAGAAGGAAGCATTCATTTCTTTGCTCAAGGATTTGTAGGTCTTTGGTGCTATTGGGTTCAGCTGATCTTGGTCAGGCTGCTAGCTGGGCTCAGATCTGCTCCATGGGTCTCCTCAATCCAAGGCCATCAGATACCAGGAGCATGTTCTTCTCATGGCAAATGATAGAAGCACAAGAGGGCGAGCCAAGTCATGCAAGCATATTTCTAGCCTCTGCTCCAATCACTTCCTCCTTTATATTCTGTTGACCCAGGCAAGTCATATGGTCAAGCTCACAACAAATGGGATGGGCAGGTTCATTCTTCCTATTCTACTGGGAGGCACTGCAATGGCTCAGAAAGAAAGTGCTAAAAGAATCCTCTTATTGGCTTCACAGTGGCAATGGCTCCCCACTGGTGTATTCCTGGCATTCAGCATGCATCTTGTTTTTCCAGAGCTCCATCCACATATTTGTAAATAGACCATGCAAGTATAATTTTAATGGTTGTTTTATTATTTAAATATGTTTTGCTGTCATTAATTTTTGTATTAAACTCTCCTCAAATTACCCAATTTAAGGGTGTTAAAAACATTAATTTATCATGTAATTGAGCCTACGTTAACAGAAAGCTTCCTCTGTGCCCTGTTTGGGATAGACGAGAATCACATTGACAAAAATGATGCCCTCTTCTTGCTGAGTTCACATCGTGTTACATGCAGTGTGCTAATATAACTTTATGTGCATCATGTAATCTAATTTAATTATAACAACCACCCTGGACAGACATTCCTATTACTATTCCAATATAAGGAAACTGAAGCTCAAAATGGTGGAATGACTTACCCAAGGTTTACTCAGCTAGTATGTAAAAGAGGCAGGATTTGCCCCCAGGGCCACACAACTCTGCAGTCCTTTCCTCTTAACAAGTGCATTTGACAGCCTCACATGCAGTAAAATAAGCACCTTGCAAACATAGCTTCATCTCACCTCCGTCTGTGCAACAGGTTCAGTTATCTGCTCATCTTGCAGATTAGAAAAATAGTCTTGAAGAATTGAGCCCAACTCCCTAGAGTAGAAAACTGTACAGCTGAAATATAAATCCAGTTTTATCTGACTCCAAAACTTACTCCCTTTCTACCACACCTCACTGTCAATCAAATCTGCTTTCTCACCAAGACTATCCTGAGCAGGTCCCACTGGGAACTCTGGCCAGCTGTGACCACGGCCCACTGGACAGAGGTCAGCCTCCTCTACCCTCTGCTTTATCTCCCTCTAAATTGTCTGGCCTCTCTCCAGGCTCTGTTAGCTCTCCACTCCCATGTCAACTGCTTTTGGGGGCTGCCTGTCGCCCATGTTTTACAGCCCTCTTGATGAAAAGCAAATTCATATTGATTTCAGAACAACTCAAGCTGTCAATTACTGGTCATGATCAGCTTAGTCATCCTGAGATGAGAATCTATTGACTGGGCCAGAGGCCTAAATCTAATTATTGTCCCAGGAAACCCACTGGCAAGGCTGTCCAATGCCTATGTGGAAAGAAACTATTAAAATGGCCAAGAGCTACCTGCAAAAGTACATACCACGTAATTTTAAACCTTCATCTTTGACAGATCGAAGTTCTGCAGCTTCCTTCGACCATTGAATTAAGTGAGAGAACTGGCCTTGAACCATTTTTGTTATTAATAACAGTAATAATGACCTGATGACAACACAGCAATAGCTAATATTCACTGACCACTTTGCATGCATTATCTCCTTCTAAAGCCTCACGATAACCCTGTCACTTACTAGCTGTAGGGTCCTGTGCAAGTAAATCCTTAGCTTTCCTGTGCCTCTGTTTTCTCATCTGTGAAATGAGAGGTAATTGTAAAACTACTTCATCTTAAAAAGGTAAAAGTTAAATATAAACTGCTAAGATCAGGAGCTAGATGTATCCTTGTCCCAATTATTCATGAAGAATCAGAAACTCAGAGATGTTAAGGGGCTTGCCCAAGGTTACACAGCTGGCACAGGGTTTTTGTCTGGATTGTGGTGGATTAATTTTTAAATGTTGAGCTGGGTGCAGTGGCTTATCCTGTAACCCCAGCACTTTGAGAAGCCAAGGCAGGAAGATTGCTTGAGGCCAGGAATGCAAGACCAGCCTGGGCAACACAGCAAGACCCCCATCTCTACAAAAACTTTAAAATATTAGCCAGGGGTGGTGATGAGTGCCTATAGTCCCAGCTACTCAGGAGGCTGAGGTGGGAGGATTGCTTCAGCCCAGGAGTTCCAGGCTGCAGTGAGCTATGATCACACCACTGAACTCCAGCCTAGGTGACAGAGCAAGACCCTGTCTCTTTAAAAAACTATGTTGCTGAAGTGGCAGCATTTTAAAATGGAACTGATTTCCTGCTTCTCTTGAGCATTTAAAAACCCTGGCAGCACTGAGCTCACATTTCCTTCTACTATACTCACTGCTAACCAAATCTAGTCTCTTAGCTCAGCTGAGCCCAACAATGCCAAAGCCCACCAAGAAACTCTTGAACAAAGAAATAGACTCCAAGATTTTGAGGATATCTGTAACGCCCTGGATCAAATGCCAGAGTGCCTGGGTCAGATCATGCTGACCAGCTGCACCCGTTACATGGGGCTTGTGCTCCCTGGTTTACTGCAGTCCCCACCACTCCCTACTGCCCTGCATCTGACCCACTTCTCTCATTCATGATGTCTGCCTGGCCCCTATAGGCATCTGAGGTTGTAGAATAGGTTAGGCCACTCAACATCAAATCATCTCATCAAATCAAACTGAGGGATATACTATGATCATCCCCAGCAGATACAGAAATAGGGTCAGGGAGATGTGACTTGCTTAAGGTCACACAGCACGTGACAGAACTGGAATCTGAATGTCAGCCTACCTACATCCAGAGCCAATCTTCTCTGCCCTTCACTGAGGTTCCTTCCCTATCACAGGTGAAAAAGCCTGCAAGCAGAGGCAGGAAACAAAAAATCCCTGTCCATCTCTCACACTGGGGAAGGAAGGTTAAAACAGTGCTCACGTCTACTTTCAGGTCTCATAGACTCTCCTGCAACTGCTTTTCTGAGGACAGTGTTATTTCCTAGGGTTAATGGCTCCATCTGTGCAAAACCCTTATCAGGGATTGCACAGAGCTTACATTTGTTGCTGTTTTGTGACCAGTACAAAACACATTCCGTTTGTTTATCCTTTTTCATTCTTCAGACCTCGAAGGAAAGCAGGAGGCAGGGAGGGCTCTGGCTGACAGCGACCCTTTCTCAGCACCCACCCCCACGGGGGCGGTGCCAAAGCCCCACTGTCCTGCCAGCCACTGTGAAAAGACAGCGTTCCCCCACCCCAGTAAAGCGGCTCCTCAGTTGCTGGGAGGCCCAGGGAGAGAGATTTTATTTTTTCTCCCTCTTATGGGACTGACAGCTTGGACAGTAGCTTCCCAGAAACAAACTTTATTCTCAGGGAGACGGACGTGCCTGAACCTTGAATGTTTCCATGAATATTTACGGCTTTTCTCTCTGCTCTGGTCTCAGTTTTGGCCACGATACAAGATTCCCATTCACCGCCTGTAGATGCCTCGTTATTGCTCCGCGGGCTCAGCTTGTCTGTAGCCGGGGCAAACAAACCACTAAGTGGCGCTGTTGTCTCTAGTTAGAAACGATGGTGCTATTGCTATGTGTATTAACCATTGTGATTTGTGGAGTCAGATAGTGCTTCATATACATCCAATCATTTCGTTCTAACGACAACCCCAAGACGGAGGCAGAGAGTTGCTGAGAGGGGAAGTTGATTATCCAAGGTCACAAGCTAGGAAGTAATGGAGACAAGATTCGAATCCATAAACTAGTGTCAGAAGTTGTCACTGCAAAAGTGCAAAGATACCAACTATCTCTGTCTGCCCAGGGATAATTTTGTTTTTGTTTTTGTTTGTTTGTTTTCTGAAGTTATATCCTTCCTACTCTTTGGGATTAAAATGGTATTTATTTTATTACACGATGGAGACAGTGGATGTGTTTGTTGTGGTTGTTTCTAGCCCTTAATAATATTTGTGTGTGTGTGTTTTTTGAGACGGAGTTTCACTCTTGTTGCCCTGGCTAGAGTGCAATGGCACGATCGCGGTTCACCACAACTCCGCCTCCTGGGTTTAAGCGATTCTCCTGCCTCAGCCTCCCAAGTAACTGGGATTACAGGCGTGCGCCACCATGCCTGGCTGATTTTTTTGTATTTTTAGTAGAGACAGGGTTTCTCCATGTTAGTCAGGCTGGGCTCAAACTCCTGATCTCAGGTGATCCGCCCACCTCAGCCTCCCAAAGTGCTGGGATTACAGGCGTCAGCCACCGCACCCAGCCAATAATTTTTAAAAAGAGCCAGACACGGTAGCTCACGCCTATAATCCCAGCACTTTGGGAGGCCAAAGTGGGAGGGTCACTTGAGCTCAGGAGTTTAAGACCAGCCTGAGTAACATAGCAAGACCTTGTCTACTAAAAATAAAAAAATAATAATAACCTGGCATGGTGGCAGGTGTCTAGTCCCAGTTCTTCGGGAAACTGAGGAAGGAGAATCACTTCAGCCCAAAAGGTTGAGGTGGCAGTGAGCTGTGACAGTGCTACTGTACTCCAGCCTGGGTAACAGAATGAGACCTGTCTCAAGTAACAATAATAATAATAACAGCAACATTTTAAAATTGCCATCGTCTGTCTTTCCTCCCACCTTCTAAGCCCTCAAAATCTAAGATCCAGAGCATTTCTCCTGATGATCAAGATATAGTGCTGAGCTTGGAGGAAATTCACTCTAATCCAACAAGAATTAGGTTGGTAACTTTCTATTGTTAGCAATGTTTTTGCCCTACTCCAAAAGAAAAAAAAAATCCAAACATACATTGAACACTTAACTATGCATCATTTATTCCAGTAACAAATGCTTATTGAACATCTACTTTGTGCAAAGCCTGGTGCTAGGTGCTAGAAATACAAGATCAAGCAAAAGAGGCAGAGCTACTCCCTCAATGAGTTTACACTCTACTGGCGAAGATGAGAATGGATCAAATACACACACACACACACACACACACGTGAACTTGTGAGCTATGAAGGGGAGGTGGAGGGCATGCTGTGAGGTGGCTGTTACGTGGACTGGGAGGTCAGGGAAGCTTTCCCCAAGAAAGCCACTTGTGAGCTGAGATCTGAAGGATAAATAGGCATCAGTTAGTAGGACAGAGGCAGGAAGAATCTTCTAGGCATTAGGAAGAGCATGAGCAAACTTCCCATGGCTGAAGGGAGACGAACACGTCTGAGGCCAGAGCAAAAGCCAGTGGGGCTGGAGCAGAGTAAGCAGAGGGGACACAGCATAAGACGAAGTTCCAGCAGCAGACAGGAGCTAGGCCTTGTCCTGTGGGACTCATTCAGGGACTTGCTGTTTATCTCGGGAACGCTGGGGAACCACTGAAAGGTTTTCAGCCCCAGGCACTTGAGGAGGTCCATTGATCAAATGTGCTTGCATTTTTAAAGATTCCCTTTACATTTAAGGTTAATATTTAAAGTATAAAGATAAAAAAAAGAAGCTATACCCTTAAAAAAAAAAAAAAAAAAGATTCCCTTGCTGCAGTGAGAGAGAGGAAGTCAGAGGGGCTACAGTCAGTGAGAGGAGACGGATTAGGAGTCCACTGGATGGTACCGATCTGACCGTCAGTCACATGGACAAAGGCCAATATTTGAACTGAAAGCCAGGGTGTTCAGGGTCCTGCCAAGCAGAATGGAAAAGAATCAGTTCTCAAGCGTAGTGCTCTGGTGAGCTGGTGAACAAGTGCAATGCCTTTTGCAAGGGCCTCACCCACCTGCACCATTTCAAGTAGGGAAGCCAACTTGTTGTCCCAGTTTGTCTGGGACCTTTACCACTGAAAGTCCCATGCCAGGGAAAACGCCATCCTGGGAAAACTGGAGGGTTGGTCACCCTAATTTCAGTACCAGGTCTGCTGTATCAATCAGGGTATATCTGTACCTTGCTCCATTTAGCATTTCATTAGAATGTGCCAGGTGACCCTCGGGGCCTGAACTTGAGAATTTTGCCTTGATTGTGTCCTGCAGTATGTATTAAAATATATTCTCCTTGTAGTGACTGGGATAAGTGGTCTCAGGAGAAAGATGCCTTGTTGCCAAAATGCTATTCAATAACCCGGGAAAAGGATTCTTGAAATAGTAAAAAATTCTGAATAATATTTATATAATTATTATAAAGGAATCCTATATGTTACTCTATTAGGTTGGTGCAAAAGTATTCGCAGGTTTTTGCCAGCAGGTTTTTGCCAGTACAATATTTTTGTACCAGAGAAGTTAGCTCTCTTGTCTATGTCCGTAGCTAATAAGCTTGAATAGCTCTGAGACTTGCAGTTGCACCAAGAAATGGAACAAAATGTCCTGCCCCTACCCACTGAGATCCTCATCCCAGGGCTGGGAGGTATTTCCGAACTCCAGGGGGTCCCCACTTCCTTGCCTCTAAAGTGGGAAGACAGGCACCATCTGGTACAAAAAAGTATTTGGAACAAATTAATATTACAATGAAAATGTACTTGGCAAGCAGTGCTTGAGCTGCAATGCCAGACTGCCTGGGTTTAAATTATGGCTCTGTCATTTACAACCTCCAAGACCTTGTACTTGTCTTGGCCTGTCTGTGTCTCAGTTTCCTCGTATGTAAAATAGAAAGAATAATAACATTTACTTCTTAAAGTTATGATGAGAGAAGGCATGGGCATCCTGCCTGGCATGCACCAGATGTTCCATAAATGTTACCTCTAGGTGTAGATTAAGGGATCTTATCTAGGGAATTGTATGAAATTGATTACACTAGAGCTTCGCTGTTTAGTAGCCCCTACTGACATGCAGTTATTGACCACTTGAAAGTCTCAATTGAGATGTGCTATATACTGTAAAACACTCTGTAAAGATTTCTTAAGAAAAAGAGAATATAAAATACCTCCTTGCTAATACGTTTATATTTTGATTCCATATCAAAATAACATTTTGAGTATAATAAAATTAAAATTATTAAAATTAGTGTTGTCTGTTTTTTAATACGGTTATTAAAAATTTTAGAATTGGCTGGGCGCGGTGGCTCAAGCCTGTAATCCCAGCACTTTGGGAGGCCGAGACAGTTGGATTCCGAGGTCAGGAGATCGAGACCATCCTGGCTAACATGGTGAAACCCCGTCTCTACTAAAAAATACAAAAAACTAGCCGGGTGCGGTGGCGGGCGCCTGTAGTCCCAGCTACTCGGGAGGCTGAGGCAGGAGAATGGTGTGAACCCGGGAGACAGAGCTTGCAGTGAGCTGAGATCCGGCCACTGCACTCCAGCCTGGGCGACAGAGTGAGACTCCGTCTCAAAAAAAAAAAATTTAGAATTATGTATGTGCTTTCCATTTGTGGGTTATGTTAATTGTCTGTGGAACAGTGCTGGATTAGAGGTCTGGAGGCCAAAAGATGAATAATCAATGAATTAGGGAGAAGGGCTACCAGCCTCGAAACACTCCTCTGGAACCACACAAGTCTTCAGTACCCACAGCTCACTGATGAAAAATTATGCATTGCAATTGCACCCGCCCATCCTGAATGAAAAGATCCCTTTCATCAGACGTTAAATCACTCCATGTTCAAGTCTGGATTTCCTTCCAGAATATTAGAAAGCAAAGAGAAATCAGAAAAAGAATGATACTTGGAGAACAGAATTTTCTCTCCTGGCTGTTGGAAACAGCACCGTTCTTTAGCCATAAAGAAATGTACCCTTTCATGTGGGTAACCCCATGTATCCTCTGAACCCTGGGACAGTGAAGTCTGTCTTCCCACTTTAGAGGCAAGGAAGTGGGGACCCCCTGGAGTTCGGAAATGCCTCCCAGCCCTGGGACGAGGACCTCAGTGGGTAGGGGCAGGACATTGTGTTCCATCTCTTGGTGCAACTCCAAGTCTCAGAACTACTCAAGCTTATTAGCTATGCACATAGACAAGAGACCTAACTTTTCTGGGCCTCAGCCTCCTCATCTGTAAAATGGAATAAATATAGTAACTAAGGGTGTCATGGTAAGGAATGAATTCGGTAATGTGTGTGATGTGCTTATCACATTATCCGACAAATACTAGGCACTCTTTTGTGTCTGGTTTCTTTCCCTCCATGTGAGATTAGTCCGCATTCTTTCATGCAGTTATCATTTGCTCATTCTCAAAGTGGTGTAATGTACGGTAGTCCTCCCTTTTCCATGAAAGAATACATTCCAAGGCCCCTGAGGGATCCCTGAAACCAATATAGCACCAAACTCTATGTATATTATTTTTTCTATACATATAAAACTAAAATAACATTAATTTAGAAATTAGGCACCGTAGGAGGTTAGCAACAAGAACCAATAATAAAACAGAACAAGTATAATAGTATACTGTCATAAAAGTTACGTGAATGTAGTTTCTCATTTTCTCAAAATACCTTATTGTGATATACTCACTTATTTTCAGACCAAAGTTGACCATAGGTAAGTGAAACCTCAGAAAGCAAAACTGAGAGAGAACGACCGTACCACACTTTATTCTATTGCTGATGGGCACTTGAATAGTTTTAGATCTGCAGCTGCTATGAATAGTGATGCTATGAACATTCCAAATCATGTGTATTTATGGACACAAGTACATATCGGTGTTGGGACAATACAGAGGGGTCACTATAAAGTCTAAGGGTGTGGATATATTCAGTTTTAGGAGATTTTAGTATATAATTTTTCAGAGTTTTGTATCTACTTACCCAAACATCAGCAATGAATGGATTTTCAGCTCCCCCATGTCCTCAGTGACACTAGGTATTGAGAATTTTCGTTTTAGTCTTTCCAGTGAAAATGTGTTAGTATCCTGTTGGGTTTTCAGTTGTATTTTACTGCAAACTAATGAAGCGATGTACATTCTCATTTCTTTTTTTTTTTTTTTTTTTTTAGCAATGTGGATATCCTCTTTTGCAAAGTGCCTATTCACGTCTTTTGCCCATTTTCTCTTGTTTTTTCTTCCTAGCTAGAAGATATTTGTTGGCTATGTGTATTATGGGAAGCATTTTCCACTCTGTGGCTTCTCTTTTCACATTCCTAATGGTGTCTATTGATGAAGAGTCTTTGTTTTAAAGGAGTTTATTATTTTTCCTCCATGGTTAGCACCTTTGACCCAGTTATATAATCTTTGCCTGCCCTTAAAGTCATGAAAAATTCTCCTTTATTTTATTCTGAAAGTTTATTGTTCTATCTTGTATAGTTAGATTCGCAGTAAATCTTGAACTGATTTTTGGATGTAAATGTGAGGCTGAGAATCATTTCTTGAAAAGCATGGCCAAATTTGTTTTTGTTTTTATTTTAATTTCCATGAGTACTATATTTCAATATATATTAAAATACAAAATATATGTGAAATATATGTATTCAATATATAGAAACAGTTTATTTTAATATTTCAGTTGCAAACATGTTTTTAAAAAAATTTACTTTAATTTCCGGGATACATGTGCAGAACATGCAGGTTTCTTACATAGGTATACCTGTGCCATGGTGGTTTGCTGCACGTACTGACCTGTCCTCTAAGTTCCCTCCCTCACTCACCACCCCCCAACAGGCCCCAGTGTATGATGTTCCCTCCCTGTGTCCATGTTTTCTCAATGTTCAGCTCCCACTTATGAGTAAGAACATGCTGTATTTGGTTTTCTGTTCCTGTGTTACTTTGCTGAGTATGATGGCTTCCAGCTTCATCTATGTCCCTGCAGAGGACATGATCTCATTCTTTTCATGGCTGCATGGTAATGCATGGTATATATGTGCCACATTTTCTATATCCAGTCTATCATTGATGGGCATTTGGGTTGGTTTCATGTCTTTGCTATTGTAAATAGTGCTGCAATAAACATACATGTGCATGTGTCTTTATAGTAGAATGATTTATATTCTTTGGGGTATATGCCCAGTAATGGGATTGCTGGGTCAAATGGTATTTCTTGTTCTAGATCCTTAAGGAATTGCTACACTGTCTTCCACAATGGTTGAACTAATTTGCATTCCCACCAACAGCATAAAAGCATTCCTATTTCTCCACAGTCTTACCAACATCTATTGTTTCTTGACTTTTTAATAATCACCATTCTGATTGGCATGAGATAGTATCTCCTTGTGGTTTTAATTTGCATTTTTCTAATGATCAGTAGTGTTGAGCTCAGCTCACGACAACCTCCACCTCCTGCGTTCAAGCGATTCTCCTGCCTCAGTCTCCCGAGTAGCTGGGACTAGAGGCACACACCACCATAGCCAGCTAATTTTTCTATTTTTAGTAGAGACGGGGTTCACTATATTGGCCAGGCTGGTCTTGAACTCCTGACCTTGTGATTCGCCCGCCTCAGCATCCCAAAGTGCTGGGATCACAGGCATGAGCCACCACGCCCAGCCCGAGCTTTTTTTCATGTTTGTTGGCCACATAAATGTCTTATTTTGAGAAGTGGCTGTTCATATCCCTTGTTCACTTTTTGATAGGGTCTTTTCCTTTTTTATTGTAAATTTGTTTAAGTTTCTTGTAAATTCTAGATATTAGACCTTTGTCAAATGGGTAGATTGGGAAAATATTCTCCCATTCTGTAGACTGTCTGTTCACTCTAATGATCATTTCTTTTGCTGTGCAGAAGCTCTTTAGTTTAATTAGATTCCATTTGTCCATTTTGGCTTTTGTTGCAATTGCTTTTGGCATTTTCATCATGAAGTCTTTGCCCATGCCTATGTCTTGAATGGTATCACCTAGGTTTTCTTCTAGGGTTGTTATGGTTTGGGGTTTTACATTTAAGTCTTTAATCCATCTTGAGTTAACTTTTATACAAGGTATAAGGATGGGGTCCAGTTTCAATTTTCTGCATATGGCTAGCCAGTCTTCCCAGTACCATTTATTGAATAGAAGATCCTTTCCTCATTGCTTGTTTTTGTCAGGTTTGTCAAAGATCAGATGGTTGTAGATGCGTGGTGTTATTTCTGAGGTCCCTGTTCTGTTCGCTGGTCTATATATCTGTTTTGGTACCCGTACCATGCCGTTTTGGTTACTGTAGCCTTGTAGTATAGTCTGAAGTCAGGTAGCATGATGCCTCCAGCTTTGTTCTTTTTACTTAGGATTGTCTTGGCTATATGGGGTCTTCTTTGATTCCATATGAAATTTAAAGTAGTTTTTTCTAATTCTGTGAAGAATGTCAATGGTATTTTAATGCAAATAGCATTGAATCTATAAATTTATTTGGGCAGTATAGCCGTTATTATGATATTGATTCTCCTATCCATGAGGATGGAATGTTTTTCCATTTGTTTGTGTCCTCTCTTATTTCCTTCAGCAGTGCTTTGTAGTACTACTGGAAGAGGTCCTTTACATCCCTTGTTAGCTGTATTCCTAGGTATTTTATTCTCTTTGTAGTAATTGTGAATGGGAGTTCATTCATGATTTGACTCTCTGCTTGTCTACTGTTGGTGTAAAGGAATGCTTGTGATTCTTGCACATTGGTTTTGTATCCTGACCTTGCTGAAGTTGCTTATCAGCTTAAGGAGTTTTGGGGCTGAGATGATGGGGTTTTCTAAAATAGAATCATGTCATTAGCAAACAAAGACAATTTGACTTCCTCTCTTCCTATTTGAATACCCTTTATTTCCTTCTCTTGCCTGATCGCCCTGGCCAGAACTCCCAATACTATGTTGAATAGGAGTGGTGAGGGAGGGCATTCTTGTCTCATACCGGTTTTCAAAGGGAATGCTTCCAGCTTTTGTCCATTCAATATGATACTGGCTGTGGGTTTGTCATAAATAGCTCTTATTATTTTGAGATACGCTCCATCAATACCTAGTTTATTGAGAATTTTTAATGTGAAGCAATGTTGAATTTTATTGAAGGCCTTTTCAGAATCTATTGAGATAATCTTGTGGTTTTTGTCTTTGGTTCTGTTTATGTTATGGATTAGGTTTATTGATTTGCATATATTGAACCAGCCTTGCATCCTAGGGATGAAGCTGACATGATCATGGAGAATATGTATTTTGATGTGCTGCTGGTTTCAGTTTGCCAGTATTTTATTGAGGATTTTTGCGTCGATGTTCATCAAGGATATTGGCCTGAAATTTTCTCTCTTTGTTGTGTCTGTGCCAGGTTTTAGTATCAGAATGATGCTGGCTTCACAAAATGCGTTAGGGAGGAGTCCCTCCTTTTCAGTTGTTTGGAATAGTTTCAGAAGGAATGGTACCAGCTCCTCTTTGTACCTCTGGTAGAATTTGGCTGTGAATCCATCTGAAGTTGAATCCCTGAACAGACCAATAACAAGTTCTGAAATTGAGGCAGGTAGGAATTAATAACCTACCAAGCAATCATCTTTTTCTTTGCATCCTGACTTTTTCCCATCGGTTAATTCTCCCCGTGTTGTGTGGGTATGAGACGGCTGAGTTAGGGATGTTCTTTGTTGAGGTTCTGTGAGTTATACCAATGTGCTAAGCAGCCACTTCAGTACATAGGTAAGTTATTGCTCATCATCCTGGAGTAGGAGTAACTTCCAAGGATACTGCTTCAGTTCAACTCTTTATGTACTAACACAAAGGTGCAGGGCCAGATGTAATCCCAAGATGGGAACATATCCTGTAGTGCTTGCACCAGAACCATGTGGGAAGTGAAGGAGAAATGAATTTTGAAATCAGTGGTACCAGAGGCTCCATTTTTTGTTCTCATGCTAAGACATATAAAATCACAAGAAGCAGACTTTAATCTGATCAATGGTGAATCAAAATAGAAGTTCTCTCTATTGGAATATCCTTGATAGTGCAGTGTATGTAATTATAAATGTGCCAAACAATGAGAGTTATAACAAAACCTTTCCTATCATACCAAAAGCAGAAATTCATAAAGAGGAAGAGATACATTTCAAATAGAATCAAAGATTAGGCACTTAGATTGCTCAATAACCAAATTAATGAAGAGGAATAAACTTTATCAACATATTACAGGATTATATAAAGTTCTAACTGATTTAACATAAAATGGACATAACACAAAATTCTTTACGTATTTATATTAATGACAGATTGATTAATGAGTGTCATTACCTCCAGGGGTATTTGAGTTTAACTAGTTACCACACATGCTCTCGCTCTCTCTCTCTCTCTCTCTCACACACACACACACAAATACAACTCAAAATCCGTAGAAATCTAACAATTCACATATGTAAGAATCTTGATATGGGGCTTGCCCAAATTTGACAACAATCCTTAAAATTAACATGACATTACAAATAATTACATGTGACACCAATTTTTTTTCTGAATTCTGATTAATACAGAACAGATTTCTATCCTCCATGATGGAAGAAAAACTGCAATATATTTTTACTCTTTCTATACCAAATATTATAAAATTAGTGTTATATGTAGGAGTAATCAAACACTATGAAGGCAAAAAATAAATAAATCAGGAATAAAGCATTACAGACAATTATTTTAAATGTTATTTTTTTTCCGAATTTTGTGACGTCTGTCATGTTTCTCAGTTTTCTTAAATTGATGGCTTTTACAGTTTCTTCTCTAATTCTAAATAACCTTTTACTTTTGAAGTGAAATTTTACAATTTTTTTTTCTTAAAGTAGTCCACAAAACTGTGGCAGTTTTGAACCCTATAAAACATGGATTGACACTTAACAGCCAGACATCAGCTCATCCTGCCCCCATCCACCGTGCCTCATCTGAAGATATAATCTCCTTCAGCCCATAGTCTCTGGTGCCCCCAAAGTACTCAATACATATGTGCCCAATGAACAGCCAAGGCTTTTAAAAAATTATTATTAACAAAAATGGAGAGGAAGATATTTCTGACATTTTGTTGAGGAAGTTGCGATGAGAGTGGCTTTGAACTTATAACCCTGAGAGCGGCTGATTTTGCTAACCTTTGGGATAAACTCTGGCCCATGAGCACTAAAGAACACGGCTGCCAGTCGGGGATAATTCAGGATTCTCCACACTCATTTTGCATAAGCCTGCTCTAAAGGGCTCTGAAGAGAGGGACCAGGAGGAAGAAAAAGTTGCAAGTGCACCGCGGAGGTGAGAAGCTGTGAAAACCACCCAGAGCTCCATCAGCAGGTGTGGCCTGAGAGCTGAGAGTCCATTGTCTGGAACCCCTGCTGCCCAAGAGCTCCCTCCTGACTGATCTGGATGCTAAAGTTACATACGGCACTTAGCAGCAACTCAATAAGAATGTGTTGATTGAACAGATAATGCTACCAGTTGAGATATGATTCTTTCCTTCTTGATATCTTACGGTCTTCAAGAATCCTCTACAGTAGAGATGCTAACTTAGGCTCTAGGAAGCCCTGAAATTGTATGTAAAACGTAGGCATGAATGTGTTTTTCTGGGGGAAGCATCTATAGAGTTCATCATATTCTCCACAGTGTTCAAGGCTCCAAAGAAATATCGAATTCTGCTCCATCTGTCCATCTGTCCGTGTCCAGCTAAGGGCACTGCTCCTTCTCCCCAGTCTCCCAGTGCTCAGATGCCAGGGAAGTAGAGGGCTCTGGGGCATACATCGGTGGTAAATAAAGAAGCAAGTACTCCTGGAAAAGATAGTTCTAAACCACCAATGATAGGTGGCAGCACTGCAGAACCAAAAGGGACCTTAGGGATGGGCCTGTGTGATGGAGCCAATGCACCCAGAAATGGGACCTTTGATAAGACAGGTGGGGGAATCTGTCCTCCACCTTCCCTTTATAGAGGAAAAAATACCACAAGACCAAAGTGCTTATTGTATAGCCCGCAGCAGTTCATTCACTGATTTAACCAACATTAGCTGAGACCCTCTTCTATGGTGTGCTGTGTGCTCAGTGCTGGGGACACATAGGCACTGCCCTTGAAGTTCCCAGGGGAGTGGACACATGACATACTGCCCAAGGAATAGGTCTATCATATTCGTCTCTGTATTCTGCAAGCTTCACCCAGTAGTAGGAGTTTAATAAATAGCAACTTCTACTGGCATTATCACACTATTATGTCTCTGGCATTTGAACTTGGACAAAAAGCTTTATCAAATCACACCCTGTCCAGGTATTTGCTGTGTAACCCTGAGCAACTCACATCATCTCCCTGAGATACTATTTCCTCAGATGTAGGATGGGAACATACATCATGGGGGCCTGTGGGGGTTACCGGAGCTAATCCGTGAAAAGAGCTCCACAAGTTATAGTGATTGAAGTTTAAATCATTACCACGTGGCAAAGAGCCCTGGTAAGCACTCTGGTCTCCAGTCTGCCTCCTGGGAAATCTGAAGGGCTGACCAGCTCACCTGTCTCTACCAAACTAGGATCTAAGGAATTAGAAATGGTGGTGCTTAGGTGGGTGCAGAGCAGCATCTAGTGGACTAAAAGGAGAACTGACGAAGTGTCATAATGGCGTCGGGAAGAGAAAGTTTGAAGGCTGGGACAAAGGTTGACAGAGGAGCTGGGAAGGAAGCCTGCACATGCAGCGGGGAGATCAGATGAGGTCCCTTAGAAGTCAACAGGACCTCAAGTCCCCATGTGCTAGCTGAGGGCATCCCTTTTCTTCTCCCAGGCCTCACTGGGTGCTGGGTTTCTGAGTCCTCTGGGCTCAGGGGCCCATATTTCTCAAATTCTGCTCTGTGTCCAGCTGAGGGCACTGACCCCACTGCCACAGTCCCCAGTGCTCAGATGCCAGGGCAGTAGAGGGCTGTGTGCCAGGGCACAGCCAGGGTGTCCTCCACTGCTCTGGGCCACAGGTTGGCAGCTGGGCCCCATATCCCACTAACATCAGGTCTTGGGATGTCTGGCTCTGCGCATTTTTTCTCTGAGCATCCATTCCAACCACATGGATCAGCAAGGAGGGGCACCATGCTGTCCCTTCCCCTTTCTCCATCCTCCTTTTCTCTCCATCATCTTCTGCAGAGGAGATCCCAACAGGAACCCCTCTCAGAGTTATGAAGGGTAAATAAATGGGAGAACTCAAGTAAAGTGCAAAGCAGGTGCACAGCAGTGCTCAGAAAATGGAAGCCACTACTACCATCTGCATCATCACCATCAGGACAGGTGCACAGCAGTGCCTAGGAAATGAAAGCCACCGTAACCATCTGCATCACCACCATCAGGACAGGCACACGGTAGTGAGTGCTCAAGAAATGGAAGCCATTACTGCATCTTCATCATCACCATTAGGACAGGTACACAGCAGTGCTCAAGATAATGGAAGCTGTTACTATCATCCTCATCACCGCCATCAGGACAGGCACACGGTAGTGAGTGCTCAAGAAATGGAAGCCACTATTACCATCTGCATCGTCACCATCAGGACAGGCACATGGTAGTAACTGCTCAAGAAATGGAGCCATTACTATCATCGTCATCATCACCATCAGGACAGGCACACAGTAGTGAGTGCTCAAGAAATGGAAGCTGCTATTACCATCTTCATCATCACCACCAGCATGGGCACACAGCAGTGCTCAAGACAATGAAAGCCAGTGCTACCATCCTCATCATCACCAACATGACAGGCACACAGTGAGTGCTCAAGAAATGGAGCCATTACTGCCATCTTCACCAGCACAATCAATCAGAGGAGAAAAGAGCCCACTATGTCTGAGAAAAGCATTTATATGTTGATAAAAAATTTCCTTGTTATATTTATCATTTACAGTCCATATTAAGAACATTAAAAAGTTAAAATATTGGAGTCAGATGTTAGTTTCATTCCTACGAATTTATTGAAATACAGACAGGTAAATACAATTCTATTTGTCAGTGAAAATATTTTTTAAAATCTTGTCAAGTGTAAATTTTACTAATAGGGTAAGTCCTCACCTAATGTCATTAACAGATTCTTGGAAACTGCAACTTTAAGTGAAACAATGTACTACAACACCAGTGTTACCATAAGCCAATGGATATAAACTAGAGTTAAGTTTCTATAGCATATTTCTGGCCACAAAAACATCACCAAACCTCTAAATGAATACCAAAACATTTCGAATATTAAACATTGAAATAAGTGTGAGCTATACATACACTTAAGAAAGATTAATAAAAACAAGTAGGATAATCACTAACCCCATAATTCCAGTTCAGGGTTGCAGGTGGCCACAGCCTACCCTGGCAGCTCAGGGTACAAGGCAACAAACCACATTGGACAGGACTGCCATCCCCTCACAGAGCACACCCACACCCACACTCACTCAGATGGGGCCATTTTATTTTATTTAGATATTTTTTGAGATAGAGTCCCTCTCTGTCACCCAGGCTGGTGAGCAGTGGCACGATCACAGTTCACTGCAGTCTTGACCTCCCAGGCTCAGGTGATCCTCCCACCTCAGCCTCCCAAGTAGCTGGGACTACAGGGGTGTGCCCCGATAATATTTGTATTCTTTGGAGAGATAGGGTTTCACCATGTTGCCCAGGGTGGTCTTAAACCCTTGGGCTCAAGTGATCCTCCCTCCTTGGTTTCCCAAACTGCTGGGATTACAGGTGTGAGTCACCACATCCAGCTCAGACTGGGCCCATTTAGACATGCCAATTCACCTGAGGTGCACATCTTGGGGATATGAGAGGAAACCAGAGAGCCGGAGAAAACCCACAAACACATGGGGGAAATGTACAGGCTGCACCCAAATGATGGCCCTGGCTGGGAATTGATTTTTCTTTTTCTCACCAACATTATAATGAAACAACATTTTAGCATTATTCGAGGATCTGCTGTACAGTAACTTTAAAGGACTGAAGAGCAGAGAACTAACATTTATTGACTGTCTACTATTTCCAAGAGCTACCATTCCCAGCCACTTTTTAATCATCACCACAACTTTCTAAGGCAAGGATTATTAGTCCCACTGTTGGAGAGAGGCTCAGAGAAGTGAAGTGACTTGTCCAGGGTCACACAGCAAGTGAGAGGACCAGAACTTAAACCTAGGTCTGTCTGAGTTCAGCCCTTCACAAATCACCATGCTGCCTCCCTCTCTTAAAAACACAAAGCAAACAAACAAAAAAAAATTCACTACTTGTCAGGGAAATTGTTGGCAAAAGTAAGACAAGATTGAAGGAAATGTATTCCCCGTCATACTGTAAACCTCCTGACCCCACTGGACAACTTCTTTTGGGGCCTGAGAGCAACAATTGCTTGGATTCCCTTCATCCCCCACAGCAACAGGAGTTGCCAGGATCTGGATTGCTGAAGGATCCAGCCAGAGATCCCAACCATCCCATGTCTGTGCCACCCCTGGTGCAAGGGACAGTGGATTCTCCCAGGCAGGAGCAGAGAACCGCTGGGACTAACGTGCAGACAGAGGAGACATGGATCGTGTGTGTGTGTGTGTGTCTGCCTCTGTGTATATATACATATGTCTGTTTTTCTCCCTCCTTTCCTCCATCCTCTCTCTCTCTCCATTCCTTCCTATCCCTGTCCCTGACCCTGTCCTTCTGCCTCCCTCTCTGACTTCCTCTCCTCTCCCTCTTGCTTCTCTCCCTTCTCACTCTCCCCTTGAACTGCTTCCCAATCTCTGCTTCTCTCTCTACTTGTTGCTCCGTCTTTCCCAAATGTCCTCCCAGTGTCCAGGGCAGATGTCACCTCTCAGTTCCCTAGCTTACACACCCTTATGCACCGTTCCTGCATAGACAGACCAGTATTCATAAATCCTAAGTCTTAGTTCCTGGGAGAGAGGCAAGAGTGGGCCCAGTGTGGGTCAAGGGTCCACCCCAGGTCCTCTCAGCCATGGCACAAACTCGGCTGCCTCCAGGGGACTCTTCATCACTTTCTCCTTCTCCTCTTTCCCATCACATTCCAATGAGCTCTACAACCTGCACAGGACGAAGGCAGGTCAGGACCTGTGTTTTGCCTAGGCTCGAAGCCTGGTTAGGCCCTAGCTCAGTGCATGGACTATGGAGCCAGACCACATGGGTTCAAATCCCACTTCAGCAACTTACTAGCCAGTAACCTGGGCCAGGGGGTTAATCCTTTGAGTGTGTCAGCTCCTCCATCTGCAAAATAGAGATAAGAACAGTACCCGCTCCTCAGAGCTTTTGTGAGGATAAAATGCAAATGAGTATATGCGAGGAACTCAAAACAGGGCCCAGCACACAGAAAGCCCTGTGTTGTTGATCACCATCATCTTTACATGATGAGAGAGGCAGAGCTCAGGCAGCCCCTCAAGAGCCCAGTCAATACCCTTCAGGAACACACGTGCAGTGGAGCAAGTTGGATTTATTACTCCTTGCAGGGAGGGAAAGCACGCACCATGGGGGAACTGTAGGGTGTCAGTTTTAGGTTGGTCATTTGGGGTTAGGTGTCAGTAAGCAGTGGCTCCATAGTGATTGGATGATGTCAGAAGGTGGGGACAATTATACAATCAAGTGTCCCAGCACATCGTACCTAAGGGGAGGCTCCCTCGAGTGAGAATAAAGGTCTAATTGGTAAAGAAGCCGAAGCCACTCAGTCCTCCACAAGGAACAAGGATGTTGGAATTTTGGAAGCTGCACAGGAACCTTGTTTTTATTTCACACTTTACCACAGTCTCAGAGTACCTTGTCTGATGTTGATGTTCTGTGAGGTTATTTATCTCCAATAAAGCGACAATGATAATGGCCTATTTTTGGTCATCAGACCCATTTCTGGATGTCAGGGGCTGATTTTCTTTCTCAGGCCTCATCATTCACACGTACTCATTCAAAAACCATTGAATAAGCGCCTCCCAGATGCCAGGCCTGCAGCAGGCACTGGGGATACAGTGGAGCATAAATGATGCCCCTGGGGGCTCTCGGCCTAGAGGGGAAGCAGGGACAGGAGGGGTGACAGAAAAGGGCAGAGTAACAGAAAAGCACATGGAGTGGAAAGACATCAGCCAGTGAGGAGGTGGGGGCAGCCCATGACATGTGAAGCTGCAGAGCCAAGCCAGGGCTAGAACTCTAGGCCCAGTAGACTATGCTGAAGCTTTTCATAGCATGTGGCTTACAAACACACAAACACACACACATACACACACACGAGATAAAAGAAATAAGAAAAGCATTCAATAATTTTGAGTATACAATTATTGGGCCAGGCATGGATGGTGCACACCCGTAATCCCAGTGCTTTGGGAGGCCAAGGTAGGAAGATTACTTGAGGCCAGGAGTCTGAGAACAGGCAACACGGCAAGACCCTGTCTCTACAAAAAAAAAAATTTTTTTTTAAATTATCCAGGCATGGTGGCACACGCTCATAGTCCTAGCTACTCAGGAGGCTGAAGTGGGAAGATCACTTCAGCCCAGGAGTTTGGGGTTACAGTGAGCTATGATGGTGCCACTGCACTTCAGATTGTGTGACAGTGCAACACCCTGTCTCTTAAAACAAAAGCAAAAACAAAACCACAATACGATATTCTTATACTGTGTAGATCATAGAAGCTATGACATAGATATAAGATTGACCTAGCACAGTGCAGGGGCTGGAGCACCGACACCCCGTGCAGCTGAAAATCCTCATATAACTTTTGACTACATTTTTGGAAACGTACCAGCTAATAGCCTACTATTGACTGGAAGCCTATTGATACTATAAATAATCAATTAACACATATTTTGTATGGTATATGTATTATATACTGTATTCTCACAATAAAGTAAGCTAGAAAAAAGAAAACGTTAAAATCATAAGGAAGAAAAAATATATTTACTATTCATTAAGTGGAAATGGATCATCATAAAGGTATACTAACATATCTAAAATGCATTGTTTAAAAATAGATTATCAAGGAACATGTAAAAAATACTCCAGGTTTTTAAAAATATGAATATACATACCACTAATGTCCAAGTCAATGGGAATTACATTGGAATATACACACTACTAATACCCAAGTCAATTTTCCCAATGCAAAAAAAAAAAAATAATAAAGACGTCCCAGTGAGTGAACAGAAATGCTGGGGTTGTCCTGATTATATAAGCTTTTAGGGAAAACAAATATGTACTTATAATATCAGTTTAGATGCAACTATCTATCTATATGATATATTTTATGAGTATTGTTGGTTCCTTTCACATTAGAAACCTTTTTTTTTTTTTTGAGGCAGAGTTTCACTCTCTTGCCCAGGCTGGAGCGCGGTGTAGCGATCTCAGCTCACTGCAACCTCCACCTCCTGGGGTCAAGCAATTCTCCTGCCTCAGCTTCCCAAGTAGCTGGGATTACAGGCACATGCCACCACACCGGCTAATTTTTGTATTTTTAGTAGAGATGGGGTTTCATCATGTTGGCCAGGCTGGTCTCAAACTCCTGACCTCAGATGATCTACCTGCCTCGGCCTCCCAAAGTGCTGGGATTACAGGCGTGAGCCACCACACCCAGCTGGAAAACAATTTAGTTTTTTTTACAGAGACAGCCAGTCTTATATTTATTTATTTTTAATTTCAACTTTTATTTTAGATACAGGGGGCATATGTGCAGATTGTGACATGGGTACATTGCACCCAGGTAGTGAGCCTAGTACCCAACTGGTACTTTTCCAACCCTCATCCCCCTCCTTCCCTCCCTCCCTCCGCACTCTAGTAGTCTGCAGTATCCATTGTTCCCATGTTTATGTCCACGGATGCTCCATGTTTAGCTCCCACTTATAAGTGAGAACATGCGGTATTTGGTTAGAAAACAATTTTTTAACTCAAATTCTTCACAAGTATCTCCGACAGCAATGCCTTTCTCTTCTCTAAAGCGAGTTTGGCATCTTCAAAGCCAGTTTTCCAGGGCTTCACATCTTTTCTTTCGTCTAAGCGGAGGGAGAAACAGAAGCCTTGAATCAGGAAACTCTTGACCACGGCGAGGGATTCATGTGGCATTAGGACATTTTTAAATTAATCCTTTAAGTGTGAAACCTCCACAATGTCAATGTGAGAGTCTTCTTTTAAGTAACTGTAAAAACACTGTATACATCCCCATCCATGCTTGTAAGTGTAAGGTCATCTTCCAAGGAATAATTGCGAAGTCTGAGTCCAATTTCTTTAGCACTTGTTTTCCTGGTTTCCTGGGACACCTCTTTAGGTCCCAATATTCATGTTAATGGAGGTCCTTTAAGGCCTAAGCGTCTGCTCTAAACTCCCCTTTGCAACTCAAAATGAAGTTGAGAGAAACCCTTACCCTGTGAACAACTTTTTAAGGACTCATTCTCTTTCCTATGGGATAATGAGGAGGGAGCTCATGTAGACATAAGACATGAAGGAGGCCAACTCACATACAAATGGTCAGGGCCCCTGGGTTTGGGGATTATTTTTATGGAATGGTTCCATTTAGTTCATTTCGTGCATCTGCAACTTCCACACTTTCTACTATGAACATTCAATGCTTACATAATAAAGGAGAAAAACACCAAATAATGGTTGTATTTGCCATTTCTTTTAGAAAATAAAGAGTTAGTCTCAGCCTCCAGGACCCCTCAGGCTCAGCCCAAGCTTCCCATCCCTGACCCCAGGCAGTCAGCACCTCCTAATCCCAGTGAGAGGTGAAGCCAACTGGACTTCCTGGGTGCAGTGGGGAGGTGGAGAACTTTTCTGTCTAACTAGAGGATTGTAAATGCACCAATTAGCACTGTGTCTAGCTAAAGGTTTGTAAACTCACCAAACAGCACTCTGTAAAAACACACCAATCAGCACTCTGTGTCTAGCTAAAGGTTTGTAAATGCACCAATCAGCGCTCTGTAAAATGAACCAATCAGCACTGTAAAATGGACCAATTGGCACCCTGTAAAATGGACCAATCAGCAGGATGTGTGTGCAGCCAAATAAGGGAATAAAAGCTGGCCACCCAGGAGCCAGCAATGGCAATCTGCTCGGGTTCCCTTCCACACTGTGGAAGGCTTGTTCTTTCACTCTTCACAATAAATCTTGCTGCTGCTCACTCTTGGGGTCCACACTAACTTTAAGAGCTATAACACTCACTGCCAAGGTCTGCGGTTGCACTCCTGAAGTCAGCAAGACCAGGCACCCACCCAAAGGAAGAAACTCCAGACACATCTGAACATCTGAAGGAACAAACTCTGGACACATTGTCTTTAAGAACTGTAACACTCACCGCCAGGGTCGACAGCTTTATTCTTGAAGTCAGCAAGACCAAGAGCCCACCAGAAGGAACCAATTCCGGACATGCCAGGGGCAGATATTATACTATCTAGTTCCTGTAGGGGGCAGTGTCCCCTCATGCAGCAAAGATTCAGAATGGAGGGCTGTTTGCAGAAAAAGAAGATAAAATTCATGATATTTTAACTAAAATAAGGGTAAAAAGTTCATACTCAGCCTATAAAGTGCGCATTCACAAGTGTTGGACAGGCATAAAGATCTCAGGTAATCTGCCTGACATCACCCAAGTAATTAATAACAGGTCTTGGGTACAGAAGACAAGCCGGATTTTAGTCTAAGCCACAAGTGTTACAATTTCACCAAATTTTGCCACAGTAAAAAAAATAACCCCAAGCAGTAACCTTATTTCTAATGGTTGTAACAGGGCTTAGTTTACACCAATGTCACTTCCTCTAAAACAAATTAATATTTAATGAGACAAAGCCACAGAAACAGTATGATAGGCTGAGAAAAATCCTTGAGACTCCTCCAAAAAGCAACACTTCAGGTACACATAATAATTTGTAAAGCAATATAGTCTATACTAATTCTGAAAGACAAGTAAATATATATATGTACATATGTATACATGTACATGAAGTGGCACTCACTTAATAGAAATATAAACCAAATAATAAGATCTAGTTAGATAAGAACTGCACACAGGTCTCCTTTAGATGGTAAAAGTGAAACTCAAAGTTTCCCATGGTTTTTTGCAAATGCAAAGACACACTCATAGAGCCTTTGTGAATTTGGGAGTTGAAGGGAACTGTCTGATCTCAGATGAAGATTAGCCATTCAAAAGTTTATTTTGATTGTTTTAACTAAATTGCTCCATTTCTTTTAAGAAAAAAGTGCCTTAAATTTATCCTTCAGTCTATTAACAGGGGAATAAAAACTCTTAACTCCAAAACAGATAATGGCGTTCTAGTGTATGATCTTGATTGACAAGCTGTGGCTGTCTTAGCTGTTCACCATAAAACTCAACATGAAAATACCAACTTTCTAAATGTCCTTTGCTCTCATTGAATGAATTAACTAAAAAATAATGGAATGCTATTGGCATTAAGTTCAAAGCCTACTCCAAAATCATCAAGTTCACTTGTAACAGTCTACTGTACTAATTGGCCTCTTAGCAATTCCTTCAGCAGAAGTATTAAAGAATGCGAGTGGAAAATAAAATTCAACTTAATTAGAAGATTCTCCTTGCATTTTGATCATCAGCATTGCCAATAAGAAGGTGCATGGGAAACGTACCAAACCTTTTCCCCCAAAACATCCTTTCCCCAATTTCTGTAACAAGATGGTTTTATTGTGTCATGTTATAACAACTCAGTCAAGAAAGTAAAAATCAGAGTTTAAAGAAAGGGCTCAATGACTAAAAGAGAGGTACTGAGAGGAAGACTTACTCTGGAGGCTGCAGCCTACAATTTTCAGATATTGCCTCACAGGTGAAAACATACTTGGAGTATCTTGGAGTGAAAAATACAACAGAGTTGAAAGTTTTCCAAAGAAAAACACATCAAAATTCAATGGGAGACCTAGCTACGGGCTGCTCCCCTCGCCAGCCCGCGCCCCACATAGCTGCCGCCCCGGCGGGACCTGTGGAGCTGGCCTTCGCCGAGTTGGCGCCGGCTTGACTGTCGCGCAGCCAGCAGTTCCGCAGCAGGGTGGGCGGGCGCGGCAGGCGTGGTTGGGCGCGGCAGGCGTGGCTGGGCGCGGCAGGCGTGGCTGGGCGCGGCAGGCGTGGTTGGGCGTGGGTTGCGCGCTGTTCGGCGGTCCACTCTCTTTCCTGCTGCAGGTGTACGAGCCCCCGCCAGGCCACCCCGACTCCTTCCACCGCGGCATCTTCTGCTTCTGCTGCGGCAAGCCGCCGTGCTATGCCAGCCTACGAGTTTCTAGGAATCAGCTACTCAGGAAAAATGATTTTTATTCATATGGGTCACCTTCTGAGAATCCTCCCCCAGAAACAGGAGAATTGGTGTATCTCCAACTTAAGTCTGGTGCTCATCTCTGCAGGTTTTGTGGCTGTTTAGGCTCCAAAACTTGCTCTAGATGCCACAAAGCGTATTAATGCGGCAAGGAGTATCAGACTCTAGACCGGAGATTGGGACATAAGCAGGCTTGTGCACAACCAGATCATCTGAACCTTACAACTCCAGACCACAACTTCCTTTTTCCAGAATTTGAAATTGTAATAGAAACAGAAGATGAGATTATGCCTGAGGTTGTGGAAAAGGAAGATTATTCAGAGATTTTAGGGAGCATGGTTAAGCAGTTCCAGGACTTCATTCATTAAGTGGTTCAACTTCATGCTGGGAAGAAAGGTCTCAATGTATCCAGAAGAGAGGTACTGAGAGGAAGACTCGCTTTGGAGGCTGTAGCCTACAATTTTCAGATATTGCCTCAGGCGAAAATATACTTCCTGGACTTTGTTTCCTGACATATATCACGTGTGTTTTGCTCCCTATAAAGACAAAGGGGTGCGGTATCCAGGTGGTCCCACGAGTAGGGCTACACAAGATGCTGGAGGTTTGGTAAGTTCCTCTGGGTCCCAGATATGTTTCTCAGGTCGGGATAGTGTGAGTGCCTAGCACAGTGTCGGGCATGCAGAAGGACCCCTTTAAAGTATCTCTTTCATCTGGCCAGTTTTAGATACACAATTTTGTCAGTTTCTCTACAGTGCATACTCTTGGGTAGTGCCTGTGCTGACCAAGTATCTTAGAGGCTTATTTTATTACAGTAGCCAACATTTCTCCAGCACTCACCTTATATAAAGGACTGTTTATGCATGAGCTCATTAAAATCCTGAGAGTAGACCAGTAAGTCAGAAACTCTGCCCCATTTTGAAGGTGAGGAAATTAAGGTTCTGGGTATAACTTGCTTTGGTCACATAATGTTAAGTTTTACAATTTGAGCCTTGAACCATACACAAAACCACTACAAAATTAGATTTATAGACTCAAAATGAAAACGTCAGCTTACTGGTTTCTAGTTCACACCGGTCATATATTCCAAAACGTGTTTGAGTCTTACTCTATGCCTGAACTTGTGCTTGATAATAGGGATATAATGGGAAGCGACCCTCCAGTGGTCAGATGCTCACAGTCCCGTGGAGGACCCCAAATAATACTTAGAGAAGATAAATTCCATGTGATGACTGATAAGAGTACAATACAGGTGTCATGGGAGCACGTGACATCACTGAGGACTGCCTGGAAGGGGCCACACGCATGTTCATACCAATACGTTGAAAAGGGTAAGGAATAAAAATGCATTCCTTTAGGAGAAGGAGGAGCCTAGAATAGGAGGATCAAGGATGAAAACTGGACTTCAAATATGCCTTGTTTGTGTAAATGTGACTTCGGAACTGTGTGAGTATTTTAAGATAGTAAAATCAGTTGTAAAATAAGTTTTAAGAAGCAGTCCCTAACCATCAAAAGTGAAAAACTCTTGATGTAGTCATATGACCACACTAAGAACTCTTCTAGGTGACTTCAAAACATCGGGCAGTACATCTCTAGTGGAATATACCCTGAGAATGAAAAGAACGTAACAATTTTAGGATTTTTCAATAAACATGTTATTACTAGACTGTTGCTGTTATTTGGAGATGGTTGTGCATGTATTGGGGGATAAAACAAATGAGTAATTATGTTGGTGTTACTGAGAACTGAGGTGTTGGGCATGGGAGGAAGATCATGTTGATTGTGTCTACATACCATTTCTCTCTAAAAGGAACTTCAGGCTCTTTGGAGAGGTGGTTGATTCCAGAACTGGGTCAGGAAATGTTCAAATAATGTGGGAACATGGTCACATCAACATGGTCATATCAAAGATTAAGGAAGCTCACAAGGATTACTAGGGCCATGTCAGAAGAACTCAAGCAACATGAAAAGGCTCCTGTTGGCAAAAGATGGACAGTTTGCACATCCACAAGGACACTAACTGCATCAGATATGTCTAATGGGTTCAAAATAATTCTTTTTTTTTTTTTTTTTTTTTTTGAGACGGAGTCTTGCTCTGTCGCCCAGGCTAGAGTGCAGTGGCCGGATCTCAGCTCACTGCAAGCTCCGCCTCCCGGGTTTACACCATTCTCCTGCCTCAGCCTCCCGAGTTGCTGGGACTACAGGCGCCCGCCACCTCGCCCAGCTAGTTTTTTGTATTTTTAGTAGAGACGAGGTTTCACCGTGTTAGCCGGGATGGTCTCGATCTCCTGACCTCGTGATCCGCCCGTCTCGGCCTCCCAAAGTGCTGGGATTACAGGCTTGAGCCACCACGCCCGGCCCAAAATAATTCTTAAAAAAACTCAGTAATCATCTTTGTAGGATACTTGGAAACAGATTCATTATTTTCAAATGGATAAATAAAAGGAAAGAGTTTGCCTTCTAGGGGTACATAACTTAATTATGAATGAAGTGATATGTGTGGGACTTACTTCAGAGTAATTGAGTTGGAAGTGGCAAAGAAAGAAAACACTGGACTTGGTAGTGTTGAAGCTGATTAATGGTACGTGGGGGCTCATTATACTATTTCCACTTTTGTATGGTCAAGATTTTCCAAAATAAAAGGAGAATTAAAAGAAAAAAATTCAATGGGAAACAATCCTTGAACAGAAATCACTTCACTGTAACCACTCTCAGAATCACATGGCCCATGATGATGAGATGTACCCTTAATATATGGGGCTCAGGCTCAGGAGGGAGCTGAGTGTTTTTAAGCAGAGTGGAAACAGCTGTCGTGCAACTTAACATCTGCATCCTCACCAGCACTGAGTCCTTATCATGGGAGCTCAGGACTCACCAAACTCATATTTCTCCTAAAAGCCAATGTATCAGTCTATTCTGACATTGCTATAAGGAGCTACCCAAGACTGAGTAATTGATAAAGAAAAGAGGTTTAATTGGCTCATGATTCTACAGGCTGTACAGGAAGCATGGCTGGGGAGGCCTCAGGAAACTTACAACATGGTGGAAGGTGAAAGGGAAGCAGGGTTGTCTCACATGGCAGGAGCAGGAGAAAGAGAGAGAAGGGAGAGGTGCTACACACTTTTAAACAACCAGATCTCATGAGAACTCACTATCAAAAGAACAGCAAGGGGGAAATCCACCCCACCATCCAATCTCCTCCCACCAGGTCTCTCCTCCAACACTGGGGATCACAATTCGACATGAGATTTAGACAGGGACACAAATCCAAATCACATCAGCTAACTAGAAAAAACAACTGTTTCTAAGCCCTCTTCGTAGGTTTTTTTCTTCATTACTTGCAATTCCAGAATTTGCTAATAAAATAAGTGCAGATTTTGATCTGCGGTATTCATGATTGGTCAGCAAATGCTCAGAATTCCTGTCTAATCTCCCACCTTGGAGCAGGCTCTCTGGGAGGATAAAGGAAGGAAGGAGGAGGGCGTGGAAGCCCACTGAGGTTGAAGAACCCGCAGAACCACTTTCAGTAAAGACCCTTTATTTCTGCCACTTGTTAATACTGTTTAGTAAATCCTATGCTGAATCCTGTGTCCAGACTTGAAATCTGTATTTGTTTTGAAATACTTTCTTGTGCTCTCATCTCATTTGCTATTGGAAAAGAACAAGAAGTCTCAACCTTCATGACTTCATAAGAAAGAGAACATTATCTCACAAATTTCCACCCAATTAAAAATATAATTGTTTTTACAACTTTACTTTGGAGCACAAACGGAACTGTTTTAAAACTGTATTCTCCTCTTATGAAAAATGGATGATTCTGGATTAAATTGTACAATTCCTCTGCCTACCTGTGCTCACAACATCATTATGGTAACCTTTTTCATTCATAGAGGGCACACCCAGAACAGATGTCATCATTGTCTAATGATTTCCTGCTAGAGAAAAACGAATGAGTTTAACAAGTCATGTGGAACTCAACCTTACCTACATCAGAATTTAATGGCCCCATCAATCCAACAATACTTGGTGAGTGGTCAATCTCTAAAGTCAATCAATTTTGAAAAAAAATAGAGAGATTACCAGAAGGTGTCTAACAGAATGGAAGGTCAAATTTCTTATCTAGTGCAGAGGGAGCACAAGGAACACTCCTCCCCCACTCACTTGTGTGATTATGGCAACAAATCTGGGATTGACAGCACAAAAGGAACTATCCTAGGTCACACGAGAAACCTGGATGTCATCATAGCACTGGTCATTTTTCACTGCTAGACCAAATATATTCCAAAACTTGCTCTACAGTACTGCTCCCTCATGTGTCTGCAGAAGAGCAAGAATTATGTCAGAACTGCACAAACTCAAAGCTTTACTTTCATAAATGAAAAGCTGCAACCAGAAAAAACAAAATGGTATGATACTCTGTCTGCTCTTCTAAGAAGCAGCCAAATTGCAATCCAAATTTCCTTTAATGGCATATACCCAGAGAAAACTGCAAAATACATCAGTGGCAGAATTATACAGAAATGAAAAATTCCTGATTCGGAATCCAGAAACAGCTCATCATTTTTAATTGCAGGAGAAAGACTGGGGGAAGAATAAAAGCAAACTAGATTTCGGGAGCTTTCACAGCAATGATAACCACTGCAACCTTGTCCTTTGGTAGATAAGAAAACTCTAAAGGTAAGAAGCTCTGGTAGATGTGAAGCTGAAGAAAGCCCCCAGACAATTTATGGTTTTGTGGCTTTGTCCTCAGACTGCCAAGGTAAGTTTTCAGTTTTTAACCATTTCCCCCAGACATCAGCACTCCGATGAGCACTGTGTCCATACACCAATGTCTCCACATGAAAAATTACAGTTAGTGGGGATTCAAAAGAAACACAAGCAACCACCCTTGTCTTCCAGAACCTTCCACTCTCCTCCTGCACAGGAATTCTGACACAGCCTGTCTGTCCTACCCATTTCCTACAAGGCTGCATGTCCTCAGACAATTAGGCCCAGGGATAATCCCTTACAAACTGATATCTCTCCTTTAATCCACACTTAACTTCCAAAATCCATTTCAAATTTCAGTCTCTCTTCTTTTATCCACTGCTGTATTTTTTAGGCAATTTCTCTTCTCTATTTTTAGAATAAAAATTTAAAAATAACTCCGATCTTAATTGTTTTTAAAAAATAATGCAAAAGTCAGATTCCTTTTGGCTTTGGAACAGGGCCCTTTGCATTACTTAATTCTACATAGGAATGTTCATATTAAAGCAATACTGAGACTCATTTTCATAGCACAGTAGTGATACATGACTTTGGCTGACTTATTTGGCTTTTACCCAAAAAAGGCATTTTTTTAAAAAAAAAGCTGGGCATGGTGGCTCATGCCTGTAATCTCAGCATTTTGGGAGGACAAGACAAGAAGATTGCTTGAGCCCAGGAGTTCAAGGTTGCAGTGAGCTCTGATAGCGCCACTGCATTCCAGCCTGGGTGACAGACTGAGACCCTGCCACTAAAAAACAAAACAAAAGCCAGGCTTTTTTGTTTGTTTGTCTGTGCCTGAGTGTTTGTTTCAATTTCAGGTGATATTGAAAGAAAGAAATAGAGAAAGAAAGAGAGAGAGAGAAAGAAAGAAAGAAAGGAAGGAAGGAAGGAAGGAAGGAAGGAAGGGAGGGAGGGAGGGAGGGAGGGAGGGAGAGAGAGGGGAAGAGAAGAGAAGAGAAGAGAAGGAGGAGGAGGAAGCGAAAAAATTAGAAAATCTCTTGAGACAAATGAAAACAAAATCACAACATACCAGATGTTTGGAATCCAGCAAAAACAGTGCTAAGAAAGCAGTTTATAGCTGTAAATGCTTACATTATAAAATAAAAAAGGTTTCCAATCAATAACCTAACTGTATACATTAAGGAGCTAAAAAAATTAACAAACTAAAACCAGAGGTAGCAGAGGGAACAAAACATTAAAATTTAAAACAGAGATAAAATAGAGAATAGAAAAGTATTAGGGAAATCTGGTTGGGCACAATGGCTCATACCTATAATCGTGGAACTTTGGAAGGCTGAGGTGGGTGGACTGCTTGAGTTGAGGAGTTCGAGCCCAGCCTGGGCAACATGGTGAAACTCATTCTCTACAGAAAAAAAAAATGCAAAAATTATCCAGACATGGTGGCACACACCTGTAGTTCCAGCTACTCAGGAGACTGAGGTGGAAGGGTTTCTTGAGCCTGGAAGGTCAAGGCTGCAGTGAGCTGAGATCACAGCACTGCACTCCAGCCTGTGTAACAGAGTGAGACCCTGGAAAAGAAAAGAAAAGAAAGAGAAGAGAGAAGGGAGGAAGGGGAAAGAGAAAAGAAAATCAACAAAACCAAGAGTTGGTTCTTTGAAAAACCGACAAAATTGACAAGCTTTTTGCTAGAATGACTAATAAAAAAAGAGAGAGAAAGCTCAAATTACTAAAGTCAGAAATGAAATTGGGGACATTACTGCTGATTTTACAGAAATGAAAAAGGATTATAGGAGAGACCATGAACAACTGTATGCCAAGAAATTGGATAACTTAGATGAAATGGAAAAATTTCTAGAAATACAAAACCCAGTAAGACGTAATCATCAAGAAACAGAAAATCTGGGCTGGGTGCGGTGGCTTACGCCTGTAATCCCAGCACTTTGGGAAGCTGAGGTGGGCGGATCACAAGGTCAGGAGATCAAGACCATCCTGGCTAATACAGTGAAACCCCATCTCTACTAAAAATACAAAAAATTAGCCGGGCATGGTGGCAGGCACCTGTAGTCCCAGCTACTCAGGAGGCTGAGGCAGGAGAATGGCATGAACCCAGGAAGTGGATGTTGCAGTGAGCCAAGATCTTGCCACTGCACTCCAGCCTGGGCTACAGAGCGAGACTCCATTCCAAAAAAAAAAAAATTATATATATATATATATATAACTAGTAAGAATATTGAACAATTTTTTTAAAAAAACCTCCCAATTAAAAAAAGTCCTGGACCAGAAAGCTACAGTGATGAATTTTACCAAACATTTAAGAATTGATACCAACCCTCAAACTCTTCCAAAAATAGTTGAAGAGAAGGGAACACTTCCTAACTCATTTTATGAAGCCATCATTACCCCGATATGAAAACCAGACAAAGACCCTACAAGAAGAGGAAACTATACACCAATATCTCTTAAGAATATTGATGAAGAGATTATTAACAAAACACTAGTAAACAGAATATTCTGTAGCATGTTAAAAAGATCATACTCTAAGACCAATTGGGATTTATTCCTGGAATGCAAGAATGGTTCAATATATTTAGATCAATCATTATAATACACTACATTAACAGAAAGAAGGAAAAAGTTATCATATGAATGCAATAAAAGCCATATATTCACTTGATCTTAGCCAAAAGACTGAAAAGTGATAAAAGATTTATATTTAAAAATCCACAGCCAGCATCATACTTAATGGTGAAAGACTAAAAGTGTTTCCTCTAAGATCAGGAACAAGAAAAGATGCCAGCTCTCACCACTTCTATTTAACATAGTACTGGAAGTCCTAGTGAGGTCAATTAGGCAGGTAAAAGATATAAAAGCCATCCAAACTGGAAAGGAAAAAGTAAAATTATTTGTTTGTAGGTGTCACAATCTTAGGTGTAGAAAACTCTAAAGAATCCATAGACCAAAAAACCCTGTTAGAACTAATAAATGAATTCAGTAAAATTGCTATATACAAAGTCAACACATAAGAGTCCACTGTGTTTTTATTTCCCAACAATGAAAAATCTAAAAAGGAAATCAAAAACACATTTCCATTGACAACAGTATCAAAAAGAATAAAATAGGAATAAGCTTGACTAATGAGGCAATAGACTTGTATGCTAATAACTACAAAATGTTGCTGAAAGAAATTAAAGACAATACAAGTAAATGAAAAGACAGCTATGTTAGTGGAGTGGAAAGTTTCATATTGTTAAGATGTAGGTAGTACCCAAAATGATCTATAGATTCAATGCAATCTCTATTTTAGTTTCAATGAAAATTTTTGAGGAAATAGAAAAATCCATCCTGAAATTCATCCTTAAATATCATTCACCTAGATGAATGCTCAACTAACTAGATTAGTGCTCAACATCACTAATTAGAGAAATACAAGTGAAAATCATACCGAGGTATCACTTCATACCCATTAAGATATCACTTCATACCCATTAAGATATCACTTCATACCCATTAAGATATCACGTCATACCCATTAAGATAGCTACTTAAAAAAAAAGAAAGCAGAAATTAGCAAATGTTGGGGGGATGTGGAGAAATTGAAACCCTGTGTATTGCTGGTGGAAATGTAAATTTGTTAAGCTTCTGTTTAAAGCAGTATAGTGGGTCCTCAAAAAATTAAAAATGGAATTATCATATGATTCAGCAATTCTACGTCTGGATATATCTCCAAAAGAATTGAAAACAAGGATTCAAACAGGTATTTATTTGTACACTCACATTTATAGCAGTATTATTCACAACAGCCAAAATAAAAGGAAAGCTAACCAATTGTCCATCAGCTATGAATAGACAATAAAATGTGACATATACATACAATGTAACATTAATCAGCCTCAATAAGGAAATAAATTCTGTCATATGCTATAACATGGATGAACCTTTAAGACATTATGCTAAGTAAAATAAGTCAGTCACAAAAGGAAAAATGCTGTATTTCACTCCTGTGAGGTACCTAGAGTGGTCAAATTCACAGAGACAAAGTAGAATAGTAGTTGTCAGGGACTTTCACTGTGGAGAGCGAAGTATCATTCACCTAGATGAGCACATGTCCAAGAAAATGTTAGATATCCTATGCCATGGTAGTGAAAAGTTATCTTTTCAATTTGGGATATGCTAGTATTTATCAATTTTCTCTATGTTTAAACACTCATGCACTTTCACTGTAAGTAAGAGGTATTGTTTCTCTGCAATGTAGAAAATCACAAAATCCATTTTGTCACATCCAAACATTTATTTAATTCATAACTTCCATAACACACTAAGTTGATCTTACAGAAATAAAAACATTTAGAAATTGATCTGGGAGTTTAGGACACAGTTGTAGAAACAGAAATAGAAACGTAAGACCAAAAGAGGATGACTATGATATATTTAATGTCACTTATTTTCTAATTAATTTACTTCTGCTCATGATTAATAAAATGGCCTGTAATTTGTCTGTGATTACTTTGTAGAACATGCATGCTAAGAGAAAATGTTGTAGATATGAGTACAAAGTACTTCTCGATGAAAGCTATTTGTTTGCTTGGTTTTATTGGTCTATCCTGGGTTATGCTGGTGGAGTGAGATGCTCAGATTCACAAATAGGATAAGATACTGAAGGAGCCTTGCTCACCATTATTTGGATTTGGAGAAGAAAAGAATGGGCACAGTGGCTGGGAAGCAGAGGCAGTGGTTGATGTAAAGATATGAGATCCATTGCCGGTCACAGTGGCTCACACCTGCAACCCCAGCACTTTGGGAGGCCGAGGCGGGTGGACACAAGGTTGGGAGATCGAGACCCCGTCTCTACTAAAAAAAAAAAATAGCGGGGTGTGGTAGCACACGCCTGTAGTCCCAGCTACTTGGGAGGCTGAGGCAGGAGAATTGCTTGAACTCGGGAGGCAGAGGTTGCAGTGAGCTGAGATCACACCATTGCACTCCAGCCTGGGCAACAGCACGAAACTCCGTCTCAAAAAAAAGATATGGGATCCATCACTAAGATAACAACAAATAATGTTTGCAACACCAGTATCCAGCAAAATCCCTGCTTTGTGTAACCAGGGATTCACCCACAGTGCAGTCAGAAGGAGAGTGCCGGCTGAGAAGCACCTTGCCTTTCTCAAACCCAGTGTCCAAAATTCAAGTTCTGTAGACAGTTTGATCTCTTGTCGCTGGTGAAGAGATTCTTTGCAAGCTCCTAGGTCTGATTCTGTGCTTGTTCCCAAATCTTCCTCCTAATAATGGCAACTGGAAGTGAACTGAGGGGAGCCCAAACTCTGAAGGTCAATCTCAGCATGCTCTTTCAGCTTCTGTTCCGTATGCTCACGTTGGACACTCTGCAGGTCATCAGAAATGACAAGGATCTCATCAGCTGCGTCAATATCCAAGGTCATATCTACTGTGGAAGAAAAAAATCAACCTCTCAGCAAGTGGGCAGTACATCTATTGCATTCAAACCCAAAGCAGCCACCATTTATTCTATGACACATCGTAATAGACACTAGGAACAGAGAGAGATGCGGGAAGACTGTGCACATTCGAATGAGTCTGTGTTCAGGAATCTGGTAGGTATAGGCTGGCATGCTGACAGTAATGGCACATTACACAGGCAGCTGAGTTCTGATAATTCACTCTAAATATATACATTCCACCAAATTGGGTCACAAAAATTACTCAGAGTTAAATTGCAATATTGAATTGGGCATTATTTCCTTTAGTGCCTGCTACATGTGGTTAGCACATGATGTAGTGCTCTGGGCCAGAATTCACAACCAAATCTACATCTACAGGATCAATAACCACATGCACTTTTATCACTGTTTGCTTGGGGGCATTAGCCCTGGAATAAATTCATTGATCATAATGGTTGCCAAGACTCATTGTGGGTTATTGAAAATCACCAGAGTGCTTCTAAACATTGCAGGGTAATGAGCCTCACAGCCAGAAAGAAGCTCAGATGCAGCTGATGCCAGGCCCTTGCTATTCAGTATGTGGCTGGGAACCAGCTGCAACAGCATCATCTGGGCACCTGGGAGAGAAATGTAGATTTGCAGGCCAGCCTAGAGCTGCAGAATCAGAATCTGCATTTTAACAAGTCCCGCAGGAATCTAATGCATAAAAGTTTGAAAAGCCATGATCCGGCCTAGTGTTCCCAATAGAAACATAATGCCAACCACGTGTATAATATTAAAGTTTCTGGTAGCCACGTTATCAAACATAAAAAGAAACAGGTGAATAATTTTAATAATTTTTTTTTAATTTAACTTGATCAAAAATATTCTCTTTCCATATGTGGCTCTAGCCACATTTCAAGTTGTTAATGGTTACAGTGGCTATTATGTTGGACAGCACAGGTACAGGGCATGACCTAAACATTCAACTTTCTTCGAAAAATCCAGGTAGTTCTAATCCTTACTCAGGAGAGAGAACTAGTGTTGCTTAAAGAGCGTAAGAACATTAGGTGCCAAAATTCAGCTGACTCCTATATTTAATGGAGAGCATTTTTCACTGTTGGCTTTTCTGGGGCCTTCGTGGGGAGGGCTCCAGTTACCTAACCTTGGAACTTCAGCATCTTTGAGGTCAGGCATAGAATAGCTTTCAGCTGGGCTCCAGTTCCTTGATCTTGGAAATCAGCTTCCCCAGGTGTTGATTTGTCTTGATCTAATTCTTTTGAGAAACTATTGAGCAGAAAGTGCACAATAAACTCTCCTTTCGAGATTCTGTCTTCAGTAAGTTGAAGCAATGGAGGCAGAAGATGTAGCCACATTACAAGACCGATAGGACATCTGCTTGCTTCTTAAAAGTGTGCAGCCTTTGCTGCTGCTGCTGGAGTGAAATATACATAATAGTAATGGAGATCCAGGAGATGAAAGAACTGGGGCTATTTCATCTTCGCATGCATAGAGATATTACATACCATCCCTAGCACAAGGCAAGGGCTAAGGACTCTCTCTCTCTCTCATATGTATATGAATATATGTGAATGGCCCTGGTCTTCTGAATTTGAAATTCTAGTTGAAATAAAGGGTGTGATCTGTCACTTGGCTTGGAGTTGAGATTGTGAAAGGGAACGGAACTGGACTAAACAGGAGCTGCCAACCACATGTGGCTCTTGTCACCTGCAATGAGGCTTATCTACAGTGAGACATGCTTTGAGTGTGAAATATGCCCCAGATTTTGAAGACATGATCAGAAAAATGTCTCATTAGTAAGGTGAAAATTAATTTACATGTTAAAATGATAATCCTTTGGATATTAAAATTAATGTATCTTGTTTCTTGTTACATTTTTTAACTTGGCTATCAGGAAATACATAGCTACATATATGAATTACATTATTTTGTCTGAGACATCCCTAGCCTAGACTCAGAGCCCCTCCAACTCTTCATCTGATCCCACCAGGCTGGGCACAGACCCACAGCAGCAGCTGAAGGGTTAAGTCAATGGGGGAAACTCAAGTTATCATCTCCTAGAGTAGCCTAAGGTATGATTTGATTGAAATAATCTGTGAGACCCCCCCCCCCCCAAGCCTGTGTATTGAGAATCTAGTCCTGCCTTCAGCTACTGGGCAGGGGATCCCGTGTCCCTAAGTGTTCCCACTGTGCCTGGCATCGAGTTGGCCTCAGACCATACTTGCAGCATTAATTGCTTCATTCCCTGGATGTTGCTCTCTTATATTTGTCTTTTGTAGAAAGCTGAGAAGTGAGAAAGGAATAACATTGAACTCACTTCCACAAGATGCTTCTCTTGCTCCAGCTGCTTCTGAAGGGAGCTGAGATGTGGAGTGGGACCCACCTACAAGGGCCTTTTACATAGAAAGTCCTCTCTCCCACTTTACGCACATCCTGCCCCTTCTCTTTAACTCAGTCAGATATGGATTTAAATCTGGAATCAATGAGTTTTTTACTGAAGATACGGAGATATAGAGAAGCACCACGTGCAAAGGACAGCAATTTATCCTGCACGTGGTTGTATTTTGATTAATATAGACATACCCCTTCTTCTGGATTAGCTTTTGAATATCATGTTTGCATATGACGAAATTTAGAATTCGACCAAAAAACTTGCAAAGCCAAATATTTGGCATCATTATTAGCCCTTATGCAATGAATGGAGCTAGTTTCCAGTACTTTTTACTCACAAAGTAAAACCACCTCATATTTAATTAATGAATTAATTAATTTGTTAATTAGAGACAGAGGTCTCACTATACTGCCCAAGCTGGTCTCCAACTCCTGACCTCAAGTGATCCTCTCGCCTTGACCTCCCAAAGTACTGGGATTACAGGCATGAGCCACCATGCCCAGCCTTCATATTTATTTTAGATCAAGGAAATTAATTCAACCTAATCATAAGCCTTTCCTAAAATCACCCTCACTAGACCATAATGATTTCTTCAAATGGGCTTTTTCTTCATGTTTTTTCTTTTTTTTTTTTGAGGCGGAGTCTCACTCTGTCACCCAGGCTGGAGTGCAATGGCGCGATCTCGGCTCACTGAAACCTCCATCTCCCAGGTTCAAGCGATTCTCCTTCCTCAGCCTCCTGAGTAGCTGGGACTACAGGCACCCGCCACCATGCCGGGCTAATTTTTGTATTTTTACTAGAGACGGGGTTTCACCATGTTGGCCAGGCTGGTCTTGAACTCCTGACCTTGTGATCCACCCACCTTGGCCTCCCAAAGTGCTGGGATTAAGATCTGTGTTTAGAAGTTTGATTTAAAAACAAACAGAAATAATGTTCCCAGATAATCAGTGGGCTATTCAAGTTCCTGGCGTTATTTTTTCATTTCCCTTTGTTAATAACCATATCAAAAGTAAAAGATATTTGTACAATCTTACTATTTTCCTTATATTACAGCCTACATGAAATGAGATGGCCCTCTTTATTAAAATATATATATATATATTCAAAAAAGGTTTCCTTATGGTTTTAGATCATTCAGGGGTGGAAGAGTTGAGAATGGGAGAAGGAAAACCGGGACTCAAAGGGATGGGCTGGGGAAGAGATTAGATTATATATTTCACTGCTTGGATCTGGCCTGAGGGTGAGATGTCACAGCCTGGGCTGCTATCTAGATGCTGGGAGGGTCTCAGGGATGTGTTTCTGACTCGGGCATCTTTGTCCAGAGGAGAAGCTGGGGTTTTCTGTTGAAGTGCATGGAGCAAGAGGAGCTCCTTGGTGTTTATCCAGTTTACCATGCCAGGAACCCCGCAATGAGGGGATTTGAGGGAGCCTTTCTCGGGCAGTTTGTTCTAACAACCAGCAGATGGCGCCCGAGATTGAGGCCCGGTGCCTGGTCTGCCCTCAAGGAATACTCAATATAGACCATATTCTGGGCCATAAAACACACCTTTAGATATTGAAAAGAATATAAATCATACAAAGGATGCTTTCAGATCACAATAGATCAGAATAGCCATCTATAGCAGAAAGACAGAAAATTTCAAAAATATTAAACAACACTCTTCTCTGAAAATGTTTAGAGATTTAGTAACACATGGGTCAAAGAAGTCTCAAGAGAAATTAAAGAATATTTGAGGCAGAATGTGGTGGCTGGCACCTTTAACCCCAACTACTGGGGAGGCTGAGGTGGGAGAATAGCTTGACACTAGGAGTTCCAGCCTAGCCTGGGCAACATAGTGAGACCCTGTCTCTACAAATAATTAATTAATTAATAATAAATTTTATTTTAAAAACTTGGGTTTTACCTAAAATTTCACTTTTTCTTGGCTTCTTCCTTTTCCTCCTGCTCCTACCTTTTCCTCCACTAGTTTCTCTGAAACCACATGAATTCTGGAATTAGAGTCTGGGAAACTTACCTATGCCAGTCAGGACAAGTGTACATATCCTGCAATCTTCCTGACTTTGCTGCAAGTATACTTTTCAATCAAGGTATATTGCATATATCCCCAGCACGTTCACGTGGAGGGGAGGCAGGGCCTTTTCTGAATCAGCTCACAATGCTGACAAGCCAGACCCTTGACCGTCTTCAACAATTCTTAAAAATGGGATACAAGGCCAGGAGCAGTGGCTCACATCTGTAATCCCAACATTTGGGGAGGCCAAGGTGGGCAGATTGCTTGAACCCAGGAGTTTGAGACCAGTGTGGGGAACATGGTGAAACCCCGTTTCTATTTAAAAAAAAAAAAAAGGAGAAATTAGCCAGGCATGGTGGTGCACACCTGTAGTGCCAGCTGGGGCTACAGGAAGGCTGAGGTAGGAGGATCACCTGCACCTGGGGAGGTCAAGGCTGCAGTTAGCTGAGATCACACCACTGCACTCCAGCCTGGGTGACAGAATAAGGCTCTTAAAAAAAAAATTAAAAAGTATGTAAAAGTTGCCAACGATTTAAAATGCAAAGAACACTTGAAAAAACCAGCACTAGTTTCAGTAGATCCCTCCTGCAGGGAACTGACTTGTGATAAGAGCATGACTGCCTGGCCCCCAGCACGCATCTCCACAGTGACCAGAGCTGTGCCAGCCAGAGGAGCACAGCATGGAGGACCCCACAGGGGAAATGGAAGGAGGAAGGATCGGCTGATGAGAGTCAGGTATGACCAGGAGTGCACTCGAGACAAAACAGTACATTCTACAGTGGGGGAATTTACCATTGTTAATGTAGGCAAGCTCACGTCCAAGACAATGTTAGCTCCACGGAGCTGTGGTGGTAGAAAGTCGTTCAGTGCTGGATAGGACACAGGTATTTATCCACATTTGTCTTGTTCAAATACACACACACACACACACACACACACATATGCACACATCCCTACCCACCCCCCCCACCCCACCCCCACACACATTGCACTAGGAATAAAAAGTATTGCACCCCTATTATTTAGAAACTCACATAATCCATTTGGTTACAGCCAAATATTTATTTAACTTATAAACTCCGTAATACATCAAGCTGAACTTACAGAAATAAAAGGTAAAGCATTTGGAATTTAAGAATACAATACATATCATTAGGAAACAAAATAGAAACACAAAACTCACACATTTGATGGTGACAATAATCAATACTTAAAACTCAGCTTTTATCCTAATGAATCTATCAAGTTAACTACATCATGGAATGGTCTATATTTTTGTGCCATGATTTTGTAAAATATATATACCCAACAGAAACTTCCTAGGTCTACCTACCAAATAATTTAATTTCCTGATCCTGTTTCTATGCAGTGGGGGTTTATTTGCCCTCCCCAGGATGGACTAGAGGATGGGCAGTGCCTGGGTTTATCACAGGACAGACACTCAGGACACCCTGATCTGGGAGGGTGGAAGGAGCAAAATATGGGCGCAGTGGCTCCTCAGGAAAAACTTTCGTGAATGTATAGATGTGGGATCCATCTCCAAGGTGGTAAAAGGAGATGTCTCCCATGCCTCTATCCATAAAAATCCCCATTCGCTGTAAATTGGGGTTCACCCAGAGGGGTGTTGGAGGGCTTGTGTTAGCAAAGTGGAAGCCCTCAGCCCTCAAACTCACAATCCAGAATCCATGCTCTGTGGTCATTTGGATGTTCCCTTTGCGGCTGGCAGATTCTCTGCAGACTCCCAGATTCCATTCTTCGCTTGTTCCTAGGTCCACCTCCCAGTAGTGGCGGCCAGAGGTGAAACCAGGGGAGCCCAGGACGGCACCCGCCAAGTTGAATCTCTCAGCACTGTTTGGCCGATTCTGATGGATCCTCCCACATCGGACGCTCCTGAGGTCTTCAGAAATGAGGAGGAGGTTGTGAGCTGTGTCAACATCCAAGGTCACCTCCACTGTGAAAAGTAAAACAAGTAGCTGAGCAAATGCACAGAAGCCAAGCCCATTTCACTCCTCTACTGCCAAGTCCCAAATATTTCATCGACTTTGGTTTCTGCCATTCCGCTTTTTTTCCAGAAGTCAGAGCTTTTCTCAAGGCAACTTCCCTGAGTAGTTGAAATTCTCACAGATATACTCGTTGTAATACCTGGCTCTTACTCATAGTAGAAGTTCTTATTCTACATTATGCTGTGTGTGTGTTTATGTCATGTATTTCTTCTGCTTGGAGGGCCTCAAGACAGACACCACGACCCTCTTTCTACTATACTGATGAGTGAAAAATGAGTGATAATTAAGACAATGCAACTTTGTGATATTAAATGATATTTCTTTTTTCACATTAGTCCAATTTAAATAGTGTCTAGGGCATGAATCCAGGCTTTTGTTCTCCATATTTGTAACCAGTGACTTTTGTTCACGTTTTTGACAGATGGGATATCTCTACAGCTGATAATGTGATGACAGAGGTCCCATGCCTGGATGTTAGGAGAATCTAAGGCCAAGAGGAAGATAAGGACCTAGACGCAAGGATGCTCTTCATCCTATGGGGGAGTTGAGGGCTTAAGCAAGACAGTGTTAATGGGCTTAAATTTAAGAGATGAGATAAAGGTATTTAAAAGTTATTAGAATGAGCACTTTACAGCATTTCGTATGTGGTTGAAAAGTGAAGTCACCAACTTTAATGGAAGAGGAAGAAAGGAAGGGGTGGGATCTGGCCTAGGAAGATTTATTGTCTAGACCATTCTGGAAAAAAATAAATCTACAGAACCTGTTATTCTTCAAGTCCAAAGACAGATGTGACCACCAATGTAGATTTTGTACATTAAAATAAGGTATCAGCTATTATTTTGTTAAATAGGTTTCTATGCCTTTGCCTGTCCCTGGAACTCCCAAATTTTGAATATGTAGTCACATAGGCTTTCTGGGGTTTTTTAAATATTGTCTTTTGTGTGTGTGTGTGTGTGGTCAAATGGGGTTATTTCAAAAGACCTGCAGAATCAGGCAAAAGATTTGTAAACTATTCATCTGACAAAACTAGTATGAATATATACAAGAGACTCAAATAGCAGCAGAAATCAAACATTCTCATTAAACAGCGGGCAAAGAATTTCAAGACATCTCTTGAGAGAAGGCATATGAATGTCCAATAGGAGTATTAAAAAATTCTCAACAACACTCAGAGAAATGCAAATAAAAACCACAGTAAGATATCATTTTACCCTGGTTAAAGTGGCTATTATCAAAAGCACAAAGTAAAACAAATGCCAGTGAGGATGTGAAGAAAAGGGAACTCTTACACAGTGTCAGTGGAAATGTAAATTAGTATGACCATGATGGAAAACAGTGTGGAGGTTCCTCAAAAAACTCAAAATACAACCAGCAAGGGATTCATAAATCCCACTGCTGGGTATGTATACAAAAGAAAGGTCATCAGTATGTGGAAGAGACAGCTGCACTCCCTTGTTTATCATAGCACTGTTTACAATAAATGTTCATCAAAAGCTACATGGATAAAGAAAATGCGGTATATGTATACACAGTAAAATACTATTAAGCCTTAAAAAAGAGTAGAATTGTCTCCTTTTTTTTTTCTTTCTTTCTTTTTTTGAACACAGGCCCAGGCTGGAGTGCAGTGCAGTGGCACAATCTCAGCTCACTGCAACCTTCACCTCCCGGGTTCAAGTGATTCTGCTGCCTCTGCCTCCCAAGTAACAGAGATTACAGGCGTGTGCATCCATGCTTAGCTAATTTTTATGTTTTTAGTAGAGACGGGGTTTCACCACGTTGGTTAGGCTGGTCTCGAACTTCTGCCTACCTCAGCCTCCCAAAGTGCCAGGATTACAGGTGTGACCACTGTGCCCAGCCGCAGTTGTGTCTTTTGCAGCAACATGAAGGGAACTGGAGATCAGTGTCTTAAGTGAAACAAGCCATGCACAGAAAGCCATTTATCACCTATTCTCACTCATAAGTGGATGGTAAAAAAAGTGTATATGGGACACAGAGAGTGGAATCATAGATAAGGGAGACTCAGAAAGGTGAGGGTGTGGAAGAGGGGGATTATGAGAAATTAGTTCATGGATACAATGTACGTTATTTGAATGATGGATACCTTGGACACCATGGATGACCACTATGTAATCAATGCATGTAACCAAATTGCACATGTATCTCATAAATGTGTACACATTTCTTTTAAGTTTTGAGAATCCCTTGTCTAAGCCATGACATAGACACGGGTATTTTTTGTTGGAGATCAAAAAATAAAACCAGGTGTTTCTACGTGTTGTCAGGGCTGAGAATCACTGATGCCAGGGGAACATTTCAGTTTCAGGTGCCAGACATCAGCTAATTCCCATATGGTACAGAAAGCCAATTGCAAGAGTACGTTTTCCTCTTTTGGTAGTGGGAAGGGGCAGGGTGTACAGATTCCTTACCTTGGAACTTCCGCATTCTCGGGTTCATCTTCAGAATCTTTTTCAGCTTGGGCTCCAGTTCCTTCATGTGGGAAACCAGACTCCCCAGCTGCCGATTGAGCCTGATGTTGTTTTTCTGAGAAGCCACCAGGCAGAAGGGACACAAGACACCTTCCCCTTGGGGCTCCTTCTGCAGTGAATTGGTGCAGCTGAGGCAGAAGACACATTCACACTCCAAGGACATTGGCTTTTCTAAGTAAGCTGTGCAGATAGGACATCTGGTTGCTTCTTTTAAGAGTTCATCCATGGTCACTGTCAGGGAAACAAAAATACACGGGGAAGTGAATTTTCATGAAGTGACAGCCTCTTGGTGTGTAACAAGTGACAACTTTCCATGCATAGAGTTACTGTGTTCCAGCTTTGTAGTCCCTAGATCAAGACCGTGAGTACCAACACTCCAGCACATGCCCTTGTCTTCAGAGATTTGAAGTTCTATTGGGAAAGACAAGTTCCAAATCGTCCCTGTGCTCTGAGCTAGAGTCGACTCTGAGGAAGAGTCAATTCTCCTGGTGACCCAGCAGCTGTGCCAGCAGATGAGCCTGCGGCAGTTGAGGCTGTGCCAGCAGCACCCATGTGAGGAGCAGCGAGCTTGGGTCATTTCATCTCCTCCGAGGGGAGCCCAAGCAAGAGATTCATTAATGAGAATAAGAACTGCCTCCTTCCTGCAGCCTTGGGACTGAATACCAAACTGACTGCCACCACCCCTAGAGGGAGGGGATCCAGGGTGACTGATTTCAACTCCGAGGTAGCACTCAGACAGCCTTTGTTGAATGCATTAGTTACTAACTTCTTTCATTCATCCCCCTATGTTATAACCCCAATTATAGACATCTGAGAAGGAAAAACAAAGCACACAGGTGTGGACTCACCTCTTCTGCTGAAAGCTCCTTTGTACTCCATCGTCTTCCACCAGGAGCTCAGGTATGGTGGGGAAGGGGCATAGGAGGGCCTTTTATTGGCAAGATTGCCCCACCCTCCATGATGACACCCTGCCACTCCCTCTAATCCTCCATGGTCACACCCTGCCACCCCCTCTAACCTAATCAGGTGTTTATTTAATTATAGCAGGGAATGAAGTTTGTATTGGTGATAAATTTGCAGTCCACAATATTCTTAGTAAAACCCTTCATCTTGATAATATTTACCTTGAAAAAGAAGATAAGATTAAATTGCTGTCACTTTAGATTAGACCCAATCTACTAATATCACAAGCCTATTTTAGGTATTTTTCCAGTGTTTGTTAGTAGCAATGGTTTTGCGATACATATTATACATGTCAAGCTTTGCTTAGAATCCTAAAATAGATTATCAGTGTGATTGCATTTGCAATTTCACAAAGTTCTATAAGTTCATATACATCAGACTCAAAGGTAATAGGTGCATGCAACCCAATGAGAAAATTTTAGGGAGTTTTTATTTACTTCCATTTGTTCATCTTTTATTCTAAAAATTTTTGATAAATCATAGGAATAATTTAAATTGTGAAAAATTACCATTGAACTCTGGGTATTAGGCACTTCATAGTGTTAGGATACAAGCCAGGGTCAAAGAATAGGGAACGTTTTCTCTGCTGCTTATGTTTTCAAGTAGAAATCATTCACATTGAAGTAAATGGTACTTTTCTTTCCCTTGAACAAGCCTTGAGTCTTTTCCTTTTAATCCCCTTCTATGTATAAATATCCCCTGCTGAGATATTTGTAGTTTTGTTTCAAAATTCAAATTATTCTAATGTCATCTTGCTATTTTTCCCATCTCACATTTTATCATGGATTAAATAAATTTTCTCTTTCTGCATACTTTTTAAAAGGGAGGCCTAGTTCTGGTCCTCTTTAAATATGATTCCTTGATGATCAGATGACTCGGAGAGACTGAGATCTTCAGCAAAAGGAATAATGAATCTATAGATATCATGGAAGTGGCTACTAGGTTAATTTAAGTGATTAATGCCTACTGAATTTTTAGAAGCACAGCTTCATTTTCAACTTTTAAAGAACTTTTTTTTTTTTTTGAAACAAAGTCTCACTGTATCACCCAGGTGCTGGAGTGCAGTGGCACCATCTCAGCTCACTGTAACCTCTGTCTCCCAGTTCAAGCAATTCTCATGCCTCAGCCTCCCAAGAAGCTGGGGATACAGGCATCTCTACTAAAAAAACAAAAAAATTAGCTGGGCGTGGCGGGGCACACCTGTAGTCTTAACTACTTAGGAGGCTGAGACAGGAGAATTGCTTGAACCTGGGAGGTAGGGACTGCAGTGAGCCAACATTGTGCCACTGCACTCCAGCCTGGGCGATAGAGTGAGACTCCATCCAAAAAACAAAAACAAAAACAAAAAACAAACAAACAAAAAGAAAACAGAGGGTGTTAGTTCTCTCCTCAATTTCCTCATTCATCAAAATGGACACAATTTAAGTAAACCACCTAGAACAGCAGCACACCACATGGGTAGGGGCAGAAATAAAACTCTGTTTCTTCTGCATCTTTCTTTCTTTACAGTGTCAGATAAACACAGTAACACCAAACCCAGAATCTCTACATTTCTTTTTTTTCCAACATATTCTATCCGCAATATTTCTCAGTAAAAGCTGACATTTAAAGAGTTTCCTCCTCCTACGCCCTCAAACTACTGAGAACCTGGTTTGCAGTGAGCCCTCCATAACTGAATGTTAAATGAATGAATTCCTTCATTAATGACTTGCTTATTAAATCTTGATAAATATACTTTATTTTGTTCTTTCAATAGCAAATATGTCCCGAGGGCCACAGAGAGGGTCAATGGTCGTGCTCTGAGGTGTGCAGGTGGGGCTGTATCGGAGTGATGGGAGGGTCAGGTGTGTGTTTCCGACCTGGGCATCTTTGTCCAGAGGAGCAGAAGTGGACACACGCCCGCCCACGGGGCTTTTCTGCTGACGTGGGTTGGCTGGAGGGGCTCCCGGGTAGTGGCTCCTTTTAGGATCTACAGCTGACCAACGAGGGCACTGAAGGGACCTTTCTCAGGTAGTGGCGTCTGTCAACCAGCAGAAGGCGCCAGAGGTCGCAGGGCCCTGCCTGGGTATGGGTGTTTCTGGTTGGCACCCCAGGCTCTTGCGTGGGGACTCTCGCCCCTGAGCACTGAACGCAGTTCCTCTGTCCGAGACCTTCTCACTCGCAGAACGCACAGTTGCACATATGAGCACCTCACCTGTCACCCACGCTCTCTTACACACCCTCCCACTCCCACCCGTACCTCCCCTCTCAAATGTGTGCTCCAGGATTTTCTCTCCACCCAGAGCCGCAGATGCCCCCGCGGCCCGTGCAACTGTGCACACTCGGTGCAGTGGACCCCCGTCTCCTGCTTTCAGCCTTGCGCTTTATCTCACACATTTTCCCACCTAGAGACCACATCAGACCCTCTCAGCTTCTTCCCTTGCCTCTCATCCCCTTAAAATGAAAATCCTTTATTTCCTCCAGAATTTGTCTGCTCTCTTCCCAGGATGCTTGTCCATCTTCTAGCTGATCCTCTAGGGCAGTCCTTTCCTGCCCCTTGGTTCCAACAGCTCCTTTCGTGCCAGTTTTTGTCGCGTGCCTCTTACCATGCTGAAGCGGAACCGACCCAGAGCATCACAGAATGCCCGAACTCAGGGGTCTGCAAATACGACTCATTGATAGGCTGCCCGTTTTGGTAAATGAAGTTTTATTGGTGTGTTTCTTAGGGCTGTCCTACGCCACAGTGACAACATTAAGATGGTTGTGACAGAGAACTTACAATACCGTCCACAAGCATAAAATATTTACTGTCTGGGGGTTCAAGCCTGGAATCCCAGCACTTTGGGAGACCGAGGTGGGAGGATCACTTAAGCCCAGGAGTTTGAGGCCAGCCTGGGCAATATGACGAAACCTTGTCACTACAAAAAATTTTTTAAATTAGCCAGGCGTCTGTGGTCCCAGCTACTTGGGAGGATCACTGGAGCCCTGGCAGTTGAGGCTGCAGTGAGCTGTGTTTGCACCACTGCACTCCGGCCTGGGCGAGAGAGTGAGACCCTGTCTCAAATTTAAAAAAAAAAAAAAAAAAGAAAGAAAAAGAAGAAGAAGAAATTTGAAATTTGCTGATCCCTGGAACTCCTCACACTTTTCAGGACTTCTAGTGCCTGCCACCTACATCATTTCAACGCCAACAGTGGCCCCAATCCCTGTGACAAGCACACACTCCCCATGGGTTTCCAAGGTGCCCCCTACTGAGAAACTGCACTGCTGCCTTTGTTTCCTAATGACCACTTCTTCTTGTTTTTATTCAGTTTTTAGAGATCACTCTTCCAAAAGCACTTAAGGCCATGTGGGAAGACCCCATGGCCCATGACATGAAAGTATCTTGCATCTTGAAGATTTTTCTCTAATTTTGTTAAGGTTTTTTGTTGTTTTGTCTTGTTTCATGCAGCAGTTTTCTCACTGCTTTAAGTGTAGGTGACACTTTAGTTTTATTCCTCCCTTTGTAATGGATTTTTTTTTTTTTTTTTTTTTTTTTGAGACAGAGTCTCGCTCCCAGGCTGGAGTGCAGTGGCGTGATCTCAGCTCACTGCAGCCTCCACCTCCCAGGTTCAAGCACTTCTTCTGCCTTAGCCTCTCAAGTAGCTAGGACTACAGGCACGTGCTGCCACAACCAGCTAATTTTTGTATTTTTAGTAGAGACAGGGTTTCACCATGTTGGCCAGGATGGTCTTGATCTCCTGAGCTCGTGATCTGTGTTACAGCAGGATTACAGGTGTGAGCTACCACAGCCAGCCATGGATTTTCTTTTAAGGCTTCTTTTTTGTTGCAATGCCTTCCTCTGCGAAAGCAAAAGGAAGAAAAAGAGATCATTTTTATCTTTCAAACAAAAACTGAAATTACTATGTTTATTTTGCATATTTGTCACTGAAATGAACACTGTGTCCTGATTGTATGAATGTGTCCCCCACATTTCACGTGCTGGCCTTGATCTCCAGTGTGGCGGTGTTGAGAGGTGGGGCCTTTAAGAGGTGATTGAAACAGGAAGAGACAAGGTAAGTACCCAGAGATCAGTCACCACGTCAGTAAGGGCGTAGAAACTGTACCATTTCCTCAGCTGCTTCTTTCCTTTCTCTTAGTATCTAAGAAGCATGTTACTGCACCAAGGACCCTGCATCTCCTCTTCCTCTTTCTGGAGGGTTCTGACCACAGTTGCTCTCAATAGGAACTGGCAAGTAATGGCATGTTTTCCCCATTACACGTTAAAAGACAGGGCCCCAAGATGCCTACCTCACTGGCAATCAATCACCCCACCACAAATGGATGATGATTTCAAGGTGAATGCATTCATACATGTAATTACCCTATTTTTTCCATTCTTTCTTTCATTCGCTGTTTTAATAGAAAACATCTCCTGAGCTCTGCGTCATCAGACTCTGCATGGACAGCTCTGGACCATGTCTGGAATGGAGGGGAGGGGTGCGTGCGTGTGTGCGTGCGTGCGTGCGTGTGTGTGTGTGTGTTTATGAATTAGCATCTTTGTCCAGAGGAGCTAAAGTCAGAAAATCACCCCAGTCAACAGGATTCCAGCCCTGGCTCTGATGCTGAAGGTCTCTGGAGCTCTTCTGCTGAAGTGGGGTATATATGGGGTGGGGTGGAGAGCGTCAGGGATTTAAATTTATTTATTTATTTATTTATTTTTTTTACAGAGAAGTAAAAGTCTCTGATATGGTATCCAATCCAATGTTGAGAAATATGGAAACACACTCTCTGTGCCACACAAATTGTTGTAACTAGCTACACATCTCTGTTCAGCACTTGAAATGTGGATAGTACAGAGGAGGAGCTGAGGTTTTTTAAATAAACGCTATCATGTGTATTTAAATTATGTTATGGGACACATACAGTGAAATAGTTACTATAGTGGAGCAAATTAAAGTATCTGTCATCTTACAGTTACCACCTTTTTATTGGTGGGGTGGGGGTGTTGTGGCAAGAGCAGCTAAGATTTAGCAGGCATCTCAAATGCAGTGCAGCCATATTCCCTCTAGTACTCCTGTTGTGCATTAGATCTCTAGACTTGTTCCCTGTAGTGCTCTTGCTGTGCATTAGATCTCTAGACTTGTTTGTCTCATATTCCCTGTAGTGCTTTTGCTGTGTATTAGATCTCTAGACTTGTTCGTCATCCATAGCTGCTGCTTTGTATCCTCTGACCTACATCTCCCCATTCCCTCTCTCCACCTCCTGCCCCGTCAGCACTGTTTTATTCTCTATTTCTGTATAACTGACTTTTGTAGGTTTAGATTTCACATGTGAGATCATGCAATTTTTTTTTCTTTCTGCATCCGTCCTAGTTCTCTTAGTATAATTAAGAATGAATTTGTAATCTTAATTCATTTTAATTTGAGAAACTACATGCTACTAGTTCTTACCAAATGGTGCAGCACAGTTCTAGGGAGCTAGGGATTGAAGGAAGCCCAAAAGACCTTTTCCTAACTTTTGAGGTCTGTGGTACAGCCAGATATGTGGATGGGGCTAGATGGAGCCCTGGGGGCTGAGGTTTGGGGACAGGGCAAGAGCAGGTTAGATCTGATGGGACACGGCTGGGACCCTTCCCATGGGAGACCTCTTTCTCTGTGACACACACAACTATTAAATAAAGGAATTCACTTTCTCAAAAGCACATTTCCTTTGTCTCTAGCCTTTTCTCCCTTAAAGAGACACACCCACTCTTTTTCACACACACACACACACACACACATCCTTTGTCACAGGCTCTTGTATACACTTTCACAGTCTCTCCTCCAGTCTCTCTCACACACACTCTCATACCTCATCTCAGTCTCTCTCATCCATGCTCTGCCCCACGGCCAACATACACACACTCTTTTATCACAAGTGAGCCTACAGACGCCCTTCTCTTGGCCCTTTTCCCCACCTACTGAGACACATGTATTCTAGTGTATTCTCTCAACAGAGAAATGTGGAGTCACGCACAGCATTTATGGAAATGCATACACACTTTCTTTCCCATCCTGCATGCTCATGCACCACCTACACTCCCTCTATGGAGCATACTTACAGTCGTTTCATAAGCATTCCATATCTTTTGGTATTTTATGTTTTCATTTTCATTCGTTCCCAGAATGACTTATTCCCCTGTAATTTTTTTCTTTGACCCATCGGTGGTTTAAGAGTGTGTTGTTTACTGTCTGCATGCTTTTTTAATTAACCAGTTTTGCTTCTGGTATCGATTTCTACCTCCTTTCATTGTGTTTGGAGAATATAATTCATATAATTTTGATCTTTATTAATTTGTTGAAACTTCTTTTGTAGCCTAACATGCCTCATTCTGGAAAATATTCCATGTGCACTGGAAAAAAAAATGTATATTCTGAAGTTGTTGGGTGGCACATTCTGGAGAGGTCTGTTAGGTCTAGCTGGTTTTTAATGTTGTTCGAGTCCTCTATTTCGTTATTGACCTTCTGTCTGGCTCTTCTACCCATTACTGAAGGTGGATTATTGAAATCAGCAACTGTTATTGTAGAACCATCAATTTCTTACTTCAGTTCGTTCACTGTTTGCCTCATATGTTTTAGGATTCCTTTATTTGGTGTGTGTATATTTATAATTGTTATATCTCATTGATGAATTGACCCTTTTATTAATATATAATGTCCTTTATTTCTATTGTAAGAGTTTTGCTTTAAAGTATGTTTTGTCTAATACAAATGATCAACAGGTGTACAGAAAAATGCCCAACATCACAAGTCACTAGGGAAATGCAAATCAAACAACAGTATCATCTCACACTCACTAAAATGAGCGTTATCAAAAAGATGAAACATAGTGTTGGTGAGGATGTGGGCAAAAGGGAACCCATGCATACTGTTGGTGGGAATGTAAATTAATACAGCCATTATGGAAAATAATGTGAAGTTTCCTCAAAAAATTGAAAATAGAACCATCACATGATCCAGCAATCCCATTACTGGGCATATAGCCAAAGAAGATAAAATCAGTATTTCAAAGAGATATCTGAATGCCCATGTTCAATACAACATTATTCACACTAGCTGAGAGATGGAATCAACCAAAGTGTCCACTAATGGATGAATGAATACAGACAATGTGATGCACAGTCATTTGACACATTATGACATTTTGCCCAATGACGGACTGCTATGTTTGACAGTGGATGCACAAGATTTTAGTGGAGCTGAAAATTTTGTATCACCTAGTGACATCATAGCTGTCTTAATATTGTAGTGCAATGCATTACTCACATGTTTATGGTGATGCTGATGTTAACAAATGTACTATTCTGTCCCATAACAAAAGTCTAGCTCATGCAATTATGTACTCTACATAATGCTGAATAATAAATGACTGCATTACTGGTTTATGTATTTGTTATACTATTCATTGTTATTTGGGGTTTACTTCTACTTATTTTTTTAAATTAATTGTAAAAAAGCCCCAGGCAGGTCCTTCAGGAGATATTCCAGAAGCAAGCATTGTCATCACAGGAGATGACAGCTCCATGCATGTTATTGTCCTTGAAGACCTTCCAGTGGCACAAGATGCAGAGTTGGGAGACAGTGATATTGATTACCCTGACCCTCTGTAAGCCTAGGCTAATGTGTGTGTATTTGAGTCTTAGTTTTCAACAACAAAAAAAATTGAAAGTTAAAAATAAAATTTAAATAGGAAAAAGCTTACAGAATAATGATAAAAAAGAAAATATTTTTGTACAGCTATACAATGTGCTTGTGCTTTAAGCTAAGTTTTATTACAAAAGAATCAAAAGTTTAAAAAATTAAAAATTAAAAGTTCACACAATAAAAAAGTTACAGTAAGCTAAGTTTGTAATTGAAAGAAAACTTTTGATAAATTTAGTGTAGCCAGCCTAAGTGTACAGTGTTTGTAAAGTCTACAGTCATGTGCAGTAATGTCCTGGGGCTTAATATTCACTAAAATAACTGAACTTACAGAAGCAGAGAGTAGAATGGTGGTTGTGAGGGTCGGGGGCAGGCAGGGAAGAGAAGGGGAGATGTTGGTCAAAGGGTACAAAGCTTCAGTTAGACAAGATGAATAAGTTCCGGAAACCTATTGTACAGCAAGGTTATACTGTTGCTAATAATAATGTATTATATACTTGAAAATTGCTAAAAGAATAGATTTTAAATGTTCTCACCACACCAAAATAACGATATGTATGTAAGGTGATGGATATGTCAACCAGCTTGATTTAATAATTTCACAAGGGGTGTGTGTGTGTGTGTGTGTGTGTGTGTGTGTGTGTGTGTGTATGGATGAGTTATATATTTAATGTATTTATAATATGTATATCAAAATGGCATGCCATATACTATAAATATGTATATACAATTTTTTTTTAAATTCTACTTTAAGTTCTGGGATACATGTGCAGAATGTACAGGTTTGTTACATAGGTATACAGTTCCATGGTGGTTTGCTGCATCCATCAACCCATTATCTATATTAGGTATTTCTCCTAATGCTATCCCTACCCTTCTCCCCCACCCCTCAACAGGCCCTGGTGTGTGATGTTCCCCTCCCTGTGCCCATATGTTCTCATTGTTCAACTCTCACTTATGAGTGAGAACGTGCGGTATTTGGTTTTCTGTTCCTGTGTTAGTTTGCTGAGAATGATGGCTTCCAGCTTCATCCATGTCCCTGCAAAGGACATGAACTCATCCATTTTTTATGGATAAACTCAACCATTTTTATGGCTGCATAATATTCCATCGTGTATATGTGCCACATTTTCTTTATCCAGTCTATCACTGATGGGCATTTGGGTCAGTTCCAAGTCTTTGTGATTGTGAACAGTGCTGGAATATGTGTGCATGTGTCTTTATAGTAGAATGATTTATAATCCTTTGGGTATATACCCAGTAATGGGATTGCTCGGTCAAATGGTATTCCTGGTTCTAGATCCTTGAGGAATCACCACACTGTCTTCCACAATGGTTGAATGAATTTGCGCTCCCACCAACAGTGTAAAAGCATTCACATTTCTCCACATCCTCTCCAGCATCTGTTATTTCTTGACTTTTTAATGATCGCCATTCTAACTGGCATGGTATCTCATTGTGGTTTTAATTTGCATTTCTGTAATGAGCAGTGATAATGAACTTTTTTTCATATGTTTACTGGCTGCATAAATATCTTCTTTTGAGAAGTGTCTGTTCATATATTTCACCCACTTTTTGATGGGGTTGTTTTTTTCTTGTACATTTCTTTAAGTTCTTTGTAGATTCTGGATATTAGCCCTTTGTCAGATGGATAGATTGCAAAAACATTCTCCCATTCTGTAGGTTTTCTGTTCACTCTGATGATAGTCTCTTTTGCTATGCAGAAGCTCTTTAGTTTAATTAGATCCCATTTGTCAATTTTGACTTTTGTTGCCATTGCTTTTGGTGTTTTAGTCATGAAGTCTTTGCCTATGCTTACGTCCTGAATGGTGCTGCCTAGGTTTTCTTCTAGGGTTTTTATGGTTTTAGGTCTTATGTTTAAGCCATTAATCCATCTTGAGTTAAATTTCGTGTAAGGTATAAGGAAGGGGTCCAGTTTCAGTTTTCTGCATATGGCTAGCCAGTTTTTCCAACACCATTTGTTAAATAGGGAATCCTTTCCCCCTTGTTTGTTTTTGTCAGGTTTGTCAAAGATCAGATGGTTGTAGTTATGTGGTATTATTTCTGAGGTCTCTGTTCTGTTCCATTCATCTATATCTCTGTTTTGGTACCAGTACCATGCTTTTTTGGTTACTGTAGCCTTGTAGTATAGTTTGAAGTCAGATAGCATGATGCCTCCAGCTTTGTTCTTTTTGCTTAGGATTGTGTTGGCTGTACAGGCTCTTTTCTGGTTCCATATGAAATTTAAAGTAGTCGTTTCTAATTCTGTGAAGAAAGTCAGTAGTAGCTCAATGGGGACAGCACTGAATCTATAAATTACTTTGGGCAGTATGGGCATTTCCACAGTATTGATTATTCCTGTCCTTAAGCGTGGAATGTTTTTCCATTCATTTGTGTCCTTTCTTATTTCCTTGAGCAGTGGAGCAGTGGTTTGTAGCTCTCCTTGAAGAGGTCCTTCATATCCCTTGTAAGTTGGGTTCCTAGGTATTTTATTCTCTTTGTAGCAATTGTAAATGGGAGTTCGCTCATGATTTGGCTCTCTGTTTGTCTATTACTGGCGTATAGGAATGCTTGTGATTTTTGCACGTCAATTTTGTATTCTGAGCCTTTGCTGAAATTGCTTATCAGCTTGAGGAGATTTTGGCCTGAGACAATGGGATTTTCTAAATATAGAATCATGTCATCTGCAAATAGAGACAATTTGACTTCCTGTCTTCCTATTTGAATACTCTTTATTACTTTCTCTTGCCTGATTGCCCTGGCCAGAACTACCAATACTATGCTGAACAGAGGGCATCCTTGTCTTTTGCAGGTTTTCAAAGGGAATGCTTCCAGCTTTGGCCCATTCAGTATGGTATTGTTTATGGGTTTGTCATAAATAACTCTTATTATTTTGAGATATGTTCCATCAATACCTAGTTTATTGAGAGTTTGAGCATAAATGGGGTGTTGAATTTTATCGAAGACCTTTTCTGCACCTATTGAGATAATCATGTAGCTTTTGTCATTGGTTCTGTTTATGTGATGGATTATGTTTATCGATTTGCTTATATTGAACCAGCCTTGAATCCCAGGGATGAAGCCAACTTGATCATGGTGGATAAGCTTTTTGATGTGCTGCTGGATTTGGTTTTCCAGTATTTTATTGAGTATTTTCACATCGATGTTCATCAGGGATATTGGCCTGAAATTTTCTTTTTTTGTTGTGTCTCTGTGAGGTTTTGGTATCAGGATGATGTTGCCCTCATAAAATGAGTTAGGGAGGAGTCCTTCTTTTTCTATTGTTTGGAATAGTTTCAGAAGGAATGATACCAGCTCCTCTTTGTACCTCTAGTAGAATTCAGCCTTGAATCTGTCTGGTCCTGGGCTTTTTTTGGCTGGTAGGCTATTAATTACTGCCTCAATTTCAGAACTTATTACTGGTCTATTCAGGGATTTGACTTCTTCCTGATTTAGTCTTGGGAGGGTATATGTGTCCAGGAATTTATCTATTTCTTCTAGATTTTCTAGTCTATTTGCATAGAGGTGTCTATAGTATTCTCTGATGGCAGTTTGTATTTCTATGGGTTCAGTGGTGATCTCTGCTTTTCATTTTTATTGTGTCTATTTGATTCTTCTCTCTTCTTTATCAGTCTGGCTAGTGGTCTATTTTGTTAATCTTTTAAAAAACCAGCTCCTGGATTCACTAATTTTTTGAAGAATTTTTCATGTCTCTATCTCCTTCAGTTCTGCTCTGATCTTAGTTATTTCTGTTCTTCTGCTAGCTTTTGAATATGTTTGCTCTTGCTTTTCTAGTTCCTTTAATTGTGATGTTAGGGTGTTGATTTTATATACTTCCAGCTTTCTCCTGTGGGCATTTAGTGCTATGAATTTCCCTGTAAACACTGCTTTAGCTGTGTCCCAGAGATTCTGGTACAATGTGTCTTTGTTCTTATTGGTTCCAAATAACTTATTTATTTCTGCCTTAATTTTGTTATTTACCTAGTAGTCACTCAGGAGCAGGTTGTTCAGTTTCCATGTAGTTGTGCAGTTTTCAGTGAGTTTCTTAACCCTGAGTTCTAATTTGATTGCACTGCAGTCTGAGAGACTGTTTGTTATGATTTTTATTCTTTTGCATTTGCTGAGGAGTGTTTTACTTCCAATTATGTGATCAGTTTTAGAATAAGTGCAATGTGGTGCTGAGAAGAAACGTACATTCTGTTGATTTGGGGTGGAGAGTTCTGTAGATGTATGTTAGGTCTGCTTGTTCCAGAGCTGAGTTCAATCCCTGAATATCCTTGATAATTTTCTATCTCAGTGATCTAATATTGGCAGTGGGGTATTAAAGTCTCCCACTATTATTGCGTGAGAGTCTAAGTCTCTTTGTAGGTCTCTAAGCATTTGCTTTGTGAATGTGGTTGCTCCTGTATTGGGTGCATATATATTTAGGATAGTTAGCTCTTCTTGTTGCATTGATCCCTTTACCATTATGTAATACCCTGCTTTGTCTTTTTTGATCTTTGTTGGTTTAAAGGCTGTTTTATCAGAGACCAGGATTGCAACCCCTATCATTTTTTGCTTTCCATTTGTTTGGTAAATATTCCTCCATCCCTTTATTTTGAACCTATGTGTGTCTTTGCACATGAGCTGGATCTCCTGAATACAGCACACCAATGGGTCTTGACTCTTTATCCAATTTGCCAGTCTGTGTCTTTTAATTGGGGCATTTAGCCCATTTATATTTAAGGTTAATATTGTTATATGTGAATTTGATATGTTATTATGATGCTAGCTGGTTATTTTGCCTGTTAATTGATGCAGTTTCTTCATAGTGTCTATGGACTTTACAATTTGGTATGTTTTTGCAGTGGCTGGTACCAGTTTTTCCTTTCCATATTTAGTGCTTCCTTCAGGAAGCACTGTAAGTCAGGGTTGGTGGTGACAAAACCTCTCAGCGTTTGCTTGTCTGTAAAGGATTTTATTTCTCCTTCGCCTATGAAGCTTAGTTTGGCTGGATATGAAATTCCGGGTTGAAAATTCTTTCCTTTAAGAATGTTGAATATTGTCCCCCACTCTCTCCTGGCTTGTAGGGTTTCTGCAGAGAGATCTGATGTTAGTCTGATGGGCTTCCTTTTATGGGTAACCTGACCTTTCCCTCTGGCTACCCTCAACATTTTTTCCTTCATTTCAACCTTGGTAAATCTGACGATTATTTGTCTTGGGGTTGCTCTTCTCCAGGACCATCTTTGTGGTTTTCTCTGTATTTCCTAAATTTGAATGTTGGCCTGTCTTGCTAGGTTGGGGATGTTCTCCTGGATAATATCCTGAAGAGTGTTTTCCAACTTGATTCCATTCTCCCTGTCACTTGCAGGTACACCAATCAGACATTGTTTTGGTCTTTTCACATGGTCCCATATTTCTTGGAGGCTTCATTCATTCCTTTTCATTCTTTTTTCTCTAATCTTGTCTTCATGCTTTATTTCATTAAGTTGATCTTCAATCTCTGATATCCTTTCTTCCACTTGATCAATTCAGCTATTGATACTTGTGTATTCTTCACAAAGTTCTTGTGCTGTTTTTCCATCAGGTTATTTATGTTCTTCTCTAAACTAGTTAGTTAGCAACTCCTCTAACTTTTTTCAAGGTTCTTAGCTTCCTTGCATTGGGTTAGAACATGCTCCTTTAGCTCAGAGTAGTTTCTTATTACCCACCTTCTGAAGCCTACTTCTGTCAATTCGTCAAACTCATTCTCCGTCCAGTTTTGTTCCCTTGCTGGCAAGGAGTTGTGATCCTTTGAAGAAGAGGTACTCTGGTTTTTGGAATTTTCAGCCTTTTTGTGATGGTTCTTCCTCACCTTTGTGGATTTATCTACCTTTGGTCTTTGATGTTGGTGACCTTTGGATGGAGTTTTTGTGTGGATGTCCTTTTTGTTGATGCCGATGCCATTCCTTTCTGTTTGTTAGTTTTCTTTCTAACAGTCAGGCCCCTCTGCTGCAGGTCTGCTGGAGTTTGCTGGAGGTCCACTCCAAACCCTGTTTGCCTGTATATCACCAGCAGTGGCTGCAGAACAGCAAAGATTGCTGCCTGTTCCTCCCTCTGGAAGTTTCATCCCAGAGGGGCACCTGCCAGATGCCACCTGGAGCTCTCCTGTATGAGGTGTCTATTGACCCCTGCTGGGAGGTGTCTGTCCCTTAGCAGAGCACTGTGCTGAGAGGTCTGCTGCTCTCTTCAGAGCCAGCAGGCAGGGAAGTTTAAGTCTATTGAAGCTGTGCCCACATCCGCCCTCTTCCTTTCCCCCAGGTGTTCTGTCCCAGGGAGATGGAACTTTTATCTATAAGCCCCTGACTGGGGCTTCTGACTTTCTTTCAGAGATGCTGTGCCCAGAGAGGAGAGATCTAGAGAGGAAGTCTGGCTACAGCAGCTCTGTGGAGCTGCAGTGGGCTCCACCCAGTTCAAACTTCCTGGTGGCTTTGTTTACACTGTGAGGGGAAAACTGCCTACTCCCCGCACCAAGCTCAAGCATCCCAGGTCGACTTCAGACTGCTGTGCTGGCAGCGAGAATTTCAAGCCAATAGATCTTAGCTTGCTTGGCTCTGTGCAGGTGGGATCCACAGAGCTAGACCACTTGACTCCCTGGCTTCAGCCCCCTTTCCAGGGGAGTGAACGGTTCTGTCTCACTGGTATTCCAGGCACCACCGGGGCACACACACACAAAAAAACTCCTGCAGCTTGTTCAGTGTCTGCCCAGTTGCCCAGTTTTGTGCTTGAAACCCAGGGCCCTGGTGGTGTAGGCATGCAAGAGAATCTCCTGGTCTGCAAGTTGTGAAGACCGTGGAAAAAGCATAGTATCTGAACCAGAGTGCACCATTCCTCAAGGCACAGTCCCTCAGGGCTTACCTTCACTAGGGGAGGGAGTTCCCTGACCCCTTGCACTTCCCCAGTGGAGGTCATGCCCCACCCTGCTTCAGCTCGCCCTCTGTGGGCTGCATGCACTGTTTAACCAGTCCCAGTGAGATTAGCCAGGTACCTAAATTGGAAACGCAGAAATCACCTGCCTTCTGCCTTGATCTCCCTGGGAGCTGCAGACTGGAGCTGTTTCTACTCGGCCATCGTGCCAGCCACACCTATATATAATTCTTATTTGTAAATTTACCTTAACAACGTTGGGGCAGGGGGAAGAAAAATAAAGTCCATTTTGTCTAGCATTGGTATAGCCACTCCAGCTGTCTTTTGGCTACCATTTGCGTGGAATATCTTTTTCTGTCCTTTCACTCTCAGTGCTTTCATGTCTTTCAATCTAAAGTGAGACTTGTAGACTTGTAGACAGCATATAGTTAGATAATATTTTAAACGATTCTGTCAGTCTCTGTACTCTAATTGGTCAGTTTAATCCATTTACATTTAAAGCTATTGCTTATAAGTAAGGACTTATATCTGGCATTGTACTACTTGGTTTTTTATGTCTTATTTTTATTTTTATTCCTTATTGCCTCTAATTTTGATTTTTTTGTGTTTGATTAACTTTTTTAGTGTAAATCTTTCCCCCTAACTTTATTTTCTATATATTTTTAATTGTTTTCTTATTGGCTACCATATTAACATCCCAAATTTATAACATGTTAGTTTGAATTGAAACCATCTTACCTTCAATAGCATATAAAAATCCCGCTCCCATACAGCTCTGTCCCCACTGTATATTGTTATTGTCACAAAATGCATCTTTATTATTGTGTGCCCATTGACATAGTCTTATAATCATTGTTCTATGAATTTGTCTTTTCAATCATATAGTTAAAAAAAGAAAGTATTACAGATCAAAACATGCAGTAATACTGGCTTCGTATTTGCTCATGTAGTTACATTTACCTGAGTTCTTCATTTCTACATATGGCTTCAAGTTACTATCCAGTGTTTCTTCATTTCATCCTGAAGGATTGTAGTTCATCCTCATCCAGTTTTGAAAAGAGTTTGACCATTACTTAAAAAGTTAAATATACACTTACATATGACCCAACAATTCCACTCCTAGTTATCTACTTAAGTGAAATATTTATACATGAAGTTTTGTGCATGAATTTCCATAACCATGTCACTCAAAATGCCCCAAAAGTGGGAATCATCTAAATTTCCAATAACTTATAAATGGAAAAATAAAATGTAGTATGTACATGTAATAGAATATTACTTGGCAGTAAAAGGACTGAATTGTTGATACCTGCAGCAACATGAATGAATGTCCAACATCATGCTAAGTAAAATCTGCCAGACAGAAAAAAACTCCAGGCTTCATAATTTCATTCACATGAAATTCTAGGAAAGCCTAAACTGTAATGACAGATGGCCTGTGGTTGGAGTTGGGGTGGGGATTGACTGCAAAGAAAAATTGGATATTTGTCTCTAAAACCTGCTTGCCATGAGGATTTTATGACTATATATATTTACTAAAGTTCAAAGAATTCAAAACACTTAAAATTGGTGAATTTAACGCACACAATATGTTCCTATGAAGCCATAAAGCAAAAGAGTTAATTAGTCCCTTCTGTAAATATAGTGATACTGTGGTAATTATATATTCACTTTTCCTTTAATTCTATACCAGCTATGTGCCAGATACCCTTCTCTCTGCCTTTATGTGACACTGTTGAACAAAAGTCATCATTCCTCCAACCACTTAAAGCAGGTGGTCAGACTCCTCAGGATTTCTCTCTAGTAATTTGGTGAAAAGTCTGAGATAGTCATTGGATCTATGTTGTCTTGCTGATGCTATCCAGCCACTTACACCTTTCAGCCTCATATCTTCCTGCTGCATGACCTGCAAAATGTATCCTTTCTCAGCCTCAGTCTCCTCTTCTTCAAAGTGCAGATAATAACAGAATCTACCTCTAGAGTTGTTCTGAATGGTACATGAGTTTAACATTTATAAACATTTTAGAACAAAGTCCAGTACATAGTAATCTATGTTAAATAAAATCATTCTGAAACACCCTTCTCACAGTTATCCCAGTTGCCATTGCTTGTAGTACTTAGAACAATGTTCAATATCATAGCAAGTGATGCAATTTTACTGGGCAATTTAAAAACAGTTACTGACTTCCCATTGGTTTCAGAGAAAAGCCTAAACTTGTTATAATCATCTACAAGAACTTCAACATGGCCCTTATGACCCTCTCTAGTCTCAGTCAGTAAGTCAATAAATATTTATCAGGCATTCTCTGTTGTCCCTCTCTGGGCCATGCACTGGGGATGTTTTTGAGCTACTATAAATAGTAATGTTTTTCAAATTTCAGTTTCCAGTTGTTCATTGCCAGGGTGTAGACATATAACTAATTTTATTTATTTTATTTTTTTGAGACGGAGTCTCGCCGTGCCGCCCAGGCTGGAGTGCAGTGGCGCGATCTCGGCTCACTGCAAGCTCCGCCTCCCGGATTCACGCCATTCTCCCGCCTCAGCCTCCGAGTAGCTGGGAATACAGGCGCCCGCCACCACGCCCGGTTAATTTTTTGTATTTTTAGTAGAGACGGGGGTTTCACCGTGTTAGCCAGGATGGTTTCGATCACCTGACCTCGTGATCCGCCCGCCTCAGCCTCCCAAAGTGCTAGGATTACAGGCTTGAGCCACCGCGCCTGGCCCATATAACTAATTTTTAAAATGCTAACCTTGTTTCCTACAACCTTGTTAAACTCACTTATTCATTCTAATAGCTTTTAAAATTGATTTTACAGAAGTTTTAGTCATGTCATCTGAATTTAAAGGTGGTTTTATTTCTTTCTTTCCAATCTGTACCTTTCCTTTTCTGTTTCTCACTTTATTCCACTGGCTAAGTTGATGATATGATGTTAAATAAGACCGGGTATCCTTGTGTTGTTCTAGATCTTAGTGGGGAACTCATTCAGTTGTTCAGAATTAAGCTTAATTGTAGCAGAAGAATCTTAGTGGATACTCTTTATCAGATTAAGGAAACTTCCTTATATTTTCTCTCTCTCTCTCTCTCTCTCTCTCTCTCTCTCTCTCTCTCTCTCTCTCTCTCGTGTGTGTGTGTGTGTGTATTTATTGCACACTTAATAATACATATTTTAAAATTGATACATTATTTGAGACTTTGGTTAATCTTTGTTTCTTAGACCTCTTTCTTGAACTTCCAATTAACTACCAGACTCTTGTATATTTTTCTCCTAAGAGTTATCTTATTTATTACTGCATTCATAAATGAAAAACATTTCATGGACCCAATTGATTGTGTGGCTAACCAAATGTTAAGAGCATAAAATCTCATGTAAAGCAGAAGATAAATTTGAATGCAATAAAAAAGGCATAGATGCATGATTGACTTCTGGAATTGAAAACACGGTGTGGGCTGGGCATGGTGGCTCACGTCTGTAATCCTAGCACTTTGGGAGGCTGAGGCAGGTGGATCACTTGAGGTCAGGAGTTCAGGACCAGCCTGGCTAACATGGCAAAAACCTGTCTCTACTAAAAATACAAAAATTAGCTGGGCATGGTGGCGAGTACCTGTAATCCCAGCTACTTGGGAGGCTGAAGCAGGAGAATCGCTTGAACCTGGAAGGTGGATGTTGCAATGAGCCAAGATCATGCCACTGCACTCCAGCCTGGGCGACAGAGCGAAACTCC